>NC_056728.1:1147578102-1147891852 GCF_019279795.1 Protopterus annectens | reverse complement strand
TTTGCTGGTGGTTGTGAGTTAATTAAGTTTTATCTATTACCTTCTTCCTCCCTCCCATAATTTAGTGTTTTTAGATGACTCTTTCCCCTTTTTGTCAGTTAACGTTGTACTTCTTTCGATACTGTTGTTTGGTATCCATTTCTACTCTCGAGTACTCTTGTCTACCATTGTTGTTAGTTTTCCTTTGTCTTCCTTTCTCCAATTTTTTTTTAGATAATTCTTTATAGCCTTTTCTAGGGTAGTGTTTTCTGTGGGATTGTTTGTGTTTAGCTGAGTGTTGTTGGTGACAGTTCATTATTGGTATTATTGATTTTAAAATGACTGACAAATCCTCGGGTTTTAAAAAGTGTTTCCTGTGGGCACAAGCTTCCAAACTTTGATGCCCTTATAGGGAATGTGTGTATTTTAATGTTGACTCGGCCATCTGCTCTGGGTTTAATTCAGGAACTTGACAGCCTGCAGGAACAAATTAATTCTGCAGGATCTTATGGCCCTCTACATCTTCCTGTTTGGTGGATGGGGCTCAAACTCCCTCTAAAAATCGAAAACTAAAGTTGATGGTGTAAGGTAAAGGAGTCCCAAAAAAGGTCTCCAGATCTCTCCTTTACATAGATTTCATCTCCATCAGTGGAGCTTCCTGCTAACATTCATAAGTTGGATCTATCAGCCTCGGATCAGACAACTCAGAAAATGTCTCCTTGGATGCATTCCCAGCCACGTCTGTCAGATCAGATTTCATCCAGGCTTCCATCTTACTTCCTTAGAAAACTTCATCTTGAAGGCTTTCTAGGCCTCCTTCCACTATGTCCTCTCTTTGGTCCTCCAAAAATCTTTCAGAAGCAGACATGGACAGGAAGATGGAAGTTCCTCAGAGCACATATACAGATGGGGGTTCTCCCGCCTCCAATCCCTTCCAGACCTGGGAGCGAGCATCTGTTCACTTCCCTTCTGGTACCTCCTTTTTCGATTTATCCTTATGTTTTGGAGCCATTGGATCCAAGATCCTTTGGGGTCTCTACTTCAAATCCGAAGACTGTTTGCTCTTTGACTCTGGTTCTCCTGAGCTGACTGACACAGTTTCGGAGATGGTGAGTTCTCGGAGCTGACGCATTGGCACTGGATACTAGGTTTTGGAGTAGACTCCAAAACTTTCGGAGCCATCTCTTCCCCTTGGAGCCTTGGCGAAGGATAGCTCTGATCGGACTCCTTCCTTGGGTGGAGCACAGGTTGGGTTGCAGGAGCTGATGATCCAAGAGAGTCCAGCTTTGGAACTGTCTACTTGTATTTCTCCTAGGCATTCTGCCATTGAGGTTTTGGAGAGGGTTTTCTCCATGGATAGATAAGAGACATCCCTGCCTTCCTCTGATCGGACAACCCTGCTTCATTCTGTTTTGCTCTGAGCCTTGAAAATGTCTTTCACTGTGGCAACCTACCCAGATGAGCCTCCAGCCAGTCCTTCAGGACATTATCTCTTCATATACTTCCCCAGAGCACCCCACTAAGTATTCTAGATCACAATTGGACCTCCAGTCTCCTTTATGCATTTCCACCCTTGCCAGTAATTCCCAGGTTTCAACCAAAAGCAGTTCAGTTGAGGAGCACAGTTATCCTCATTGCACCTTTTTGGCCTTGTCATATTTGGTTCCCATTCCTCTGGACTCCTCTTCTACATCCACCCTGGATGCTGGAGCCAGTTGCAGACCTCCTGACTCACCCAACAGACATGACTCATCTGGACATTACGGGCCTCAAGTTGACCGCATGGTTTCTGCAGTTCCACTGATTTTAGGCTCTCCTCCCCAGTCCTTCACATTTTGTCTTCTCATAAACCCTCTATTAGAAAGTTGTAAAAGAGTAAATAGAAAAGATTTATTTTCTGGACCCTTTTTCAGAGCCTGTGCCCCAGGATCTTTGAGCTGTTAGTATCCATCCTTAATGAAGGAGCTAGTTCCTCAACTGTCGGAATTCAGTTGGCTGACATCTCTAATTTCTATATGGGCGTAAATAAATTTACATTAACCCCTTCTAAATTTTCAAGGGAGCCTTTTTGCTTAGACTTCTGTTAAAAGATTGTACTCCTACTTGGGATATAAATTTAATGCTTCAGGCTTTAATGTAATCTCCATTTGAACCTTCAGCCAAAGCAGACCTAAAATTTTTATCTTGGAAAATAATTTTTCTACTGGGTATTATGTCAGCTAGAAGAGTATCTGAATTCCAGGCTGTGTCTTCAAAACCTTTTTATGTAATTTTTTCAAAAGGACAGGGTGTCATTGAGAACTGTCCTTTCTTTTTTGCCCAAGGTAGCTTGAGTCAAATGTTAACCTCCCAGTTTTCTTTCCCAGTTTTTCAAACAAAGGGAAGCATATGTTACATCTGTTGGATGTGCATATACAGTAGATATAAAAAGTTTACACACCTCTGTTAAAATGTCAGGTTTTTGTGATATAAAAAAATGAGACCACAATAAATCATTTTAAAACGATTCCCACCTTAAATGTAACCTATAACCTGTACAGTTCAACTAAAAGCAAACAAATCTGTTAGGGGAAAAATATAAAAAATAGAAAACGCACAAGCTGGTTGCCTAAGTGTGCACATCCATACATAAGTACTTTGTTGAAGCACCTTTCTTTTGATTTAATTACAGCAAGTAATTACTGGATAAAGAGAAAGATTGAATGAGTTTTTGTATATAGTAGTTACCCCACCTGCTTTTTCCTTTGTATCTGGTCGAAGAATGCTTTAGGCTGCTCAAGCAACCTTATGAATATCCTGTTGTAGTTATGTTTCTGTGACTGTAATTGTGTCAGGTACATGATATGCAACCCATGATATTCTGAAGAAGTAGTTGTGTGGATTGCTTTGGATTGGGAACTGAGTTTTGAGTGGTGCCCTGGGTTAGGATGAACATCTTAAGATGATTAAATGTCCCAGGTACCATTTATTCCTGAAGAGCCACTTTAGTTTTATTTTTGATGGACAGTTTTGTGGTGATTAATGTTATCTGAGAGGCGAGAATGTTTGGCTTTGTAAAAGTGAATGTAGACGAGTGAAAAGAGATGGAGTGATGGAGATATGTGGAATATTGCTGTGAGGGGGGATAATGTGAGGCAGAGGTGAGCGTATTTATTGTGTGAACAGTAGTAGAAAGAAGTGAGCTAATAGTGCTAGTGTGAGGAGTATTGGCAACTGTGAGAGAAGCATTTTAAATAAAGTAGCAATCTGTGAACATTTTTTCAGGGTTTGTACTAAGGAAGAAGATTCCTAAAAGAGAAAGGTGCAACACTGTTTAGGAGTAGTTCATTGGTAGGTGTTTGAGGAGTTGATATGGTTAATTTTATTAGAATAGTAAGCAGTAGGGTATCCTGTAAGTGTTATTTGGTGAATTTTGTAAAGGGAGTGTGTAGTAGAGAGAGTTGTTCTGATTGCCTGGAGATTTGGCCTGTTGCTGTTTGTTGGTGTATTGAGTGGGTGGGGATGGGGGACTATGGGGCTGGGTGGAATTGTGCGTAATACAGGTGAGTAAAATGAGCCCCAGCATAGCAAGAGCTAATGTTGTTGATTTTTGGCCCTGCGACCCAGGCAGTGGGTAAAAGTCAGTGTATGGAGATTTATTTTGGCAAGATAGTCAGTATGCACAAACTTTGTTAGAAATCTTGGTGGTCATCTTCACTAAGCATGAAATAACAAGGAGAGTGTCTGAAGAGAATGGGACTGGGTGTGCAGAAGTCTTAACTTCTTGCAGCTGGAGCAGAAACACTCAAGTTTTGTTATCCGTTTACCAAAGTAGTTAAGCAAAAGGAGAGAAGTTTTAAATTTTTTGCATATACTATTTGATCAACAAAGAGAGGGGAAGCAAGTTCTTTGCAACTAGTTTGGTATAAGGTTCACTCAAGGTGATTCACATGCTTGGCCCTTCCACGTATGGGGATAAAGGCAAGTCAGGAAAAGGTCGCACTCGGAATAATAGCAAACAAAAAGGCATACATTTTCTGAAAACAGGGTAGAATGCATGGACCTAGAGTATCAAAAGAAGCAAGAGTAGAGTAAAGATAACTTTTTCAGCACTGTAGTAGTAGGGAAGAGTACAAACTGAGGTGCACAAAAGCGTAGACATTGTACTGTTAAGGGTATTTCTTGGAAAAAGCAGTTAGCACAGTCTTGTTTTCCTGTATTAATACAAGGCACAGTGGCAGGCTGTGATATATACAGACATGCCTCAGCCACAGAGCTTTAACATGCAGAGCTCCCAGTGTAGTTCAACACAATTTCCAGTTTTGCTGAGTAGAAGTCTCATGCTGCTGATTTGATGTCCAATCCAAGTATCTGAAGCTATCTTAGAAATGCAGCTTCTCACAGCTGGCTTGTAACTTGAATTTAGCAAGCAGCTTATCTTTACCACATTTGTAGCTACATTCTTAAAAGTAGTAAGCTTTTCCACAGTAGAATCCAGCCGTAGCAGCACATACTAAACCATTAAGAAGCTTTTAGATTACACTGAACTGTATCAGTTGCATTCTCATAGAAATTGCACATCTACACAACAGATATTGTCATCTACATCAATATATTATAGGAAGGAGCGATAGTAACACAACTCTGTTTTCATGTAGTTGGGTAAATAAAAATGTATTAATCAGCTGTACAAAATTGTAGGCAAACAGATGGTTCAGTAGTTCCACAGTGCAGGTTCTCTGTCACTCTAGTGTCAGTAAGTCTGTTGGTGCATGGAGATTTATTTTGGCAAGATTGTCAATATACACGTACTTCGTTAGTCTTAATGGTCAACTTCACTAAACATAAAATAACAAGGGGAGCTTCTAAAGGGAATGGGACTGGTTATGTACAAGTCTTGCGTAACGTTAAGGCCGTCTGCTACAGCTGCTAGTTGTTCTGTTTGCCATAATAACTAAACAAGCGTGAAGTAGTGTTATATATACTGTCTAATTACAAAAGAAGTGTAATAGTTTATTTGCTAGATCATCTGTATAAGGTTACAGTGGCGAGGGTTGTTTAAGGTGAACACCATGCTTGTCCTTCCAAATATGGAGGATAAACGTTAGTCAACTGTCTAATTATTAAAAAAAAAAAAAAGAAAAAAAAGTGAAGCAGGTTCTTTGCTACTAGATCTGCAGAAGGTTGCAGTGATTCGCTTCGCTCAAAGTTCTGGTATTTATTTAGGTGGATGTTGTTAGTTGTTCTTGCTAGGAAGAGTCTAGATGAGGTTTGGTATTTAGTGCTGCTTTAGTGGTATTGGCATAGATTATGACTACACCACCTCATATTTTAATGCTCTTCCTTTTCTTATGTTTTCTGTTGACAAGATGTGTTTATCTTTAATTCTGGGTTTCAGCCGTGTTTCATTTACAATGAGTATTTCTGGATGTCCTTCTAGTCTAATGTTGCAGTATTCTTAACATGCATGAGATTCCTCCGGCGACCCAATGTTTGACCAGCATGCAACAGCTTTTTAGTTACTGCAGGTATGTTGGACATCACACATATGGCTTGCCGAACATCAGCCATAAAAGGACATCCGCACGTACAATCCTCAGAACTTCTCTGCTGCCATTCAGAACGCTTGACTCGTACATCGGTCTGTTGCCTGTTTCCATTTGTTGCTTTCACATAAGTGCCTCGTTGGGGTTTTAATTTTTATTGCTGCTGCCTTTTTTTGTTTATTTCATGTTATCCAGGAAGGGCAAGTGTAAGTGTGGAAGGCAAATTCTACATAAGGATAGCCACGATCTTTGTCTAGGCCCAAATCACAACCACTGTTCTTGCGCCATTTGTCAGGCCTTTGCCCCAAAGACCTTGCAAAGCTGTCTTTTGGCTTTGTACCTGTACTTAGAGAACCAACGTTTGAAAAGACTCTGTAAGGACATTATGGAGAGTTCTATGAGTCCTTTGGCCGAGCCAGCTTTGAAGAGGAGCATCTGTAAGCCTAGGCCTGAATCCTCTTTCTCGAGGCCTCTTTTTCCGCTGATGTATCCCTTGAGGTTAATGAAGACTGGGAGGTACGTTTGGAGGTTGCCCTGAGTATTTCTGGTTTGTTATGTCAATCCAGCTGTGTAGCTCTGCGAATTGTTGCATGTGCTTCTCATGTTGGTAATTCATTCGTATGGAATTTTGTTTTGTGTAGACTGAAGACTTGTTGCTGGCCCTGGGTTTGGTTGAAAGTCTCCTGACAGGATGTTCACCATAAAGCAATGTGATTTTGTGGACTAGTTTGACCTTTATTTTTTCTTGCAGAGTGAGCTTTTTATGGTTTACCTGGATAAATTTAGTTGAGTGGTTATTATTGGAGTAATCGGTTCCAGTAAAATAAGTATTGTAGGGAAGGGTTGTGGTTTATGGTAGGAAAGGCAAAGTTTTGTGTATTGTTAAATGCATAGTGATATGTGACTGGGTTATAGTTTGGAAAAGGTAGTTGGTAATGTGAGCTAGGACTGCAGGGAGAAACAGGAGGAATAGGTGATGGATATGTAGACGCTTTAAGAATTGGCCAGAGACACTTGAGTATCAAATTTATGACCCTGGGGGCAGGCCAGGGGTGGGTTGGGAGCAAGGTGGCCTACAAGTCAGTGTGCACATGTACTGAATGCCTGTCAAAACAAGGAAGGTAAAGAAAAAAATAAGTTAAAAAAAGGTTAAAAAAAGTTTATTTTTCATGTTACTTATGACTCTTTGGGTATCTTGAGTTGGAAAAAGGAGACAGTACACAGTTCGTATGTAGCAGTGAGGAAGATTTATTTGATATTGGAGTATTAGTGGAAACGTTCAGTAAAACATAAATGTTTACAAAGTTAACACAGTAAGTAGGGTAATAGCTGGTCCCTGTTTGCAGTCAAAGGGATGCCACAAAGCTTTAGCTGGATTTACAATATTTGAGCTTCTGTATTACTGACATCTCAGATGAGACAGGTTGTGGTGGAGGGGCTTCGCGCTGCAAAAATGCCTAATTTTTGAAGTGGTTGAGGACCTGGTCACTCCATAAGTTAGTTTTCAGTAATTTTGGTAAATGTGAGCACTTTTTGAATGCCGTAACTTGAGCTAGAGCTCATGTATTTTACTGGACTGGTGCGATCTGGTATGAGTATGCGTCAACAGGCAGGTGATACTGAAACTGAAGTGGGGAAACAAATCATTTGAAAGATGTACACATGCACTATAGTGTTGTAGATGTTTGTTCGTTGTGGGCCACTTTGTCTAATGACTACAAAGCAGAACTTTTTTTTTTGAGGTAAACTTCGTTCACTTCTGAAGTAATTTATCATTTGGAGTATAGCCGATCACCCTGCACTTCAGGAAAAACTATGCAGTGACCTTTGAAGACAGAACTCTTACAACTGTTTTCAGACAACTACTCCAGTAAATTGCTCCATGGCGAATGGGAGATTCTTGTTTTACATTATTACCCCTTTATTCTGTATTACCATATTTTTAAGTAATTTCAAATCTATGTGCTACATTTTTAGAATAGTAACAGGCAGAAAGACAAGGCTCAGCAGTTATAAAATGCACAGGATCTGAAGTAGTTTACTTCATTTGGTCTTCAACCTGTGGGATACCAGATCTGTATTAGATCCGAGCCGGCAATCTCACTAGCATCTGCTCCGAGCTCCAAGCTCCTCCCCTTACCCATAATACACCTCCACTACCTTCCAACCCCCAGATCTTGTTTGCCACAGCTATCTGAAGCATCGTGATCTCCAGAGCTCAGAGTAGTAAGTAGGCATTAAAGCTTTTTGAAAGTCTTTTTTCTTTCTAACTTTCAGGATAGTGGTTCGTGTAGGTTTCCCTTTTCCTCCCCTCGCTTGGTGTGTTGTGTGTTTAAACTTTAGTGTGGTTTAGCTTGGTTTAGCGTAGTTGGTTAGTGTACTTGCTTCCCCTCTACCCTCAGTGTGTTCTGTGTGAGTGGTTTTCAGTGGGAAAATAATATTTTTTTCTATCTACTTGTTTTTCCTGTTGTCTAAATGGCTGATAACCCAGTGTTTAAATGATGCACTGAGTGTGGCCATAAGTTGTCCCCAGCAGATTGCCACACTCTTTGTGTAATGTTCTTGGGCATGGCACATCTCAGAACAGACTGCTCTATGTTTTAACCTGCGCGCAATCAAGGACAGGAAGGCTAAGTTGGCCCTGAAGGGCCGTCTTCCCACTTATGAGGTGGTTGCTTCATCCTCTGCTTTGGTCACAGCAGCTGCTGTGGCTGCCTCTCCTTCTCTTGCCCTTGGTTCTCCTCCCTTCCAGGCCGGAGCGGAAAAGGGGCAGAGAGAAGGAGAAAGCCAAAATCCAGGACAGAGAAATGCAAGAGGTCCTCTAATCTTCCTTCATCTGCTAAGAGTCATTGGATCTGTGAATCCCCTCTGCTCTGATCTCTGAGGTTTTCCCCGGAGCCAGAGGAGATGCACTCTCCATATAGGGCCTTGGTGCCCTGACCCGCAAGGTCAGAGTCCGTGGCCTCGTCGAGGTCAATGTGGTCCTTATTGGAAGTCGACATGGATAAAATAAGGTCAGATCCAGATAGGGGTCTTGCCAACCCCCTCTCCCTCATGAAGGGCAAGTTTGCTTCCCTTTTTTACACAGATTTCTCCTTCTCTGATCCGTCTATAAGGTTCAGAGTACTCTGATCCGAGGATGGCTTTAGTCAGGTGGTCTGTGGCGATGGCACCTGTTTCCTTGATGGCTGACAGCTACCTGGAGCATGTCAGATCTGACCAGCTTGGATCCGAGCCACTCTTGGAGCCGAAGCTTGGGTGTCAGATCTGAGGGAATGGAACTTTTTTCATCAGCTCTGCTTTTGTCAGGCAATGTTCCCTCTCTCGGTGCTCCGTCCACTTCGGGCCCGGCTCCCAGCCCATGTTCGAGGAGCCCCAGACTGTTCCCCTGAGGAACAAGTAGCTTGTGAGTTCCCCTCGGAGAGCCCCACCGGAGATGTGCCTCACCAGCATACGTGTAAGAGGAGGCACTTGGACTCCTCAGAGTCCCTTACTGAGGATACAGATTTGTATGATGGGGAAGGTTCCCCCAGGTCACCTCTCGAGGATGTCTTCTTTGGCGACATCATGAAAATCCTTTGCCAACGGGGAGGTTGGTCCACCCCCAAACCTTCTTCTGACAAGTCCGTGTTCCTGGAGACTTTCGGCACGGGTCCATCTACTTCCTGTGTGTCCCCTCCCGCAGATCCCTTGGTGGACCTCGTCACCTCGTGGACATGGAAGGAGCCGGACACCGTGGAACCAATTCCAAAAGGCCTGACAAGATCTTGAGTCTACGTTTGGATAGGCCAGCTTGGAACAAGGGCTCCCCCGTGGATGCTGTGGTGTTAGCAGCAGCTACAGAAAAGGAACTAGCCCAGGAGAGTTCCTTGGTTCATCCTTCTGACAGAGTTGCGGATGAAGGACCACTTAGGGAAGCGGGTTTACGCTTCAGCTACCTCTTATGTTAGGGTGCTGAACTACCTGGCTCATGTCACGAGACTCCAACGTGACCTGGTCAAGGAGCTGTAGGAGTCTTCCCCTAAGTCCATGTTGCAGGAGGATAGGGACTCGTTCTCTGCAAGGATGGCCACTTTGAAAGCAGTCTCCAACACATCCATGTGACTCCTTTCACATGCTACTGAAGCAGCAGCTAGGGTGGCTGGGTCTGGCCTGTCCATGAAGTGCAACGCCTGGCTCAGGCTGTCAATTTTCGGAACCTTTCAAGGCATCCTTTGCCAATGCCCCTTATGACGGCTCTACTCTGTTTGGTAAGACCATCAAAGAGACTTTAGTCCAGAGTGAGAAGGACAGAAAGACACTGTCTGCTGTTGGAATCCACTTCTCGAACCTTCAAAGATCCTTTTCCCGATGTCAGAGAGGGCAAAAGAAGATATGGTTCCGGAAGTCAGTGTTCCCGAGACACTCAGGGCTCTTCTTCCCCCAGAGGCAGAAGGGGACAGAATGGACGCTGGTCCAGAGGCAGAGGGGATCCAGTGAAGTTTGGGTCTCGAACCTTTCTCGGACAGGCCCAGACAGCAGCTCTGAGGGGTGGCCCAACTGTTCTACTCTGGAGGCAGTCTGGGAACGATTGTCCTTTCACCTGGTGACATGGGAGTCCGTAACATCAGACTGCTGGGTGCTTCAGATCATATCCAGAGGATACTCTATCCCCTTTGTGGGTTCTCCCAAATCTTCCAAACAACTCCCAGACTTGCCACCCATGCAAAGGGAGGCAGCAGCACAGGAAATTTCCAAGCTGCTAGGAAAACGAGCCATTGAAGCCCCCTCCCCCCTCAGATCAGTCCGGATCGGGTTTCTACTCCAGGGTCTTTTTGGTGCCAAAGAAAATGGGGGACTTGAGGCCCATTCTGGACCTATCTACCATAAACCTGTCAGTTGCCATAGAAAAATTTCGGGTGGTCACATTACAGTCCATCATGCCGTACCTGCAAGAGAACGACTGGATGTGCTCATTAGACCTCCAGGATGCGTACTATCACACAAAGATGCACAGAAGCTCCAGGAGGTTCCTCTGCATCCGGCTAGGAGTCAATCGTTACCAATTTCGAGCCCTAACCTTTGGTCTCACCACATCCCCCAGGGTGTTCACCATAGCGATGGCGGTGGTACCGGCTCAACTGAGGCTTCAAGGAATTCAGGTCTGCCTGTACCTGGACGATTGGCTCCTCACTGCTCCCATCACGTGTCTACTCTGTCAAACCCGGGATTATTTCTTAAACCTTGCCCTGTATTTGGGGATTACAATCAACGCATCCAAATCACTTCTAAATCCTGTCTAGGTGATAGACTACATTGGAAAAAGTATAGATACATTACAGTGCAAAATCTTCTGGACCTCAGAGAGAGTACCTGAGGATGCATGTCTCTCGGCTCTACCATTCTCATCTTCCATCGGCAGAATCAGTGTTGAGGGCCTTAGGCTCAATGGCAGCGACAATAACGCTTCTCCCATGTCCCTGGTTACAAATGAGAATTCTACAGTGGACACTAGCTGTACAGTGGTCCCTTTTGGAACTTCCATTGTCGTATCCATTACAACTCAGTCGAGTCTGTTGGTCGTCTCTTCTATGGTGGATGTGTTCTCCGGACATTTTGGAGGGACAACCCCTTATTCCAGCCCCTGTCCAAGCCACAGTGACCACGGATGCCTTCCAACTCTGGTGGGGGGGGGACATTGTTCAGGCAGGACAGTCCAAGGCCTGTGGTCCCCTGTAGAGACCAGCTTGCACATAAACGTTCTAGAATAATGAGGGCGGTTCTTTTAACATTGCAGGCCCTTCATGCCTTTCTTCCTCTGGGAACCATCGCAGTTAAGTCAGACATGTCAGTGGTCTGGTATATCAACAAACAGGGAGGGACCAGGTCTTACCCCCTTTGTCGCAAGGCCATGAGAGTGTGGGAATGGGCGATCTCCACCGGTCGTTTTCTCATTGTAATGCACATTCCGGGATGGTCCAACATTCTAGTGGACAGGTTAAGTCTGACTATTCTGATGCCTTAAGAGTGGTCTCTAATCTTTCAGTAGCAGAGCTGATCTTCCTGGAGTGGGCTAAGCCCTGCTGCGATCTCTTCGCATCTCCTTCCAATGCGAAGTGCAGTGAGTTTTTTGCTCTGAACCCCCTGCCGGGGAATCCATCAAAGATGCTCTAGTCCATGCTTGGCCTCCCGGTCTTCTGTATGCTTACCCTCCAGTACCTCTTATTTCAAGGTTTCTACAGAAAGCTCGTCGACTGGGGAGCAAAGTGATCCTCATTGCCCTTGCCAGGTATGGTTTCCCTTCCTTTGGTCTCACCTTCTGGTTCCGCCCTGGATCTTGGATCCCATTCAGGATCTGATTTCGCACCCATCGGGGGTTCCTAATCTGAATCTGGACAGTTTGAAGCTCATAGCTTGGCTGCTCCAGTTCACATAATTGCTAGGACTCCTGGATTATCCTCTTCAGTTAGGTCTATACAGGTGGATTCTCATAAGTCTTCAACCAGGAAGGTTTATTGCAGTAAATGGAAACGTTTTTCCTTTTGGGCCTCTCTCTGCTCCTATATCTGCCATTCTTGATTTTCTATCAGATATTTTTCAACAAGGAGCTAGTTCTTCTACTGTCAAGGTTCAATTGGCTGCCATTTTTCATTTTCATGTGGGAGAGAATTCTGCCTCTCTAGCCTCCTTCAGACTGTGTAAAGTCTTATCAAAGGGACTTTTTCTTTTACGTCCCCTTGTCAAGGACCCATTTCCTCCATGGGACCTTACTATGGATGTTGTTTGTGTTTCACTGTTGCAGTCGTTACATTTGGGTTATCTGCTTGCAAGTCGCCCTCAGCCGGCCTGATTATCAAAGTCTTGGGACCTGTGTCGGTTGCTGCCTCTACTTCCATGACATCAGGTATTCAGGGGTATAAAGCATGCAGCCGACACCATTACATCAGTCTTTATTGCCTTGCGGTGCCTGAAGCAGAAGCAGTTCGCAAGTGCTGGTCGGCCGACTCATGAAATTTTCGTTTTCGAGTTTCAGAACAAAAGTCTTCAAAAAAGCTAAGTACCCCGTTGGGGATCCTTTTTCTTGCTCTAACCGATGTCATTAAAAGTTAACAATTGTATTACTTGTGGAAAGGCAATACCTCGTAAAGATTTTCATTCGTACTGCATTCCTTGCTTAGGCTCATACCACGACGTCCCTCGCTGTCGGTTTTGTGCATTATTTAATCCTCAAACTATTTGTCGTCTGTTCATTTTCGCAACAAACTATTTCGGTGCTCGGTTTAATTATTCAGAAATGGCTTCGGTAAGCCATCCGAATACCGATATTCCGAAATAATGTAAAGATGAGACAGACCGTAGAGGTCCAAATCTGCCGATGTTGCTTCCGTTAAGCTAGTTGCCAGTCTGCCGGTACTGAGTGATGCAATTTTGCAGCCCTTGATACCCGCTACTTCAGATTCGCAGGCCTCTACTGAGATCCATTCGGAGTCTGGTATGCCGCGAGATGCTTCTTCGGCTATGGAACCTGCGGATGTCTCTACCTTGGATGGGTCCGGAGCTGCTGTGCAGGCACCGGCTACTGAGGGTGCATTCAGGCCTACTGACTTGCATATCAAACTGACGCCATCTTCTTCTTCAAGGCCCAAAACTTGATCCACGCCGAGGAAACCGACGTCCAAACTGCATGGTCAGGCCCATATGCCTAAAAAAGCAATTATAAGAATGGCCGAAGACCTTATTACTCTAATTAGGGGAAGCCAGCCTTCTCCCTCTAAGAGACTTAGAACTGACTTTCCTTCTGATTTTTCTGATCAGGATTCTGAAATTTCTGTTCCTTCTGAGGACCAGGATTTGCCCTTATCTACCTTTGAGGACTCTGATGCAGAGGATTCCATTTCCTCTACTTCCCCTCCAGAAGATTTCTCTTTTGGTGAGTCTTTGCACACTCTTAGGGAGTATTTCCGCTGGGAAAGCCAGGATTACTCTGACTCCAAAAAGAGGCTTAGGGAATTCTTACTCCTACTTCAACACAGGCCTTCAGCTATCCCTCCTGTACTGGACATTGTAGATGATGCCTTTATGGAATCTAGCCTGGCCCCAGACACTTTACCTCCGGCTCCCAGGAAGCCTGACAGGTATTACAGGGTACCTGACTCTCAAAAGTTCTTCTTTAAGAATCCTACTGCGGGCCCAGAAACCATTTCACAGTGACCCAAAGGTATTAAGGCTACTACTGCCAAAAACCCTACCCTCTCTGATGGAGATTCCAGGGCCCTGGACAGATGGGGTAAGAAGGTATACACTTCTGCTACTTTAGCCATTAGGGCTTTAAACTTCCAGTTTCATATGTTAGTGTCAGCAGCATATTTTTGGATTACTTAAACAGAAAATGATAATTCCTGACTGTGCTGAAAACAAAGAATTACAGGATTTAATGCATTCTGCTGAACAAGTTAGTAAACCTACTTTGCAGTGTGGTTTTGACTCCTTAGAGGCATCTTGCAGGGCTGCTGTCACTGGGTCTGTTCTTAGAAGGCATGCTTGGCTTAAGGAGCTAACTTTGCCTGACCATGTTAAAGCTAAATTACTGGATGCTCCCTTAAACCAAGACCGCCTGTTTGGTAACAAAGCAGAAGTAGTACTTAAAAAGATGGAGGAAAAAGCTAAATCTGTGCAGACTGTTAAAGATTTACTGAAAGTACAGCCTCCCAGATTTAGTAGGCATTGGCCTTCTAAGAATTGGTCCTTTCCTGTCTCTTCCAGGCCTTCTCAGCCCAAACCCAGGAACAGCAGACCATCTAGGCTACAGTCGCAAGGTACTCACAGGCCTAAAAAGTGAGGGGCTCCCACTTCCAAAGCTGGAAGTAGTAAGACACCCCCCTATGTAAACTGTCACAATGACATAACTTTAAATCTTCCAAGCCCTGCTCATTTGACTGCTCCTTTGGGGGAAAAGATCACCCTGCATGCAAAAAACTGGGAACTCATTACCCAAGACAAATGGGTTTTAAATATAGTTTCACAAGGATACAGATTCCACTTCCACTCTTTACCAACCCCAAACGGTTGGCCAGACCTACCCCCAAATCAGTGGACAGTGGCTCAACAGCAGGTTCTCCCTCTCCTAAGTGTCAAAGCTGTTCAACCTGTCCCAGCAGAGGAATGGGGACAAGGTTTTTATTCCAGACTTTTCCTGGTGCACAGAAAAGACAACTCCTGGCGTCCTATTCTGGACCTGTCTATCCTAAACACCTTTTTGGTAATCCCAAAATTCAAAATGCTAACTCTTAATCAGCTACTTCCCATGCTAGGCAAAAATGCTTGGTTTGCACCATTGGACTTAAAGGAACCTTACCTGCACATCCCAATAAGGGAATCTTGCAGAAAATGCCTACGCTTCAGAGCAGGCTACATGCACTACCAGATGTTCATCGTGTTTCCCTGCTGCAGTCATCACACTTGGGTTATCCTGCCATCAGGTGGTCCCGCAGTCGGCCAGAGTTCCAAAGTCTTGATCCGGTGTCAGTTGCTGTCGCTTCCTCCCTGACGTCAGTGTGCCAGAGGTATACAAGAGGCATCAGACGCCATTTTCTTAAGTCTTTCTTGCCGCGCGGTGCCCGAAGCAGTTCACAAGTGCCGGTCGGCCAACACCTGAGATTTTCTAATCGAATTTCAGTCCGAAGTCTTTAATAAAGCTAAGTACCCCGTTGGGGAACCTTTTCTTGCCTCAGTCCGATGTCAGAAAAAGTTAACAATTGCATTTCTTGTGGGAAGCAAATACCTCATAAGGACTTCCATTCTTATTGTATTCCTTGCCTAGGCCCAGACCACGACGTCACAGGTTGTCGGTTTTGTGGTAGGTTTAATAAAAGAACTATCAAACGCCGTTTTGACTTCGCATGACATTACTTTGGTAGGAAATTTAATTATATCATGCTGTCGGAGCAGCCGACGACCGGCATGCATAAAAAATGCAAGGATAAGGACAGGTAGCCTAGAACCAAGCCAGACTCCAAGGCCTCTGCTGGGCCTGTCGCCGGTTCTCTGGTTTTCAGTGAGGTGCTTACGCAGCAGCTGACGACCGTGGAAATGGAACCCCAGACAGCTTCGGATTCTCAAGCGGGAGTGTACTAGGCCATCGCAACCATTTTCATTAGGCCCTTCCAACACCGGAGCAGAAGGTGATCCCGGTGCAGTAGAAACTCCTTCGGTTTCAGAAGGTGTCTTCAGACTGACTACACTCACCATTAAATCTTATGCTAAGCTAAAAATTCCATTAAAACCAAAAAAGATTGTACATCAGTCTCCTGTTCAAGGCCCCATGCCTAAGAAACAGATGCTTAAGATGGCTGAAGATTTGATTTCCCTAATCAGGGGTTCCCATCCCCCTCTTGATAAAAGGTCAAGACAAGAGGAGGGCTATGCTTCCTCTGACCAGGTTTCTATTTCCTCAGATTCTTCTGAGGAACAGGATTGCGCTTTTCCCCCTTATGAAGATTCTGATGCTGAAGACTCTATTCCCTCAGCATCTCCCCCTGAAGACTACTCCTTTGGGGAAACTTTACATACCATGAGGGAACATTTCCACTGGGAAGGCCAGGACTACTCTGATTCTAAGAAAAGGCTCCGAGAGTTTCTTTTACTACCCCAGCACAGACCACTTGCTATCCCTCCAGTTTTAGATATTGTGGATGATGTTTACTTAGTCTAGTCTAAATCCAGACTCCCTACCTCCTGCTCCAGCCAAACCAGACAGATACTACAGAGTACATGACACACACACAAATTCCTTTATAAAAGCCCTCTGGCTGACCCAGAAACAATTTCCCAGGGTCCCAAAAGAGCTAAAGCTTCTATGGCTAAAAATCCTGTACCCTCTGAAAGGGATTCCAGAGATTTAGATAGATGGGGAAAGAAGATATACACCTCAGCTATGAGCTATGGCTATGAGACCATTAAATTGTCAGTTTCACATGCTGAAATATCAGCGATTCCTAATGTCTCAATTAAAACAAAAACTGAGCACACATTCTGAACAGGCTGAATTCAAGGAAATGCAGGATCTGTTGCATGCAGCTGAACAGGTGGGCAAACATACTTTACAATGTGGATTTGATTCATTGGAAGCTTCCTGTAGAGCAGCTGTTACTGGGTCTGTCATACACAGACATGCTTGGTTAAAAGAACAAACCCTACCTGATCATGTTAAAGCAAAATTATTGGATGCACCTTTACAGCAGGATGTCTTATTTGGTGTCAAAGCAACAGAGGTTTTAAAGAAAATGGAGGATAAGGCAAAGTCTATGTAGACAGTCAAGGATTTTTTTACAGGTACAACCCCCTCATTTCAGCAGAAATTGGCCAACAAAAAACTGGTCCTTTCCAACTTCTGACAGGCCACCGAAGGGCAAATACAGACGCCCAAGGGGCAGAGGTCAGTCACAAGGCCCTTACAAACATCGCCAATGGGGTGCCACAACCCAGAAAGGAGGTGAAGACAGGCCCCAAGCTAGCAGAAGACAAACCCAATGACTCAACCCTCCAACTACCAAGCTAATCTCTCTTGGCAGCTCCCTTGGGAGGAAAATTAGCACTTTTTGCAGACAACTGGCACATAATCACAAAAGACAAATGGGTCCTAAACATGGTCTCACAAGGATACCGATTCCACTTTCATACCTTGCCAAGGATAAAAGGAATGCCAAACCTGCCACCAAATCAATGGGCAGAGGCACAAAAACAAATTACAGCTCTCATGGACACGAGAGCCATTCATCTGGTACCTACACAGGAGCAAGGACAAGGATTTTACTCAAGACTCTTTCTAGTCCCCAGAAAGGACAAAGCATGGAGACCCATTCTGGATCTTTCAGTTCTGAACACCTATCTGCAAGTACCAAAATTCAAGATGCTAACACTACAGCAGCTTCTTCCCATCCTGGGCAAGAAGGCTTGGCTAGTAACGTTGGATTTCAAGGAGGCATACCTGCATGTCCCGTTCAGACAAAATTGCAGAGGAAACCTCCGCTTCATTGCAAGTTCAACCCATTATCAATTCTCTGCACTGCCCTTTGGCTTATCTACTGCGCCCAGGGTCTTCACAAAATGCCTGGCACCAGTAATTGCATACTGCCGACAAAGAGGAATTCAAATATACCCATACCTGGACGACTGCCTTATTCAAGCAGAAAGCAAGGACATTCTTTTAAAACATCTGGCATTTGTCAAACACCTTCTAAGCTGCCTAGGGTACACAGTAAATGAAAAGAAATCAAAACTAGTGCCTTCACAAAACATAATATTCCTGGGTGCCAGCTTGAATACAAAGGCCCAGATGGCTTATCTCATGCCAGACAAGCAACAACAGCTGACTCAATACTTCAAAATAATGTCAACAAACACCCAACTCCCTGCAAGAAAAATTCTGCAGGCCTTGGGATTCATGGCATCTTGCATACTACTAATACCATTTGCAAAACTGCATATGAGGAAATTACAATGGTACCTGAAAAGCATATGGACTCAGCACAGCCACAGCTTGGAAACAATGATACCACTCATTCCCTGCCTTCAACAGGAGTTTCTATGATGGGCAAAGGCATGTCAGCTCAACAAGGGTCAGCCTTTCACATTACCCACAGCTAGGCAAACTATGACAACAGATGCATCGGACTATGCCTGAGGAGCACACATGGCAGGACAGTGCATTCAGGGCAAATGGACTACAGATCAAAGGCATCTGAATATCAATCAAAAGGAAATGCTAGCAGTACAGAATGCCCTAACAGCTTTCAAGGACCTCTTACACCCAGGACAACTAATAATAAAGACGGACTATACCACAGTAATGTGGTACATCAACAAGCAAGGGGGCACACATTCCTACCCTCTGTGCAGGCAAGCAGTGACCTTGTGGAACACAGCACTGTCTTACCAAGTTCAACTAAAAGCACAATTCCTGCCAGGAAACAAAAGCACATTGGCAGATGACCTAAGCAGAAACATCATGGATCCCCATGAGTGGAAACTGGATCCACAAGTATTTGCAATAACTCAAAAATGGGGACGTCCAGACATAGATCTGTTTGCCAACCCCCAAAACTACCAACTTCAAAAATTTTGTACAAGGACATTCCACCCACAAGCTTGGAAAGTGGACGCCCTCTCATTCAGTTGGAAAACATTAACAGTGTATGCCTTTCCTCCATTGCCTCTTCTAGCAAAGGTGCTGCTGAAAGTCAGATTAGAGAGGCCACAAATAATACTCATTGCACCAGACTGCCCACGCCAGCACTGGTATCCAGTTCTAAAGAACATGGCCCATGGCCCACCATGGATTTTACCACAAATTCCTCACCTGCTCACCCAGCGAGACAATCAAATTCTACACAGCCAGCTCAAGACTTTAAACCTGGCCGCATGGGAAATTACCTAAATAATCAACCAACACCTCTATCCAAAGCTGTTATGGATGTCATTCTGGAGGCCGGGAGGCCCAGCACCAGGAAAACCTATTAAGACAAATGGAAAATATTTTGCGCCTGGAACCAGGTTAAAGGCCAAAATCCCCTTGATCCAGACATTCCTCAAGATTCTACAATATTGAACTGAGATGTTGCCCAAAGGACTTTCCTTTTCGTCTATTAAGATCCACTCCTCAGCAATTTCAGCTCATTACAACACTGATCCACCTTTATTTTCACATCCACTCCTAAGACAGTACCTCAGAGGGGCTAAGAACATAAGACCGCCCAGGAGAGCACCAACACCTACTTGGGATCTCAACTTTGTTGTGGAAAAACTTACACTGCCGCCCTATGAACCAGCTTTCTCAGCTGATTTAAAGTTTCTTTCATGGAAAACTGCCCTGCTGCTAGCAATAACTTCAGCTAGAAGAGTCTCAGAGCTACAGGCACTAATGGCAGTGGAGCCTTTCCTCATTTTTCATCAAGACAGAGTCTCTCTGCGAACCTAACCCTTCCTTTATGCCAAAGGTGGTATCCAGTGTGGCCCTAAACCAAACCATTCATTTGCCCACCTTTTTCCCAAATCCCCAGAACAAAGGAGAAAGACTCCTGCACTCTTTGGACATTCACAGACAATTATGTTGCTACTTGGATAAAACTAAGGCTTTCAGAAACTCTGACCAGCTCTTTGTAGCCTATGCTGCAGGATCACAAGGAAAAGCTATCTGAAAACGAACCATTTCAAAATGGATAGGACATTGCATACGTTTCTGCTACACGCATCATGGGAAACCAGTACCTGCTAGCATTAGGACCCACTCCACCAGGGCAACAGCTACATCAGCAGCCTTTTTTCAAGGGGGTGCCAACCAAGGATATTCTGGAAGCTGCAACTTGGAGTTTAGTGCACACCTTCACCAAACACATCACTTACTTCTATATTCTAAGACTAGAGCTGACTTTGCCACTGCAGTTTTGCAGGGCCTACTAGCGTCTTCTAACCCTGTTTAACTCCACCACCCATCCTTAGCTTTGGGATTCAACCCAAGTGTGATGACTGCAGCAGGGTAACACGATGAACATAGTACAGTTTTGTACCTAACATAAATGTAGATGTTCGAGTGTTCACCCTGCTGCAGTCCAGGTTACCCTACCTCCATCCCCTCTGAACTAGCTGGACTTATCCATACCTTTCTGTCCTGTACAACCTCTGTGGTGTATTTGCTTGTGACTGAAAGTATTTTTACTTGTATATTTTTATATAGCAATAAGTATTGCCTACCTATTGGGGGCACCTGACATCTGGGGCAAGAAAACCTGAAGAAAATAGGGTCTGATGCCTCTTATATACCCCTGGCGCACTGACGTCAGGGAGGAAGCGACAGCAACTGACGCCGGACCAAGACTTTGGAACTCTGGCCGACTGCGGGACCGCCTGACAGCAGGATAACCCAAGTGTGATGACAGCAGCAGGGTGAACACTCGAACATCTACATTTATGGTAGGTAAAAAACTGTACTTTCTCTGCACTTCCCTTTGGCTTATCTACTGCGCCCAGGGTATTCACAAAGTGCCTAGCTCCAGTCATTACATTCTGCACGCAAAGAAATATTCAAATATACCCATACCGTATGATTGTCTAATTCCGGCAGAAAGCCGGGACATACTATTAAATCATCTGGCATTTGTAAAGAAACTGCTAACCTCTCTGGGGTACACTATAAACAAAAAGAAGTCTCACCTAGTACCCTGCCAACAAATTGTATTCCTGGGAGCAAGCTTGAACACAACTTCCCAGATGGCCTACCTCATGCCAGAGAAACAGGTTTATTTGACAGCCTACTTCAAACTACTGACCACAAAGACCCAGCTATCTGCAAGGAGAATACTGCAAGCCCTTGGGTTCATGGCCTGTTGCATCCTACTAATTCCATATGCAAGACTGCATATGAGGAAACTACAATGGTATCTAAAAAGCCTATGGTGTCAACATTCTCAGGACCTGGAATCAATGATTCCTGTCATTCCTTGTATAAAGACAGAGTTCCTTTGGTGGGCAGAAGCCTGCTACCACAACAAGGGACTGCCATTTACTCTACCCCCTGCCGTCCAAACCCTAACAAAAGATGCATCACACTATGCATGAGGGGGCTCACTTGGCAGGGCAGTGCATTCGGGACATATGGAACCTGAGCCAAATGCACCTGCATATCAGTCAAAAAGAAATGTTAACTGTACAGAATTCTCTGACATTCTCCCAGGACAACTATTGGTAAAGACAGACAGTGTTATATGGTACAAAAACAAGCAGGGGGGAATCCACTCGTACCCTCTCTGCAGACTAGCCATGGCTCTGTGGAACACAGCCCTGAGCTACCAAGTGCAACTACAAGCTCAATTTCTACCAAGGAAAGCTAAATTCACTGGCAGATGACTTGAGCAAAAATTCTCTTAGAACCACACGAGTGCAAACTGGAGCCAAAGATATTCAACATTTTGAGAAACAAATGGGGAAGCCCAGAGATAGACCTGTTGTCCTCCCGTAAGGACTACCAGTTGGACAAATTCTGCACAAGGACTTCCCACAGACAAGCTTGAATAGTGGATGCCCTGTCCTTCAACTGGGAAAGCCTCTCTGTTTATGCCTTTCCCCCCTCTGCTCCTCCTCTCAAAAGTTCTACTAAAGATCAAGCAGGACAAACCAAGGACAGTACTCATTGCACCAGACTGGCCACGCCAACACTGGTACCCCCACTTGCACAGTATGTCACTGCTGGAACCATGGCACCTGTCTCAGACCCCTTCCCTGCTGTCCCAGCAGGAGGGCCAGATTCTGCACCCCCAGATTCAAACCCCGAACCTTGCAGCCTGGCTAATTACCTGAGCTCTCTAATCCCGTCCCTCAGTAAGCAAGTGCTAGATGTCATTTTGGAGGCAAGGAGGCCTAGTACTAGAAAGTCCTATGCTGAAAAGTGGAAAATATATTGTTCCTGTAGCCAAAATCAGGAGACGGGCACAACAGTGCCCAGCTTACCGCATATTCTTCAATACTCAACAGAGATGCTTCACAAGGGCCTTTTCTTCTCTTCTATTAAAATTCATGCCTCAGCCATTTCATCACATTATAATACTGAGCCACCCCTCTTTTCTCATCCCCTGATGAAGCAATCCCTCAGAGGGGCCAAAAATTTAAGATCACCGAGGAAAGCCCCTACTCCAGCCTGGAACCTTAACTTTGTATTGGAAAAGCTGACTCTACCTCCCTTTGAGCCAGCTGCAACTGGAGAGTTGAAATTCCTCTCTTGGAAAACAGCCTTCCTTCTAGCCATCAGTTCAGCGAGAAGAGTGTCTGAATTAGAGGCCCTCATGGCAGCGGAGCCCTTCATCATCTTTCATGCAGACAGGGTGTCCCTCAGGACCAATCCCTCCTTTATGCCCAAGGTGGTATCCAGTGTGGCCCTTAATCAGTCCATTCATTTGCCAACCTTCTTTTCTAACCCACAGAGCAAAGGAAAACGAATACTGCACTATTTGGATGTGCACAGACAACTTAGATTTTATTTGGACAGGACTAAGCCTCTCAAGAAAACTGAACAGCTGCTAGTTGCCTTTGCTGTGGAGCAGAGGGGAAGCCCATTTCAAAGCAAACCATTTCTAAGTGGATAGGCCACTGCATTCATTTCTGCTGTAAGCACCATGGAAAACCTACCCCACAGGGGATAAGATCACATTCCACCAGAGCTGCATCTACTTCTGCAGCCTTTCTCAGAGGTGTTCCTACCAGGGACATCCTAGAAGCTGCTACCTGGAGTTTTGTTCATACCTTCACCAAGCATTACCAGTTGCCTATTTTTTCTAAATCCAGAGCTGGTTTTGTCACTGCAGTCCTGCAGGGCCTAATAGCTGGTCTTAATGCTCTCTAATTGCCTTCTCTCTTCGTTAGCTTTGGGAATCTACCCAAATGTAATGACTGCAGCAGTTGAAACACGAAGAACATAGTACACTTGTGAACACTTACCATAAATGAGGATGTTCGAATGTATTCACTGTTGCAGTCCTGGTTACCCTCCCTCCAGCCCTCCTGACTTCTGTTGGCTATACCTCTCTTTGTTTACTATATTTAAGCTTTCTGGTGTATTTGCTTTTTTTTTTGGAGGTGTAACCTTGTATATAGTTGCTTCCCATTATGGGGGCACCTGACGTCTGGGGCAAGAAAAACTGATGTAATGACGTCGGCTGCATGCTTTATACCCCTGACTACCTGACGTCATGGAAGAAGAGACAGCAACCGACGCAGGACCCAAGACTTTGATAATCAGGCTGGCTGAGGGCTACCTGCAAGCAGATAACCCAAATGTAATGACTGCAACAGTGAGTACACTCGAACATCTACATTTATGGCAAGTGTACACAACTGTACTTTCTTCAAGCTCTGGTCGCTCTGCCTTTTGAACTCGCTGCAACCACAGATCTAAAATCTTGGAAAACAGCATTTCTTGTGGCTATTACCTCTGCTAAAAGGGTTTCAGAACTGAAGACCTTATCTGTCAAGGTTCCTTATATGATTTTCCACAAAGATAGGGTTTCCCTTCTGACCAATCCATCCTTTCTTCCCAAGGTGGCATCACCAGTTAATATCAATCAAACCATTAGTTTACAAATTTTCTGTCCCAATTCTGCTAACAAAATGGAATACAAACGCCACTTGCTGGATGTTCATAGCCAGTTATGATTTTATTTACACAGGACAAAACATTTCCGTTGATCCAATCAACTGTTTGTATCCTTCTACAAATCCTTTTTGGGAAACCTATCTCCAAGGTCACTATTGCTAGGTGGATTTCTTCATGCATCCTCCAGGTCTCTAAGGATGGAGGCATGTCTCCTCTAGGTCAGGTGAAAGCTTATTCCACTAGGTCCATGGCTACTTCTGTGGCCTTTTGGTCTAGAGTCTCTTTGGATGATATTTGTTCTGCAGTTACTTGGTCCTCATCTCATACATTTATTTCTTATTACAAATTGGATTTGACTTCCAGAAGGAGTGCATCCTATGGTTCCGTGTTGCTCTGGAATATCCTTCCATGAAGGCCACCCAGGAGTTTAGTAGCTGGGGACTCTGTCCCACAGGTTGAAGACCAAATGAAGTAAACTACTTCAGATAAAGAAGTTATTTACTCACTTCTGCTTCATTTGTCTTCAACCGTCCCTCCCTCCTTCCCCCGGACATTGTCATGTGAACAGCCTGCACTTATAGGTCATAAGTATTTCTCAGGTCATCAGTATAAAGATCAGCAAACTCAATCTGGGGGGTTGGAAGGTAGTGGAGGTGTATTATGGGTAAGGGGAGGAGCTTGGAGCTCTGAGCAGATGCTAGTGAGATTGCCGGCTCAGATCCAGTATGGATCCAGTATCCCACAGGTTGAAGACAATTGAAGTAGAACTACTCGGATGGAATGTTATGGTGAGCACATAACTTCTTTTTTTATTAAAAGTTAGCGCTTTCGTAGTGTTCACCCCCGCTTCATCAGACCTGATCTAATGAAGCTGTGATGAACACTGCAAAAGCGCTTTTAATAAAACCTGTGGATGTCTGATGAAGCGGTGGTGAACATTGCAAAAGTACTAACTTTCAATAAAACCCGTGGATTTTACAACGGCTGAGCTTTGCCTTTCTGCCTGTTACTAGATGTGGTTTTGCTTGGAATTTTGTTTGGGTCTGCTGCTGGAATACACTCACTGCTTTTTTTTTTTTTTTTTGCTACATTTTTTGAATAATTGAACTTTATTCCTTAAAAAGTTAAGCTTTCTCTAGGATTTTATTTACAGAACAACTGCAGTGTTCTTCCAAACATAGATGAAGGATATAGGCAGTAAGGCAGTAGGTGCTATTGGCTTGATCCATTGAAAGAGACAGGGTATCCAGCTGTTCAGCAGCCCTATGTTGGAGCATGCTCATTGTACTTTAGCGTCTTTTTTTTTTTTTTCTGAAAATGGGCATTATTAGAAAATGTTTTTATTGCAAGATGTGGCTTTCTTAGTATTCATACAAGGGTGTGAGGAGCTCAGAATCGTAGAGAAACATTTTCTAGGGTGTTTTCTAAGAATACATTTTTGATGTTTTCAGTTGAGTGTATTCTGTAATTTGTACTATAGAGAGGTTTGGTTAACTGCTGCTTGTTTTTGTAAATAAAACTTTGGTAGAGAATTATCACTTGGATTAAAGGAGATGAGTAGAAATAGCTGACTCAGAGAGGAACATTTTAGGAAAGTAGATTTTAATACATTTTTAACTAAAGATGCTCTGTAATTGTAGGCTTCATTTGAAAAGTACCTGTTCTCCCAAAATAAATTTGACTGAGCTTCTCTCTGGCTGTGTGAGTACTACTAATGAGTTTCTTAGTACAGTCGTTTCAATTTAAGAACAACAGTCCTTACAGGAATTTGCCAGTGCTCTGTTGTGGATAATGATGTGGTTTGTAAAGCAGCTGATGTTTGTTCCTGTCACAGTGAAGGGACCACACTAAACAAAGATTACCTTAAGAAGGGTGTTAAATAAGAGAGGTGGTGGCCAGGCAGCCAAAAACTATATAACTCTGCATATGCCTAGTGATACTGAATGTTATGTGAAGCATATGCACATTTTCATGTAATAGATGCATATTGTCAGGCTTTATCTAAATGTCTTGTAATGTTAGTAGATTTTTAAAAGTAATTCCTTGTTACTTTACCATCTTTGTATGTGTACGTTATTCCTTGATATTTTTATAATGCATATATAAAAAATTTTATTTTCATAGTAATGTAAGTTTATATAACTTTGATATGTATGTGTGTATTTGTGTATGTATAGATGTGTGTGCGTTTGTATAAAATATATATATTGTGTATACACACACGTGTGCGCATATATATATATATATATATATATATATATATATATATACATACACAATAATGCATATATGTTTATATATCCAAGTACATCGTCTAGCAGAGATTTATGTATAATGAGGGAACCTGTTCTAAGCAGTGTGAGTTCACTAGGGTTCTGTTGAGAAGTGCTTTCACACATTTTTATATCTTACTAGGTTTGCTTAATCAGAAAAGAACACAACTTAATCTGCACTGGTCTTATTTGTTTTTCAGGCATTGACAGTTCTTCAACAAGTAGTGCTTCTCCTGTACCGAATAGCTATGATGCTCTAGAAGGAGGGGGTTACACAGGTAAGAGTTGCTTTACATTTATCAGTAGTTTTTTATGTTGGTGTGTTTCTTTTTCTTCCCTCTATATCCCCTAAAACTGGGAGAGGTTTGTAATATTGTCAGCCATCTTAGTTTTTCCCCCATACTTCCATTGAAGCTGCATGCTTCTGTGCAGTTCCATCAGATGGTGACATTGTACATGCTTCCTGGAGGCACTTGGCCATGGGACCAGTGTTTTTAACTTGTTTATCTTCAGCCTGCATTGGGTATCATTCTGTTAAGTAGACTGGGCTGCCTCCAAGCTGACATTACCCTATTTGTCTCCGGCATCTATACCTAGGGAATAACCTCCCCCAGTCAGACTAAAGTCAGTCCATCCATACCTTCAGAAAGGAACTGAATGTGTACACGGGTACTCACCTGCAAGTTCCAGCATGGTATCTGGGGCATTATGCTCTGAGGTGGCCAGTGGGCCTTCAGATTGTTTACAAACCTATGAACCTACTTTTATTTAATTTTATTTTATTTTACATTTGTTAACCGGGAAAGTCTGGACAAAGGTCCATTTTTCATTGGAGGCCCGGGGAGATGAGCTCCAAACAATACATACGTAGAATAACAGGAAATTACATGGAACATTCGTTTTCATGTTATGAGAGCTTTCGTTGCATACACACAAGGAAATGATACATATACAGTATAATACATTAAATTAATAGTTCATACAAAAGTCGAACATTGCGGTATAGAATATCAAAAGACATCTACTCAAAAGACCTAAAAGGAGGCAGTACTACTTACTTCAACTCTCTGTCTGGCTTCTCTGGTGTTGTCTCTGGATGCAGTCCCAACTCATCTGGATTGCATTTGAGGCTTCATCCCTCTGGGCTGTGGAACCATTGTGCATTGTTACTGTTCCTGTGCATAGACTGCTTCCAGGGGGCCAAGTCTTAACAGTATACTTTTTCCCCCGGAGACTAAAAATGGATAACAGTTTTAAATGCATTCTTAGTGATGGTTTGACATTTTGAGGTTGTTTAGTTTCCCTACGCCATTTAAATCTTAGTTTAGACTTTCAGATATTTGCTAAAACTTCGTCCGCCCCATAGTGCCCCATTTTTAGGGAATGCTGGCTTGATAAACCTTCCAGTATAGCAAAACCAACCCAGGATAATCTAAAGATATTACTGCTCAATGCCAGGAGTCTAAAACTCCACTCCTTGCAAGCCCCCCCCCTTATCTGGAGAATACTGGTGTCAGTGTAGTTATGGAAACATGGTTTAAGCCACAGAGAGCCCCCTAGTCCTGCAAAGCTATAATGCCTTCCACTCATTTAGACCAGGTACTGCACAAGAATGGACAAAGATGGAGGTGTTCTTAACATTCATCAAAAACAGTCACTTCAGAACTTATCAAGCTGTATGATGTACTTGAGCCTTTTCCATGTCCAACTGAAAATAAACACAGTCCCATAACCATATCATTGCAAGGTATAGATCCCCCAGGATACTCGTACCTCATACTTAAGTGAACTGGAGTCACTCTACATTGAACCCAACACTGCTAGTCGACTTCAGCTTCCCCCGCTGTAAACTGGGAAGCATACATAACTTTAGTGGAATCTCAATATCAGCATGTTGTATAACAAAAGGCGTAAAACCATGGCCAAAACTTAGAAGTACAGTCCCCAAAAAGACAAACCCCCATTGTCAAACTAAGTAATTCAGAAGTCAGATGCCTACCAGATTTGAGGTAAAGATAGCCTTGCAGGCAAAGGACAACTACAAGGCCTTCTTCAGCTATGTCTGCAACATCAAAGCTAATACATGTGTGCTGAAGTAATTGTAAACAGAACCACATGTACAGATATGGAGGATATAGCAGAACTACTGAATGATAAATTTAGCTCTCATTTCACCCCTGGTAACAGCCCACCCCTCCCAAGCCTCTCAAGAGATGCCCTCAGCAATACCTCCACTGGCTGTCATTAGCAAACCAGCCCTCAGTGCACTGTCCAAGACAAAGAAAACTGCATCTGTGGTTCCTGATAATATCCTGAGATGCCAGCTAAATAGCATGAAACATAATGTATTGAGGCCATAATCACTGTTCAACCTTAACCTTCTAATTGACTTTGTGATTGGATAATGGATGACTGCAGCAGTTATTCCTCTGCACAGGGGCAGGCTGTCTACTGACTCGGGTAACTACAGACCCTTAAGTCAGACTAGTTTCATATGCAAAGCCATAGAAGTAGTTATCATGGGTATTATAAAGAAAGACATAGATCCAGTGACTGAAGGTTTCCTTTCACATTTCAAAGGCAGATCATGCCTAATTAACCTGGTGGACTTTTTCGCAAAAGCCATTAAAACTATGGATGAGGTCAAAACGGTACACACTGCCTGTCTTGACCTGGCTAACGCATTCAACATCATTTCCCATTTGAGCATTGTAGACAAACTCCCAAGATGAAGAGTAAACCTGTATGTCAACCAATGAATAGGCAACTGACTCACAGGATGCAGTAAGTCAGGATGGGGGACTTTACCTCCACAGGAAGGTCAGTCACTAGTGGAGTCCCTCAGTCCTTGATGCTTTAGCTACTCCTTTTTGAAGATCTACTTTTCAGAAGTCAAAGCTAACAAGAAAGGCCTGTAGTTGACTAAGCTTGCAGATGACTGCAATTGTGCAATCATAGAATTCCCCCTAGAGCACCAATATTCATCAGTAGAGCTTGTCGCAAAGTAATTGTTGCCTTGACTATGGTGTAAAACGGAATGCAAAAACATGTAATAGCATCCTTTAGAAACTAGACCACCCCTAGGATTTACCACAGACAATACAACTCTAAGAGTAGACCCATGGGTTAGGGACTTGGGAATATATATCATATGTCCTCGGTTGTAAGGAAATCATTCTATGTTGTGCAACTTATATGCATGGGTATGACATCCAGGTTGAAAGATGATTTTCCTCTATACCTGGCCCTCATTAGACCAGCCTTGGAGTACAGTGTTTACTTTGTTGTGTGTCTGAACAGGCATGTGCATCAGCTGGAATTCCCCCAGAGGTTCCTTACAAAAAGAATACCAGGCGTAAACCACATGGAATGCGCACATCTCCTAAAAGCCATATCTTTATACTCTTATCTTTTACAGATTATTGAGAAGTAATCTATGCCTTGTTTGCAAGGCTTTATCTGATCAA
Source organism: Protopterus annectens (assembly GCF_019279795.1). Taxonomy (NCBI): domain Eukaryota; kingdom Metazoa; phylum Chordata; order Ceratodontiformes; family Protopteridae; genus Protopterus; species Protopterus annectens. The sequence goes on along the minus strand of NC_056728.1, from coordinate 1,147,862,490 downwards.
GTACTGATGGATTTGCTGTACATCTGCAAGATTAGAAGTATTTAATTAAAGGACTTAAATCACATTTGCAACGTAAGTGGAACATGTAGGGACGGGTACGTATGTGAGACTGCAGAACTGCTGGCAAAAAAAACAAGTAAACCAGAAACCAGGATGTCCTTCAAGGATGCATCTGCAGTCATAACATATGGGTTGTCCTGCCTCAGGCAGCCCTTCGGTCGGCCGGATTCCAAAGTCTGGGTCTGGCCTCGGCTGATGTCGCACTTTCCCCGACGTCATAGCTTCTGGGGTATAAAGGCATCAGCCGACACCATTTTCCTCAGTCTTTCTTGCCGCGCGGTGCCCAAAGCAGAAGCTGTTCGCAAGTGCCGGTCGGTCAGATCCAGAGATTTCAGCTACCGAATACTTCGAGCTAAGTACCCCGTTGGGGACTCTTTCTTGCCTCAGCCGATGTCAGACAAAGTAAATAATTGTTTAACTTGTGGGAAACAAATACCTCATAAGGATTTCCATTCTTACTTCCTTCCCTGCTTAGGCCTAGACCACGACGTATCAGCTTGTTTAGCCTGTGCCTCCTTCAACCGACGGACTCTTAGACGTCGGTCGGAGTTTGCAGAAGAATTTTTCGGATCCGCTTTTGCATATAAAATGCAGTCGGAGACTCCAACTACGCATTTGGCCAAAAAACGCAGGGAAAAGGACCGACACTCGCGGCCCGCGGTTTTGGCTGAAACCACGGCTAGGCCTACCGCGAGTGTCTCAGTTTCGGCTGAAAACCGAGCCCTCGGTTCTTCCTACGACAGAAACCTTACCTCCGACAACCGAGGCCAGAGAGGCCCCGGCTGAGTCGGCTTCATAAATCCCTACCGAAGCTAGCGCTCAAGATTTGTCCGACACCATTCCATTGGACATTTCTACACCTGCACGTGGGGCAGCTAGGACCCCACCCCAGCTTCTATGTCTATTAAGGCCTTCTCCAGGGCTAAAGCTGCCAAACTTTCAAAAGCTTTACCTGCCAAATCTACTTCTCAGAGGCCTTCCTCAAGTTCTCAGATTCTCAGTCTTGCTGAGGACCTTATATCCTTGATTAGGGGTTCCCAACCTCACCCAGACAGGGCCTCCCAACCTCCACCAGACAAAAGGCCTAGGACTGAACCCTCTGAACCTGTCTCCTCTGATTACTCCACGGATGGATCTGATTTGTCAGACCATCAAGAAGGGGCCTATTCTCCTTATGAGGATTCAGATGCTGAAGATTCTATCCCTTCTGCCTCCCCTCCTGAAGAATTTTCCTTTTGGGAGACCTTGCACTCTATGAGGGAACACTTTCAATGGCAGGGTCAGGATTTTTCTGATTCTAGAAAAAGGCTAAGGACTTTTTTACATTTGCCCCAGCATAGGCCCTTAGCCATACCACCAGTGCTAACTGTAATTGATGATGTGTATAATGATGTTAGTTCTGCACCTGATTCTCTTCCTCTGGCCCCTGCCAAACCTGACAGATATTACAGGGTCCCGGATTCTCACTTCCACCTGTATAAAGCCCATGCTGCAGATCCAGAAACTATTTCACAGGGCCCAAAAGGTGTTGCAGCTGCCACTGCCAAAAATCCCCTACACTCTGAAAGAGAGTCTAGAGCATTAGAGAGATGGGGTAAAAAGGTTTATACATCTGCTACTCTTTCTGCCAGGGCTTTAAACTGTCAATTCCATATGATACAGTACCAAGAATATTTGTTAGATCAGCTGAATAAGAAGTTTTCTTCTCCTGAACCTTTAGACCGTAAATCCCTTCAGGATTTAGTACACAACTCGCAGCAGGTCAGTAATCATTTCTTAAAATGTGGCTATGATGCACTGGAGGCTTCATTTAGATCAGCTATGACTGGGGCAGTAATTCGTAGGCATGCCTGGCTAAAAGAGCAATCTCTGCCAGACCATGTCAAGGCTAAGCTCCTAGATGCTCCAATGGAGAAACAAAGTTTATTTGGCTCCCCTGCACAGGAGATTCTAAAGAAGGTGGAAGAAAAAGCAAAATCTGTGCAAACAGTAAAGGAATTTCTACAGGTCCAACCTCCGAGGTTCAGCAGAAACTGGCCTTCCAAGAATTGGTCCTTTCCAGACACCTCCAGAGCACAGAGAGGCAGGAATAGACGCCCTTGAGGCAGAGGTCAATCAAAGGGTGCCTATAGGGGCCGTCAGTGGCAGCCTGCCAACCAAAGGAGTACTGCCACAGCTGCAACTACAACCACTAGCACAGGACAGACACAATGACTTGACTCTGATTCCGCCTACCAGGGAACAACTGGAAGCTCCCTTGGACGGAAAGCTGGCTTTATTCTCAAAAAACTGGCATTGCATTACAAAGGACACATGGACATTGCAAACAATAGACAAAGGATACAGGTTTCACTTCCACACTCTACCAAAAAGGAGCGGAATGCCAAACCTACCACCAAATCAGAAGCCAGAGGCTTTAAGACAAATCAAAAATTTACTTCAGATGAAAGCGATAGAAAGGGTACCATCTATGGAACAAGGCCAAGGATTTTACTCCAGACTATTCCTTGTACCAAGAAAAGAAAACCAATGGAGGCCTATTCTCGACTTGTCCGCACTGAACACATATCTCATTGTACCAAAATTCAAAATGCTGACTATACAGCAACTTCTTCCCATGTTGGGCAAGGAGTCTTGGCTGGTGACTCTAGATCTCAAGGAGGCATACCTGCACGTCCCTATCCGACCAGATTGCAGAAGACACCTCAGATTTCTTGCAGGATCCGAGCATTATCAATTCTCAGCATTACCCTTTGGCTTATCTACTGCGCCCAGAGTATTCACGAAATGCCTGGTATCAGTAATTGCACATTGCAGACTTCAGGGAATTCAAATCTACCCATACCTGGACGACTGCCTAATACATGCGGACAACAAGACAAAATTGATAAAGGATTTGGCCTATGTCATACACCTGCTACAGGCCTTGGGATACACAGTCAACATCCAAAAGTCAAGACTAGTGCCATCCCAAGGGATAACCTTTTTGGGTGCAGATCTGGACACTAACTCAGATGGCTTTTCTCACAGAAGAAAAACAAAGACAACTTCCAGATTATTTCATGACTTTGACAAGACAAACTCAGCTTACTGCAAGGAAAGTCCTGCAGGCCCTGGGTTTCATGGCATCCTGCATAATCTTGATCCCACATGCCAGGCTGCATATGAGAAAATTACAATGGTACCTAAGGAATGTATGGTCTCAACACAGACACAGTCTAGAAACCATGATACCAATCATTCCATGCCTTCAAAAGGAATTCCTGTAGTGGGCTCAGGCCTGCCAGTCCAACAGAGGGTTGCCTTTCAAGAAACCAAAACCAAGGCAGACCATCACCACGGACGCCTCAGACCTAGGATGGGGAGCACACATGGAGGACAAATGTATCCAAGGCCTATGGTCTCAAGGGCAGCTAAACTTGCACATAAACCAAAAGGAGATGCTGGCAGTGAAGCATGCAATCGAGGCATTCAAACCATTCCTCCAGCAAGGACATCTACTGATAAGGACAGACAACGCCACGGTCATGTGGTACATAAACAAACAGGGAGGCACGCATTCCTACCCTCTATGCCGGATGGCAATGGATCTGTGGAACCTGGGCCTGAATCTCAATATCCAGCTGCAGGCCATATTTGTACCAGGAAAAGAGAATTCACTAGCAGACAGCTTAAGCAGGACTACCACGGATGCTCACGAATGGATGCTGCATCCAGACATCTTCAAACTCATAACAAAGAAATGGGGATTGCCAGAGATAGATCTGTTCGCCTCCCCTCTCAACCACCAACTGAAGAAATTCTGCTCAAGGACATACCACCCACAAGCCTGGAGGGTGGACTCTCTCTCTTTCAACTGGAATGCCCTAATAGTGTATGCATTCCCACCATTCCCATTGATGTACAAGGTTCTTCTGAAGATCAGAGAGGAACAGCCAAAGGTGATACTAATAGCTCCGGACTGGCCAAGACAACACTGGTATCCGCTACTGAAAAACATGTCTCAGGCGAACTCATGGCCTCTACCCCTATGGCCTCTTCTTCTAACGCAGAACAATTTCAAGACCCTGCATCCAAACTTGAAAACTCTGCAACTAACTGCCTGGAAAATTGCTTAAAACCAAACCAAACTGTCTTATCTCAGAGGGTCAAGGACATTATCCTGGAGGCTCGCAGACCATCCACAAGGAAGGCATACTCAGCTAAATGGAAGAGATTCCTCATTTGGAGCACATCAAAGGGCACAGATGTTACAGTGGCAAACCTAGCACACATCCTAGAATACTTATCAGAATTGTTCCACAATGGCCTGTCTTACTCTTCCATTAAGATTCATGCTTCAGCAATTTCAGCAGAATACAATATGGATCCTCCTATCTTCTCTCACCCTCTACTCAGACAATTTCTGAGATGGATCAAAAATGTTAAACCTCCAAGGAAAGACCCCCTCTACCTGCATGGGATCGTAATTTTGTGCTGGAAAAATTGACACTACCTCCTTTTGAACCAGCAGCATCAGCAGACTTACAGTTTTTATCTTGGAAAACTGCTTTCCTTCTGGCAATCACCTCAGCAAGAAGAGTATCCGAGCTACAGGCATTAATGGCAGTGCAGCCTTTCCTTATTTTCCACCAGGATAGAGTGTCTCTGAGAACCAATCCAACTTTCATGCCAAAGGTGGTATCCAGGGTATCCTTAAACCAAGCCATTCATTTGCCTATGTTCTTCCCTAACCCACAGAACAAAGGAGAGAAACTCTTGCACACCTTGGATATACACAGACAACTACGCTACTATCTGGACAGAACTAAAACCAGCAGAAAAACTGACCAACTTTTTGTAGCCTATGCAACTGGGGTGCAAGGAAAAGCTATTTCCAAGCAGACAATTTCAAAATGGATAGGAAATTGCATTCGCTTTTGCTACTCTTTTCATGGAAAGACAGCTCCTGAACATATCAGGCCTCATTCCACAAGGGCCACAGCCACCACTACAGCTTTCCTACGAGGCGTGGCTACCAAGGACATTTTAGAAGCTGCTACTTGGAGCTCCGTGCATACATTTGCCAAGCATTATAATCTACCTTTATACTCCAGATCCCGAGCAGGCTTTGCAACTGCAGTTTTACAGGGGATCTTAACTACACCATCCTTATCTTAGTACCTCCTCCCCCAGTTTGGCTATGGTATTCTTCCCATATGTTATGACTGCAGATGCATCCTTGAAGGACATAGTACAGTTTTGTACCTACCATAAATGTAGATGTCTGATAGGTATGCATCTGCAGTCAGGATTACCCACCCTCCTTCCCCTCTGTGGTATTCCTAGGGTGCTTACCCCTCTTTCAGCTAGCTGGGGGAATCTGTTATGGTGTATTTGTTTGTATATATGTATATATTTTTTGCTACTGTTTGGAACATTCAACTTTTATCCAAATTTGGCCTTCCTAGAGGGCACCTGGCATCTGGGGCAAGAAACACTGAGGAAAATGGCGTTGGCTGATGCCTTTATACCCCAGAAGCTATGACGTCGGGGAAAGTGCGACATCAGCCGAGGCCAGACCCAGACTTTGGAATCCGGCCGACCGAAGGGCTGCCTGAGGCAGGACAACCCATATGTTATGACTGCAGATGCATACCTATCGGACATCTACATTTATGGTAGGTACAAAACTGTACTTTTCTGAGGAAGTTCACGTATTAAACAGTGGATGAAAGCGCTAAATTTTTGGCTTCTGGTTTACTTGGTTTTTTGCCAGCAGTTCTGCAGTTCATTTTTTCGTTTTGTTTGGTTGTCAGTAATGTATGTGAGACTATCTCTACTCCAGAATAGACTTCCCATCCATGTGAAGCAGAGTTTCTCTGATTCTTTTCAAGCTTAGCCTGGACCAATGGATTAAGAATTGGAAATTTTACCCCGGTTGGCAACTATGCCCTGTTGAATAGAGGCAGCTTGCAAATGCTTGGCCACCTTAACCTAACTGTATGCCCCTGGGTAACTTATCCTGTTGTGTACATGTGAGAAAACAAGGGTAGGCTTAAAAAAGGCCTCCTAAGGGCTGTTAACTTAGTAATTGCCTGGGAACCTGAATGCTAGCATGCTAAGTAATTTGTACTTGTGGCAGTGGCTTCACCTGGGATTATGCTGCCTTTGTTTGGACCCTGTAACCTACACCTCAACAGTGCAAGGGTTCACCCATGCCTCCCAGTTTCTGGACCAGTATTCTGTGAACATGGTTAATGTTATCAGAGAAGCTAGAAAACCAACAACCTAAAAATTTGTGAAAATGAAAGAGGTTTGTCTTCTGGCAAAAAGGTAAATGTCAGGACCCATCCAAGACTGATGCTGCCGTGGTCGTACAGTATCTTCATGAAGTCCTAAAGATAGGCCTGGCTTGTATTGCCATTAAGGTCCATTTGTCTCCCATTTCTGCCCGTTTTCCCCTTGGATCCCCCATTAGCTAGTCAGCACCCATTCAGACCGCTTTTCAAGGGTGTGCTTCATATAAGGCCATAGAGGAAAAGTGGCACCCCTTGGGTCCTAAAAATTTGTCACGGAAAGGTTGACCCTAAGCCCCCTTTCCATCCATCATCCTCCTCATGAATAAAGTTCCTGACTTTGAAAACTGTTTTGCTGGCAAAACTTTCTTCTGCCTGGACGATGCCTGAACTGCGACGATGCCTGAACTGCAAGCCCTTGTGTGCATTCCACCCATTCTTCTTTTTCCACAGAGATGGGATGATTCTCAGGACTAATTAATTCTTATTGCATAAAGTAGTATCGGACTTTACTGTGAACCAAACCATGCAACTTCCCAGTTTCTTTCTTCACCCACAGAAGATGGTAGGAAAGTATCCTGCACTTTCTGAATATCCACAGACAGCTGACAAATTCAGAAAAACTGACCAAATGGTTTTCTTTTGCAAATAAAAAAGGCACACTGAAGGTCCAGAGTACCAGGGTTGCAACTGCTGGGAGCCATTGGTCAGTGGCAGACCCCCCATTTTATTTTTGAAACTGCTGCTTAGTAATCTGTCAGAACGTTTTACCAAGCATTATATGTTAGACTCTCAGTTCAAGCCCAGGGCTGAGTTTTTCAAGGCAGTCCTGCAAGGCCTACTCAGTGTGGATCACCCCATCTCTCCACCTACCAGTCTGTCTGTGCTCTGGGAGTTATCCCAGATATAGAGAGTATTGTATCGGTGAACTAATGAACATAATAGAGCTGTGTAAGCAGTAGTAGAAATCCAGAGAGGTTGCTGTTGCAGTACCATTTTCCACCCATCTCTTGTCTACAGTGGTGCTCTTGTCTCCCTTTTCCCTTGGCTGGGATGGGCCATGCTCCTCTTGTACCATCTAGCTTGTATTTGTAGGGCTACCACCTTCCTACTCCTCCCCTACTTGCCCCCTAAGCCTAGGGCTAGGTAACTGGATGATGTCTTTCTATTCACTTGCTGCAGTATTCTTCACTTGATGGATATCCTCTGCCAGGGAGCGACCTGACGTCAGCCAGTATACAAGTCTTTACTACTGTAGGGTATGTGGTACATCGCGAATAGCCTGCAGTTAGATGTAGCCCATGAAAGGGACGTATGCACGTACCATCCTCAGAATTGTTTTGTCGCCAGTCAGAACACCGTTCTGACTGTTGGTCTGATCGTTTAAAGTGCTTGTGACTTCAGCATTTTCAGATAAGTGCCCCATTGGGGGAAATTTCTCTTCTACTGTTTTGGTATGTTAATCCAGAAAGGGCAAGTGCCAATGTGGAAGACAATTTCCACAAAAGGGCAGCTATACCCAGCGTCTCTTGTGTAGGCCCCAACCACGAAACAAGTCATGCAGTATTTGTCAGTCCTTCGTTCCCAAGATCCTTAGAAGTAGACTTTTATCTCATTATCTCTCTTGAAAACCAATGGCTTAAACTGTTAGCTAAGCACATGGAAGGTACCACGAGGTCCGACGCCAAGCCATTGAAGCACAAGTCCAAGAAACCTTGGCCTACGCCTACCGCTGCACCACCAACACGTCTCCAGAGGTGTTTGTCAACCCAGAGGCACATCCGACTTCTGGGACAGAAGGACAGGTCGATGCCAGTTCTAAGGTTGCATTGACTTCAGCCACGAGCACATCTCTAGAAGTGAAGCACATGTCCGAGCAGGGCATTGAGGGGGAGCTGAGGCTCGAATGCATGGAAGGTCCTAGGGGCTTAACATGCACTTCAGTGATGAAGACATTGAGCCTGAAACCTTTGTACACAGGCCGCTGTCCAGTCCTCCAACAATGCATAAAAGTGTCTCCTGCTAAGAAAAAACAAAAGATAAAGCATATATCCACTCCTAAAGAGGCCCCTGCAGATTGGCAGGCCTTCTCTGAACCTATTTTAGGCCTTCATGGTACTCGCGCAGCCTTTCTCTCAGCATACCTCTACTCCATCCTCTCATTTTTCTCAGAAAAGAATTGGAGACAATGACTTGTGTGATGAATTCTCTTAGGGTGAAGAAGAATCCTTGGACTATTCCACACAAATTCCCTCTCCTCAGGAATATAGCTCTACTAAAGAGGAGTCCGGGAGTGCGGAATCCCTTATGGAGTAAGTTTTCCTTTGGGGAAACCATCCTGAAAATGGGAGAATACTTTTTGGGATACTTCCCAAATTGCAGACGTTCAAAAAGGGTACTACCACTCCTAACTCCTACAAGTTGACCTTCCCAGCTCTTCTGCGGTATCACTAGTGCATCTAGCTTTTTTAGATGCCTTTAATAATGGCTCCCAAACACCAGATTATCATGCCTGAACCCCCAAGAAGCCAGACCGCTTCTAGAAAGTTCCCGAGGACTGTAAATTCCTCTTTAGGCGCCCTGCTGCAGACCCAGCAGTCATTTTTGTTGCAACTGATAAACTCTCAAGAATGTTCCCTTCCACCTCCCTACTTCTTGTGGACAAGGAGAGTAGAACCAAAAGCAGTGTTATACACTAACACCAAATTCTTACAAATCCCAGACTACCATGTCCTTACTCGCTCTATCAGAAATAGGACTAAAGTTGCTCCATGGCTTACAAATGAAACAAGACATAAAATCCTACTAAGAAATAAAATTTGGGCCAAATGGAGAACTACTAAAAACCCAACAGATCATCAAAAAGTTACAGTTGAGAAATGCTACCAAAAAATCTTTACTTATTGACAAAAAAAAACTTTTACCTCCAGCAAACCCACCTGCACAAACCACAAAATTTCTGGTCAGGTATTAAGACTCCTACATCCATGTCACTCCAAAACACCTACCTCATCAGGCACCTCCCACGACAATCTTTAGCATATTGCTGATGCCTTTAATACCTTCTTTACTGTGGCCATCCAAACTCTAGCCATTTCACTACCCCCTGTTAGCACAAGCCTGTCATCTACTTATAACTACCTTATTACCCTTATTTCATGTACAACCAGTTCCAACATCCCTCATTTGCACCCTTCTTCAAAAACTCAAACCATGCACCCCCTCAGCTGACTTTCTAACAGCTGAATGTCTGCAAAAAGCAGCAAAAGTCATAGCCTATCCCATTTCCATCCTAATAAATAGAACAATTACTGAAGGAACTATCCCATCTATCTGGAAAATCTCCCATATCATCCCTCTGCACAAGGGTGGTAACTCTACTGAACTCTCAAACTTTCGCCCAATAGCCTTACTCTCCCCATTAGCAAAAATCATGGAAAAATGCATCCACCGACAACTACTCGACCACCTTCTCCAAAATAACTTACTAGCCAACTATCAGCATGGTTTTAGGCCATTCCACATCACCACCACTGCCCTCTTATCCTTTTCTGACTGCATCAACAAAAATTGTAATAACACTATCCTCTTCACTCTCTATTGACCTCTCAAAAGCCTTCGATATGGTTAACCATCAGCTACTTATGGATATACTTAAATCCCTCTCACTTGATACACAGGCATTACAATGGTTCAAGTCCTACTTAGAAAACAGACAACAGGCTGTGCTCTGGGATAATAATCTATCCAAACACTTTTGTTACCCTTGGTGTCCCTCCAGGCTCTATTTTGGGTTCTCTCCTATTCTCAATTTTTATTAATGATCTAAATGTACATATTCCTCAAGCTGCCTCATACAATATGCAGATGATTCAACATTAATATGCTCCGCTTCTTCCTTAACTGAACTCCAGTCCCTCACCCAAAAAGTATTTAACTTAGTTGAAAACTGGTTCCTACAGCGCTGCCTTCTCCTGAACCCCCAAAAAAGCAAAATTATTGCTCTTCACTCCTACACTAAACTCCACACAAATAGACTTCACAGTTATATCTAATAATAGCACTGTCATATCTTCCGACCCAACCACCAAACTCTTAGGAGTAACAATAGACCACAACCTTAACTTTGACACACACATCAACACTACAATAAAATCAGTTAACAGAAAGCTAGGCTCCCTTTACAGGATTAAACCCTTCCTTACGCCAATAGCTAGAACTACTATTGCCCACACCCATCTTATCTCTACCCTTCTCTATGCCTCACCCATTTATAGTAATCTATCTAAAAACAACCTCAGCAAACTGGCAACCTCCTATAATAACATTGCCAGATTTGCCATTAGCTCCCCTTTTAGAACCCACCATTGTCACAATCTAAAACAGCTTGGATGGCTGGAACTCCATAATCAACTTTTATTATCACCCACAAGACCCTTCATCATCCTAGTAATACTCCCAGTACTCACTAGCCTTATCACCCCCTACAAAAATCTCACAACCTTACACTCAGTGAATAAATTACTAGTATCCATACATAAATCCAACAACAAGGCTGGGGACTCGCTGTTCTCCAACACTGTGGAGAAAACCTGCAACCTGCTCCCCAGTGAACTCTCATCTCTTTCCTTTACACTACTTTTCAAAAAGCATCTTAAAGAATACCTTAAAACGCACTGGCTATGCCCATGCATCAACCCAGCCTAATAATCTCCGTCTGTCATGTTCACTGTATACTTATCTTACCACTGCTGCACTATGTCCACCTTTTTATAAACCTCTGAGATTATGAGCTGTAAACTAACTGAAGTCCGTACTAACTGGGTCTTTCTTAGAAACTACTACAGAGTTTGAACTTGATTAGTAAGCTCTCTACTGTAGGAACATGTCTCTACCTTATAAATGCTTCTCTCTATTTCCTTTTAAACAAATGTCAGTTATATGATTACTAAGCTACTATGTTAAATTTTGCATTCTGGTCTTAAAAATGTACTGTACCTGATATTTATTATTATCTGTAGTGGAGCTTTTCTCCCCAGGCCTCTACTGAAAATGGACATATATCCAGTTAGACTAGCCCGGTCAACCAATGTAAAATAAATAACTAAATAACCCTTGAAAGGCTAGGGAAAAAGGCCTACACTTCAGCCACACTGGCTTTCAGGGCGATCAACTATCAGACACGTATGACAAAATACTCTCTTGAACTGCTGTCCCAAGTATCTTCTATTTCAGACCTTCCAGACTCAAAGGGTGAAACCTGGCACTGTGTCTTAAGACCTTTTTTCCAAGTGGCAAGACATTCCATCAAATGCAGCTATGATGCTGCTGAGGCTTGTGCTAGGTCAACTGCAACCAAGTCAGTCCTTATACGATTCTCCTGGCTTAGACTTCAGCCACTACAGGATGAGTTCAAATCCAAATTAATGGATGCCCCACTGGACAGTACAGCTTTGTTTGATCCAGCTGCAGCTTCACCTTTTATATCCCTGCAGGAAAAGTCTAAAGAACTTGAGGATCTAAAACGTATTCTAGTCTCTCTTGTGCCTAGGTTCCATAGGAACTTCCCTTTCAAGCCTGTCTTTGTTCACAGCCACTCTCAGCACCACCCCAATAAAGCTTCCAGAGGATGTAAGAAACCAGAGGACCAGGCCTCCTCAAGCTTCCTCCCAACAAAAACAGCCCTTTCCTGACAGAACAGGGAGTCTGTGATTACCCTGCAAAAACGTTCCATCTCCTCCTCTGTCCCCCCGCTTCTCAGATGCTCTCAGGACCTGGGGAAAGTATTACCCAATTCAGTTGGGTCCTTTCCATAATCAAAAAAGGATGCTTTGATTTGGCAACCCTTTCCCACCTTTTGTGGCATTTCCCAACCTCCTTGAGACCCAACTGCACCTCTTTCTAGAGCTCCTCTTGGTGTTGTAGCAACAGGACTCTATTCAGAAAGTTCCACGCGTCTCCAGAGGGGAAAGGATTTTATTCAAGAATGTTCTTCGTGCCCAGAAAGGATGGTCCCTGGAAGCCAATCCTCAACTTATCGCACCCAAACACATTCTTAAAGGTTCCCTCTTTCAGAATGTTAACTCTTGAAACCCTTTTCACTCTGATGCATCCCACAGGGATTCATGGCCTGTCTAGACATACGATTCATATCTCCACATCCCAATTCACTCCAGATACAGAAAATATTAACATTTTTTTCTGAGAGTTCCTGGCATTTTCATTTCTGTGCATTGCCCTCCGGTCACTGTACAGCCCTGACAGTTTTCATAAAATGTCTGGCTCCAATGATGGCTCACTGCAGGCTCCTGGGTATCCAGATTTTTCCATACCTGGACGACCTGCTGTTATAGGCTCCAACTCCACTCGCCCTTCTAGGGAACCTGCAAATTACCATTTCCCTCCTGGAGAAACTGGGATTCACAGTCCACTTCATAAAGTCGGTCCTCACCCAATCTCAAAACCACATTTCCTGGGTTGTGGAATCCAGACAGACATAATGAAAGTGTCTCTGCCACCTCAAAAGGTACAGGACCTGAAGTCCTCCTTTCACACTCACTCTCTCCTTCCCTTAAACCACATTACGGCCAGAGAATTCCTCAGGGTTCTAGGATTTATGGCCTTAGCAATTCCCATAGTATGCCTGGCAAGACTCCACATGAGGAAATTCCAGTGGTACCCTCAGGTCTGTGTGGACCCAACACTCCCATCTATTAGAATACTACATTCCCCTCATCCCATGTCTGAAGAGGGAACTATTGTGGTGGATCCAACAGGTCAACCTAAACCCAGGACTTACCTCTACATCCTCTTGCTCCAGTCCAAGAACTCTATACAGATGCATCAGATGTGGGCTGGGGTGCGGCCCTGGACAAATTTACAGTTCAGGGAAGGTGGTCTCCCTCACAGGAAAAAGAACACATCAATATAAGGGAAATGTTGCTCCTAGCCTTGCAAGCATTTCACTCCCTCCTTTGCCCAGGCCCTCTCAAACTGTTCACTGACAACATGACTATACTCTCGTATGTAAACACTGATTCCTACCTCCTTTGCAGGCTGGTTCTTCTGGTATGGAAATTCCTGTTCCAATACAACATGACACCCCCCTCAAACAGTAATCTTGTGGCAGACTCACTGAACAAGTCCTAGACCCAATCCCACAAATGGATGATTCACAGGGATGTGTTCCTGGACGTAGTCCACCAATGGGATACTTGACACACATTTTTTTGCCTCCCCACTGAACAGACAACTTCCAAAGTTTTGTGCCAGAGTTTTCAAGTCCTCTGGTTTGTAAAGTGGATGCCTGTCCTTCACGTGGAGAGGGATGTTTCTGTATCCACTCCCTCCCTTTCCTTTGATCCCAAAATTCCTGCTCAAAATTTGACGGGACCAAACAAAAATATTGCTGGATGCTCATCGTGTTACCCTGCTACAGTCATCAAACTTGGGTTATCCTGCCGTCAGGCGGTCCCGCAGCTGGCCTGAGTTCCAAAGTCTTGGTCTGGCGTCGGTTGCTGTCGCTTCTTCCCTGACGTCAGTGCACCAGGGATATATGAGGCATCCAACGCCATTTTTGCCAGTCTGTCTTGCCGCTCGGTGCCCGAAGCAGTTCGCAAGTGCCGGTCGGCCGACACCTGAGATTTTCGAATCGAATTTCAGTCCGAAGTCTCTCAAGTGAAGAATACTGCAGCAAGTGAATAGCAGGACATAGGAAAGTTGTGTAAAATCTTACTTTAACCATAGATGTCCTTCTCTTCACTGCTGTAGTATTCTGTCTCCCCCCCCCCCCTTCCCCACTGGCCTCTTGCTTTTCCTAGATGCCCTGACCAGTTATATCCTTAGTCTGCCATTCCTCCTAGAGCATTCATTTCTGAGGATGGTACGTCTGTGCATCCCTTTTATGGTCTATGTCTGACTGCAGCTTACACACAGCGTACCACATACCCTACAGTAAAACACTTTTGTATACTGGCAGATGTCGGGTTGCCTCCTGGTGAAGGGTATCCCTCGATGAAGAGTACTGCAGCAATGAAGAGAGGGACAACTGTGGGTATGGCAAACTTTTACGCAATTTTTCTTTTATTTAACTGAGAAAAGGGATGGTTCCTATAAACAGTGTGAGAATGTAGTTCCCCTTAGATGTCTTTCAAGGATGCATCTGCAGTCATCACATATGGGTTGTCCTGCCTCAGGCAGCCCTTCTTCGGCCGGATTCCAAAGTCTGGGTCCGGCGTCTGCTGATGTCGCCCTTTCCCCGACGTCAGAGCGGCTGGGGTATAAAAGCGTCAGCCGACGCCATCTTCCTCAGTCTTTCTTGTTGCGTGGTTCCCGAAGCAGAAGCAGTTCGCAAGTGCCGGTCGGCCAGCTCCTGTAATTCAGCTACCGAAGACTTCAAAAGCTAAGTACCCCGTTGGGGACTCTTTCTTGCCTCGGCCAATGTCAGATAAAGTTAATAATTGCTTAACTTGTGGGAAACAAATACCTCATAAGGATTTCCACTCTTACTGCCTCCCCTGCCTAGGCCCAGACCACGACGTCTCGGCCTGTTCAGCCTGTGCTTCCTTCAACCGACGCACTCTTAGACATCGGGCGGAGTTTGCAGAGGAATTTTTTGGGGCTAGTTTTTCATACAATATGCCGTCGGAGACTCCGACTTCACATTTAACAAAGAAACGGAAGGACAAGGACCGACACATGCGGGCCGCGGTTTTGGCTGAAACCACGGCCAGGCCTATCGCGAGTGTCTCGGTCTCGGCTGAAACGGAGTCCTTCGTACTTCCGACCCCCGAAACCGCTCAACCGGCAACCTCGGCCCCGGAGGCCCATTCTGAGTCGGTTATTGAATTTCCTTCAGAAACTGGTGTCTTGGAAACTTCCGACACCATTCCTCTAGACAAAACTACACCAGCACGTGGTGCAGCTAGGCCTCCTGCATCCATGTCCATAAAGGCATTCACCAGGGCTAAAGCTGCTAAACATACAAAAGCTATGCCTCCCAGGGTTATTCCTCAGGGACCCTCTACAAGTTCACAGATTCTAACTTTAGCAGAGGACCTTATTTCCTTAATTAGGGGCTCTCAACCCCATCCGGACAGGGGCTCTCAACCCCCTCTAGACAAAAGGCCCAGGGTTGAGCCCTCCTCAGAGGAGGCCTCTGATGGCTCTGCTCTCTCGGACTACCAGGAGGAGGCTTTTTCGGCCTACGAGGATTCTGATGCAGAGGAATCAATCCCCTCGGCCTCCCCTCCTGAAGAACTATCCTTCGGGGAGACCCTTCACACTATGAGAGAGCATTTCAAATGGCAGGGCCAGGAATTCTCTGATTCCAGGAAAAGATTAAGAACTTTTCTGCATTTACCTCAGCATAGACCTTTGGCTATTCCTCCTGTTTTGAATGTCATTGATGATGTGTACTCTGAGTCTAGCATAACCCCCGACATTCTTCCTCCGGCCCCTGTCAAACCCGATAGGTACTACAGGGTCCCGGACTCGCATCTTTTTCTTTACAAGGCCCACTCTGCTGATCCAGAAACTGTTTCCCAGGGCCCTAAAGGGGTTGCAGCTGCCACTACTAAAAATCCACTCCCCTCTGAAAGGGAGTCCAGGGCTTTAGATGGGGTAAAAAAGTGTATACTTCTGCTACTCTTTCTATGAGGGCATTAAATTGTCAATTTCATATGATACAGTACCAAGAGTATTTGTTAGATGAATTGCATAAGAAACTGTCTTCACCTGAACCCCTAGATCACAAATCACTTCAGGATCTGGTACAGAACTCCCAGCAGGTTAGCAACCATTTCTTACAGTGTGGTTATGATGCATTGGAAGCTTCATGTAGGTCAGCTATGACAGGTGCAGTCATACGTAGGCATGCTTCTGCCAGACCATGTTAAAGCTAAGCTTCTGGATGCTCCACTGGAAAAGCAAAAGTTATTTGGCTCCACTGCTCAGGAGGTCTTAAAGAAATTTGAGGAAAAGGCAAAATCTGTACAAACAGTCAAAGATTTTCTACAAGTCCAACCACCAAGATTCAGCAGAAATTGGCCTACCAAGAATTGGTCCTTTCCGGACACACAAAGATTTCAGAGAGGCAAGAACAGGCGTGCCAGAGGTAGAGGGCAAGCTAGAGGCTCCTACAGAGGACGTCAATGGCAGCCTCCCAACCAGAGAGGTAGTGCAGGACCTACAACTGCTGCACAAGGACAGACTCAATGACTTTGCTTTGACTCCGCCAACCAGGGCTCAATTAGAAGCACCTTTGGGTGGAAAGCTTTATTTATTCTCAGAAAATTGGCACAGTATTACAAGAGACAAATGGACACTGCAAATAATAGACAAAGGATACAGGTTCCATTTTCACACATTGCCAAAAAGAAAAGGCATGCCAGACCTGCCACCAAATCAAAGGGCAGAGGCTTTGAAACAAATCTCCAACTTAATGCAAATGAAAGCTATAGAAAAAGTTCCTCTTTCAGAACAAGGCCAAGGATTTTATTCCAGACTATTCCTTGTTCCAAGAAAAGAAAATCAATGGAGGCCTATTCTTGACTTGTCCGCACTGAATACTTATCTCATTCTGCCAAAATTCAAAATGCTGACTCTACAGCAACTCCTTCCCATGCTGGGCAAGGGGTCTTGGCTGGTGACTCTAGACTTCAAGGAGGCATACCTGCATGTCCCTATCAGACAAAGTTGCAGAAGACACCTCAGGTTTCTTGCAGGTTCAGAGCATTATCAATTCTCAGCATTGCCCTTTGGATTATCTACTGCGCCCAGAGTATTCACGAAATGCCTGGCATCAGTAATTGCACACTGCAGACTTCAGGGGATTCAAATATACCCATATCTGGACGACTGCCTTATACAAGCGGACAGCCAACAAACTTTGGTAAAGGACTTGAATTATGCCATCCAAATACTGCAGGCCTTGGGATATACAGTCAACATTCACAAATCAAGACTTGTTCCATCCCAAAAAATAACTTTTCTGGGTGCGGATCTAGACACAACCACCCAAATGGCTTTTCTCACAGACAAAGACAACTACCGGATTACTTCAAGAATCTGACAAGACAAACTCAGCTGACTGCAAGGAAAATCCTGCAGGCCCTGGGTTACATGGCATCTTGCATTCTTCTGATTCCACAAGCAAGGCTGCATATGAGGAAACTGCAATGGTACCTAAGGAGTTTATGGACTCAGCACAGTCACAGCTTAGAAAATTTGATCCCACTCATTCCATGCCTCCAAAAGGAATTTCTGTGGTGGGCTCAAGCAAGCCAGTCAAACAGGGGTCTGCCCAGCAAGCCAATAGCCAGCCAAACCATTACAACGGACGCTTCAGACCACGGTTGGGGAGCACACATGGAGGGCAGATGTATTCAAGGACTATGGTCACAAAAGGAGCTACGCATGCACATAAAACCAAAAGGAAATGCTGGCAGTGATACATGCAATCGAGGCCTTCAAACTCTTTCTGCATAAAGGCCACCTGCTAATATGGACAGACAACACCACAGTTATGTGGTACATAAACAAGCAAGGAGGCACCCATTCCTACCCTCTTTGCAGACTGGCAATGAATCTATGGGAACTTTCCTTGAAACTCAATATAGAGCTGCAATCCCAGTTTGTGCCAGGAAAAGACAATATTATGGCGGACAGCTTAAGCAGAAATATCATGGATGCACACGAATGGATGCTGCACCCAGACATCTTCCTACAGATAACACAATCATGGGGAAGGCCAGACATAGATCTTTTTGCCTCCCCCCACAATCATCAGCTGAAGAAATTCTGCTCAAGGACATACCACCCACAAGCATGGAAAGTGGATGCCCTATCTTTCAGCGGGAGAACTCTAACAGTGTATGCATTTCCACCTCTTCCATTAATGACCAAGGTCTTACTGAAGATCAGGACAGAGCAGCCAAAAGTGATTCTGATAGCTCCGGACTGGCCAAGACAGCACTGGTACCCACTGTTAAAGAGCATGTCACGCACGAAACCTTGGCCTCTTCCTCAATGGCCACTTCTCCTGACACAGCACAATTACAAAACTCTGCATTCCAACCTGAAAACCTTGCAACTAACAGCCTGGAAAATACCTTGACTCCTCCTCAGGATAAGCTATCCAAGAGAGTGAAGGATATCATCATGGAAGCTCGCAGGCCTTCCACAAGAAAGGCATATTCAGCAAAATGGAAAAGATTTCACACTTGGAGCACCACAGTGGGCCTGGATGCGACAGTGATGAACATGGCACATATCCTGGAATACTTGGCAGAAATGCTCCACAATGGCCTGTCTTACTCTTCCATTAAAATTCATGCTTCAGCAATTTCAGCAGAGTACAATACTGATCCACCTGTCTTTTCTCATCCTCTCCTAAGACAGTTTCTAAGAGGAATTAAAAAATCAATCCTCCGAGGAAACCTCCAGTGCCTACTTGGGACCTTAACTTCGTGTTGGAAAAACTAACTCTGCCTCCCTTTGAACCAGCAGCATCTGCAGAACTACAGTTCCTGTCTTGGAAGACCGCCTTCCTTCTGGCCATAACCTCCGCAAGAAGAGTATCTGAGTTACAGGCCCTCGTGGCAGTACAGCCATTTCTTATTTTTCATCAGGACAGAGTCTCATTGAGAACCAATCCTTCATTTATGCCAAAGATGGTATCCAGGGTCTCATTAAACCAAGCTATTCATCTGCCTACCTTCTTTCCAAATCCACAAAACAAAGGGGAGAAACTTCTGCACACCCTGGACATACACAGACAGTTGCGCTACTACTTGGACAGAACTAAAAGCTACAGAAAAACTGACCAGCTGTTGGTAGCATATGCTGCTGGTGCACAAGGAAAAGCAATTTCCAAACAGACAATTTCAAAATGGATAGGGAATTGCATTCGTTTTTGTTATTCCTTTCATGGAAAAACTGTGCCAGCTAACATTAGACCTCATTCCACCAGAGCCACAACCACCTCCACAGCCTTCTTAAGAGGGGTGGCTACCAAGGACATTTTAGAAGCTGCTACATGGAGCTCCGTACATACATTTTCCAAGCATTACAATTTACCTTTATATTCCAGATCTAGAGCAGGCTTTGCTACGGCAGTCCTGCAGGGCATTTTAGCTACACCATCCTTTACATAGATCCTCCACCCCCAGATTGGCTATGGTATTCTACCCATATGTGATGACTGCAGATGCATCCTTGAAGGACATAGTACAGTTTTGTAGCTACCATAAATGTAGATGTCCGATAGGTATGCATCTGCAGTCAGGTTTACCCTCCCTCCTTCGCCTCTTTGGTATTTATTGGGTACTTTTCCCTCTCATAGCTTGCTGGGATTATCTATTATGGTGTATTTTTGTATATATATATATATATATATATATATATATGTGTGTGTGTATATATATATATATATATATATATATATATATATATATATATATATATATATATATATATATATATATTTCTGTGCATGTTTGGAATTTATTGCATTTCTCCAACTTTAGCCTTCCTTTGAGGGCACCTGGCATCTGGGGCAAGAAACACTGAGGAAGATGGCGTCGGCTGATGCTTTTATACCCCATGAAAGGGCGACATCAGCCGACGCCGGACCCAGACTTTGGAATCCGGCCGACCGAAGGGCTGCCTAAGGCAGGACAACCCATATGTGATGACTGCAGATGCATACCTATCGGACATCTACATTTATGGTAGGTACAAAACTGTACTTCGTCAGGGATCTTCCTTCCACTTTGAATATTTATCCTTTGTCTAATCCTTGGCAGGTCAAAACAGCTCTGAAGATGACACCAGCATACATCTCCCTTTTGTACTAGGATGTTCTACATGCTTCATTGTCACCACACTTTGCACCAGCAGAAAGGCTTCTGAGCTGTTTGAAGACCGGCTGGCTGGAAAGGACTCCTAGCACTGGGGTCTCAGGTGTAACGATCTATTCAGACATCTACTGTTATGGTAAGTTACCTATGCAGTAGTAGTTTGTGGAAGTGACTTGTAAGTTTCTGTTGCTGCTTATAATGTTTAACCTTGGAACATGCATTGGCAGACTAATACCAAATTTCAGAGTTTAGTGAAGTTTCATATGTAGTTAGACACAAATCCCCTTACTGCTTTTGGCAGTATACAGCCTGTAACAGAGAAAATGTCACTGAGGAAGACTTTAATAGTAGTAATATATGTAGCACACACACGCTAATGAAGTATACACCATGGTAGTGGCAGTACAAAATAATGCAGTATTCTATCTCGTATTCCAGATTCAATATGAGGCTTGTGAGCAACATACAATATTTTACCTTAGATTTAATGGCTCTTAATACCATTTGAGTCTGCTCAAGTACCATTGAGCCAAGACACCGAATGCTGGAGAGTCAGATTTGTATATCATAAGTTGCCTTTCTGCTGATTGTGCATTCTCAGGTTGCTCTTTTCTTTAGCATTTTAGTTTTTCTCAACATCCAGCTAAGATGAGGCCATATACCAAGAATGCTTGGTCCTTAATTGAGTTAAATGTTAATTTTAGGTCTGGGCAGGATAATGGGCTCCTCATCAGTCCCTGTACTGAAATTCATATGTTTGTTTCATGGATTGGAGGGGTTGGTAACTATGAGAGGGCAGAAGTTTGTGTAAAGCAGTTTGGAAAATACAAGACCAACTGCTGTGCATGTGCCCCCCCCCCCTTTTTTTTTTTTTTTTGAAAAATGACACGGCAGCATGCCAGAAGACAGACTGATTATATTTGGTTTGATGTTACACCTCCTAAAATAGCTGTGTGATTGCAACCCCTTTATTGATAGCTATACTCTCTTCCGAATGCAGGAAGCTAGACGTCTTAATGCAGAGGTTCAGCTGTGTGTAACAGCTGTACATGAAGTTTCTAACAGATTTAAGGAAGTTAAAGGAAGTAAAGACTGCAGGGCTGAACCTTGAAGCAGGATTTCAGTTTCTCTCAAAAGTTAATGTGCTTACCTTGAATGACAATAGGGAGAACTTTGATCTGTTTTCATTGTGATATCTGTGTCATGAGAGAAGAACTAAATGCAGTGAGACTTTTTTTTGATAATTCCATTTTAC
Organism: Protopterus annectens; assembly: GCF_019279795.1. NCBI lineage: Eukaryota > Metazoa > Chordata > Ceratodontiformes > Protopteridae > Protopterus > Protopterus annectens. The sequence continues at coordinate 1,147,841,038 of NC_056728.1, read as the reverse complement.
TTCTGCATCAGAATGGGAAGTTTTAATTAACAGATCACTACAACGATTCTCATACAAGGAGTCTCCTATGCAGACAGGAACTCTGAACTTGCAGAATTTTGTAAAAATAAAATACGTTAGCATGGGTAGCAAAGTAGTTTATGGATTTTTATTGCTACATTAGTGTTTGATTCTTTGTTTCTTCAATAGGGAGCTTTCTCTGGAGTCTGATTATGTCCTCCCTTTGTGTGCATTTTCACTGGGAGCTTTAGTTTCTTCCCACCTTGCAGACATGTACTGTATGTGAACTAGCAATCCAACAAATTTCCCAGGGGCCTGTATGCGTGTGCGGGTTGTGTATGCATGTGGATGCTGTGCTCAGATGACACTCCATTTGCGGTTATGTTTGCTGCCTTACGCCCATTGAGCGCTGACACTGGCTTCTTTTCCCCAGATCTTGTATTGAAATAGGTGCGCTATGGTGAATTAGTGGAATGAACGAAATGTGTTACTGGTTTGTATTTCTGTCCTTTATGGATAGGAAACTGCTGCTGTTGAGTTTCTGTGGTACATTGTTATGATTTAATAACCATGTGGTTGATGTTTCTCAGCAAGTGTTATCCTAAGTGATGGTTTTAAAATGATTTTCCAATTTTCTTTGAGCAGAGCAACCTCCAGTGTCCTCATCAGCAATTACACCCCCAGCTTCTCAAACATCAAATATGGCAAAACCTTTTGGATATGGCTATCCTGCTTTGCAGCCAGGTTACCAAAATACACCATCACCGCAAGCTCACTCTAATTTGCTGTCTAGTAATGTTGGTCCTTCTGGGTTTCAGCAGTCCATACAGGTAGGATTTCTTATAATGTGGATGTCTTTTTATATTTATTTTTAAGATTTAAATTTAAAAGCTTGTTTTAGTGAACATTTCAGATATGCTTTTAGTGTACTGTGGTCTCAAGGTGCTAGAGAAACATTTCCGTTATCTGTATATTAACTTTGCAAAGTCTTTTCCTAAATTCGTTTGCAACTACCCTCTGGCTGTATCAGCATCTTACACCTAGGGTGAAGGCTTCTGAGCTCAAGAAATCTTGCTGAATAAACTGGGATGCCTGCAGCCAAGTTCCAGTAACTACTCTGCAGCAGTGATCCACTAGAATAACTACTATTATGGTAAGTTTCTCCATTATGCTGACACTAGCAAAGGGCAAAGAAATTTGATTCAGCTTGTCTTTTGACCTCTTGGCTCAATACAAGGGGCCATTGTTCACCCAAAGCTTCGGTGGACATTAAAGCTAAGAATGTGGATAGTTTAGCACTTCCTTCCAGAGACAGAAGACAGGGACCCAGTACAAGCACAGGTGTATCCGGTTCTCACTTGTCAGATCTATGCAAAGCAGGGCTCTCTTATGCCTCTCTGAGAATGCATACTTCTGCTGTTTCTGCCTGTAGACCTTTCCCCCTTTCTCCCACTTGCTAATGACACTGTTCCTCAGAGATGTGCTGTGACTATGACCTCCCAAAAAGAAATTACTGAAAATAGAGACCTTAACGTTGTAGTTGAGAAGCTCACTAAGCACCCTTTCACTGGTTGCTTCTACCCCAAACTGTTCTGTTAACATCAACATCCATCAGATCAGTATAATAATTACAGGCTGTCATGTGCAGGCATCCTTCTTTGGTATTGCATAAGGGCATGGCCACTGGCCATACCAATCCATTTTTCATGCCTAAAAGCATTCTTTAAACTGTCTATGTTAGAGTGATTTCCATCCTCTCAGAACAAATAGGAAAGTCTTCCATTACATAGATGTGCACAAGCAGGTATGATCCTACCCAGACAGGGCAAAGTAATACAGGAAGACTTGATAGCTCCTTATTGCTTTTGCCAAAGGCAGTGAGGGGAAGCCTGTCTACAAACAGTCCATATCCAGACAGGTAGTCCACTGCATTATTTTTCGTTACATTCATTTTGGTAAAAATGATCAAATAAGGTAAAGGCTCATTCTGCCAGGACCACAGCTGTTACTACAGCTTTGTTTGAATAGATTACTAAGGACGTCGTTTTTGGAAACATATGCCTGACCATATCTTCACCGTTTTGCTGAGCATTACAGCCTAGCCAGCATTTCCAGGGCCAGCTTGGCGATGGCCATGTTGTTGATCCTTGTATCTCTTCTAGCAAGGGCAGGCCAGTTCCCCAGTTCTGGGAGTCACCCCAGGAGTCACAAGTGCAACAATGAATTGCGATGACTGTAGAACAGATGTTTTGGGTACTTGCCATAATTGTAGATATTTGAGTTGATTCCCAGCTGCAGTACCAGTTGCATTCTTTCCTGTCTATCCTTGCGACACCCACTGGTTGGGATGGATACGCAGACAGTCCCTCACCTTGTCATTCTTCCACCAGTTAAGCTTAGTCCTCCTCTGAGTTCAACAGTAACCTGGAGTACATTGTTTGAGGGTCTTTCTGGTTGTGCTGCCCCTCCTGGAAGGCATCACTGGCTGGGTCATGTTTTGGCTCTTAGGAACAGTTCCAAAACTTGCTAAGAAAAGGCCTAATGATGGCTTCAGCTGACATCCATTTATGCCATCTATGTCCAGATTCCCCTCTTGGTCAAGTGGATTACCCCCCTGACATCCAAAGAGTCAGTACTGCAGTAATGAGTCTTTAACATTTAGGTTATGAAAAGTTTCTAACACAGCTATGCTTTTTGCATTGCTTAGGATCATGGCTGTTGCCCTTGGAGACTTTGAGCTGGCATCTGTTTGTGACACTGGTCTGAGTTGGCAGGTTCTGATCTGATGTTAGTCTTCAGTCCATTCATCACTGATGGAATGTTGGTTCCAGCCTTGGAACCGAGCGGCCTTATAAAAAGCTTGTGCCAGCCAAAATCTCTCGAGCTAAGTTTTACCCATATTACCCTTCTCCCTGTTACCTCAGATCTCATTTGCCACGTAGCCATAAAGCCACGATCAAGCTATTTCAACTTTTTTGACTTTGTCTGAATTTCACTGAATGTATTAGTCTTTTCTCCTCTTTACCTTTTGGTAGTCTTGGTACCATTGCTGGTACAGCCTTTCTCCCTACCCTTTGTGGTATTTCGTAAATACCACTGTTGGTATTACAAAAAAAAAAAAAAAACTCCTTTTTTTCCCCTTTTAACCTGTGAGTGTCTCTGCATATCATATCTGAAAAGAAAGTTACGTCTGGGTTTAAGCAGCTTCTTATTTGTAGTAGGAAAATTCTGAACAGTGACTTGCATGACATCTGTGTGTATTGTTTGGAGGGTGCCCCATCTCTCGGTGCAACCCTCCTGTTCTATTTGTAAAGATTCAGTCAGGGTATTTTGAGCACAAAAGTAAGTTGATTCTGAAGGGCGTCCTTAAGACATCCTTTTCAGACACTCTTTCTGCAAAGGAGGGCCCCCCTCCCAGAAAAGAAAGGAAAAGACCACGCTCTGTACCCTCTTCACCCACCAGAGATTTGGGCAAGCCTGCCAAGTCTAAAATACCTAAGGTATCTTTGGAACCCAGGTCAATCTCTACTGCACCGACCTCATTTCTGTCAACTGCTATACCACCTTCGGCACCTGTTTCGACATGGACATTGTCTATGGCACCGACAGTTGATACTTCAAAAACTGCTTTATCTTCTTCCTCACCGAGTAGCACTTTGGCACTGACCATACCTTTGGTACCTATCACATCAACTCTAGCTGTGACTGAGCCATCCTTGCCCATTCCGGTAGCATGTGCCCATCTACGGTACCCATTACCCCTATATTAGCCACATTGCTTCCTGCCTCCAAGCTAGAGATGGCGGTGTCGCTGGACACCAGTGCACCGACCTGGTACTCCCTGTCGGTAGACCCTTTTCTAGGACAGATATATAGCCCTTTCCCTAGAGTGACCAGACTTCCCAATGGGGGTATCCATTAGATCCACCAGGAGCCTTTCGGAACTTGATGTGGTGCACCTTGTGGATCAGCTGCTGACAGCCTGGGGGATACCCACTCTGTCTAAGACCCATCCACTTGCTGGACCTGGGACTGTTTTTCCAAGGACTCCTTCGTACTCTCCTCCTTTGATCTGGCAGGTTTCAAAGTCTCTAGCCCCGACATCCTTTTTGGAACCCTCTGTTTCGGTGCCAGTAGTGGACCTTACTGTGGCCCTGGAACTGTCCCTTTGGTCTCTTTGGAACTAAACCTTCCTGAAGTTCAGGATTGGGCTGCAGGCTGTTTGGCCCAGGGTACGGTTCCAAGCATGTCTACGGATCCATCCATGGTGCCAGGGGTTCTGTCGGCACCGATCCTTATTGCTGCTCTTCCCTCGGGGGCTGGTTCAACGGAGCTGGGTGACCCCATTTCCGGGCTCCCATCCTTCTTTGGGCAGACCTGCTTTCCGAGCGATGGAGAAGGCACTTGTTTCTGGAAGCAGACCCCCGGTGTTGGAACCCCAGACATCCCTTTCCCTTGAGCTGCACCTGACACAAGCCACCACTTTGGGACACTGGGCACGAGAGAGCGGAAGGAAACCCTTTTGCAGGGCACCCCTTCTTCAGAGTCCTCTTCGAGCCACCATAGAAGGTGTGCAAGAGGAAGCACGTAGACTCTGCTGAGGAGTCTTGACAGAGGATACGGATTACGATGAAGGGGAATGGTCCCCATGGTCACCTCCTGATGATGTCTCCTTTGGGGACATCCTTTTTGAAATGCTGAAACCGAGGGGTGACTGGAAGTCAACCAACCCTTCCTCCGAGGAGTCGGTCTTTCTACAGGCTTTCCGTGCCCGGCCCATCTACCTCTTGGGTGACCCTAGTCCAACTCGTGGTGCAGCACCCTTGGAAGAATCCTGATTCTGTTGAGCCGAACCCTAGGAGTCCAGACAAGATCCTTTCCCCTCCTGGGGAGCGCTCACATGTTTTAAAGGGTTTACCAGTTGATGCTGTGGTGGTGGCTGTGGCCACAAAAAAGGAACTAGCTGAAGTCAGACTGACCACCTGCACATCAGGGAGTCCTGGGCAGTGGACAGGTTAGGGAAGCGAGTCTTTGCTTCGTCAACCTTTACCATATGGTCCTTGAATTATTTAGCGCATTTTACGAGGCCCCAAAGAGACTTAATGTCTGAACTCTCTGGAACCCTCTCAGGACAGGTGTCTGACAAAGTTGCCTCGCAGTTCGTAACCCTGAAATCCATCTCTAACTCCTCCATGCAGTTAATATCTCATGCAACTGAAGGGGAGTCCAGAGCTGCGGGTTCAGGCATAGTTGCGAGACGGCATGCCTGGATATGCCTTTGAGACCTCTTTAAGACTTCCTTCCTGAGCGCTCCAGTTGAAGTGATTTCCCTGTTAAGCCCTAAAGTGAAAGGCACTCTAGCCAGGTGTGAAAAAGGATGGCAAGACCCTGTCTGCTGTAGCTGTATGATTTTCCACCTCGCAGCGTTCCTTTTCCAGGAGCCAGAGGAGTGGAAAGTTGTGACACAAAATGTCTGCAAGTCCTTTTCGTGACACAAGTGGTGAGTATATCCCCAGGGGCAAAGGGGTAACTCTTCTGGAAGACGCCGCTACCAAGGCAGAGGAGGACCACGTAAACAGGGACCCAGAGATTCTTTCTCTGGACAGTCCTATCAGGGCTCCTGAAGAGCGGCCCAATTGCATTCCTCTGGAAGCAGTTGGGGGACATTTCTCTCTGCACCACACTGCCTGGCATTCAATAACTACCAACTGCTGGGTGCAGAAGATTATAACCAGAGGCTACACTATTCCCCTCAATGTTTATCCAAAACCTGTGCAAGATTTCCCAATGTTCCACCCAGTCAAAGGAAAGAAGCAGCTATAGAAATTAAAAAAAAGTTGTGTCAAAAAAGAGTCATCCAAGCAGTCCCACCAGACCAGTGCGGATCCGGGTTCTACTCGAGGTTATTTTTGGTGCCAAAAAAGACAGGGGACTGGAGACCAATTTTGGATCTTAGCAATTTAAACAAGTCTGTCACATCCAAACGAAATTCCGGATGGTCACTGTTCAGTCCATTCTCCCATTTCTGGGAAACTGCGATTGGATGTTTATTACTACATCAAAATAGACGCTCCAGGAGACTACTACGCTTCCGGCTAGAAACCAATCGCTACCAGTTTCGTGCTCTACCGTTTGGACTCTACAGCCCCCAGAATGTTCTCCAAATGCATGGCAGTAGTCACAGCTCACTTAAGACTGCAGGGATTTTGGGTATTTCCATATTTGGACAATTGGCTCCTTACCGTCCCCACCAAGCATCTATTGGTAACGGCCTTGAAATACACTCTTTCCCTGGTGAGACTACTGGGAATAACAGTAAATTGGGAGAAATCCAACCTTATACCGACCCAGTCCATAGAGTTCATAGGAACAGTTTTTGACACCCGCTCCTGTCTAGTATCTCTCCCAGACAACAGATAACAAAGACTGAGGCTACAGCTCCAGGTGATACTGTGACTAAAAGCCTCAGCACAGGAAGTCCGTCAACTCCTAGGAGCCATAGCAGCTGCTATACCGATAGTGCCTCTCGCAATACGTAACCTTAGAATACTTCACTGGCTTCTATTATCTCAATAGTTCCCAAATCGTCACCCCCTGTGTTTTCAGATTTCTTTCCAAACAGGACCTACAGTGGTGGATGAGGCCAGAGACAGAACTTTGGAGCCGCCCTTTCCATCCCTCTCAACCCAAAGCCACTGTGACTACGGATGCTTCCCTGATAGGGGGGTGGGGGGCATTTTCAGAGAAAGACAGTCCAAGGCATATGGTCCACAATGGAGGCCAACCTGCATATCAGTGTTCTAGAACTGAGGAGAACGCTATTAGCGTCGCAAGCATTCCAGTCTGTTCTTCCTTCTGGGATTATCACAGTTCAGTCAGACAACATGTCTGTAGTCTGGTATATCGACATACAAGGAGGAACCAAGTCCTTCCCCCTATGTTGAGAGGCCATGAGAATTCGGCAGTGGGCGATAGCTTCCAACCACTTTTTGATAGCAACCCATATCCCGGGAGATTACAACGTGATTGCAGACAAGCTGAGTAGATGTATTCTCCTGCCTCATGAGTGATCCCTCAACTCCAGCATAGCGACAAAAATTTTCAGCCGCTGGGGCCAGCCTTGCTGCAACCTATTCACCTCCCCATCAAACCACAAATGCAGCAGCTATTTTGCCCTAATTCCCCCGCAGGAGGAGTCCCCGAGGGACACTCTGATCCACGATTGGCCTGAACTCGGGCACCTAGGCAGTGAGACATTTCTGTGTGGTACATTTGACTGGGGACACATGGCTGAAGTGACATTTAGCTGCAGAGAAATATGGCTGGTGCAAATTCCCTGTGGGCAAAGAAAAGAATATGTAGCTATGCCCACAACTTCAGTAACCAAATGCACAAGGGGAAAACAATGTCCATAGTCCCCAAGGGGAACATGAGATGGCAGGCATCAGCAGCAGGCTGGATAGAGGGCATGTCACTGGCAATAAAATGCAGTGCACAATGGGCAGTGACTTTATAATTGGAGTGTGTGAACCACTACCCCCTTCACAATGTCTAGGGAACATTACCTAAAATGCATACTGGAGCATAAATTTGACTAGAGTAACCTACAGGATTTCCTCCATGCTGTAGCACACTTCTGTATGTTGTAGTTACATAAGTATGTACTGTGCACTGAGCACAGTACTTATTACTTCTTCTGCCTCTATGCATTTGGTTATTATGGCTGTGAACATGGCAGTTGGTGCTTCTCTTAGCTCACAGGGAATTTGCAAACATTTCTCTGCAGCTGAATGTCACTTCTGCCATGTGTCTTCAGTCAAATGTACCACAGGGGAATGTCTTGCTGCCTAGGTGCCCAAACCCGATTGGCCCATGGGACTTCTGTATGGGTATCCTCCCATCCCTCTGATTCCCCAGTTCTTGAAGAAAGCTCTTCGGTTGAAAAGCAAAGTGATCCTCATAGCTCCTTATTGGCCTCTACAAGTATGGTTTCCCTTTCCTCTGACATCACTTATGCCAACAGTGGATTCTGGATCCATCTCCAGACCTGATTTCTCTCCCCCAAGGGTTGAGTCATCCGAACCTAACCAGTCTCAAGCTGACAGCTTGGTTTCTCCACTTGCGCTAATCGCCAGGCAGGATAATCTTCCCTCTCCAGTACGTGATATCATCCTTGCCTCACAAAACCCATCCACCAGAAAACTCTATCTAGACAAATGGAAGAGATATTCTATTTGGTCTAGGAAAAAGAAACTAGATCCATATTTGGTTCCAGTTACGGTAGTCCTACACTGTCTATCAAAATTTTTCGAGAATGGAGCTGTAGCCTCAACCATACGAGTACATCTAGTTGCTATCTCAAACTTTCATAATGGTTTTGGAAATTCTCCCGATTACACACTAAAAGGAGTCTATCACATTAGACCTCCAGTAAAACAACCTATTGTTCCATGAAACCTCACTATAGTTCTTCAGTCTTTGACTCACCCGCCCCCTTTGAGCCTGCAGCAAAATGTGACATTAAATTCTTATCATGGAAGTCCCTTTTTCTAGTTGCCATCACGTCAGCTGGGCGCATTTCAGAGCTTCACGCTCTGTGCTTTAAACGGCCGTATTTAATCTTTCACAAGGACAGAGTATCACTCTGGACGAGCATTACCTTTTTTCCCCAAAGTCATTTCGGATTTCTCCATTAATCAAACTATTTATCTCCAGTATTCTTCCAAAATTTTACCAATAAAGGAGAATACTGTCTGAATTCATTGGATATACATGGACAATTGAGATTTTATCTGGACAGGACTAAAACAATGCGTAAATCAGACCAACTATTAATTTTCTTTTCTGGCCCTAAAATGGGAAATTCGGTTTCTAAAGTGACCTCATCTATATTTCTCATCATGAGAAAAAGCCTGTACCACAGAAATTCAAAGCGCACTCTACCAGATCGATGGCAACTTCTGTGGCCTACCATTCTAGAGCCTCCATGGATGATATCTGTGCAGCAACAAAATGGGCCTGTTTTCATACCTTTATTACTCATTACAGATTGGATTTGGTCTCCAGGGGAAGAGCTTCCTTTGGCTCAGTGGTGCTCAGGAATATAATTCCATAAGGGCTACCCAAGGAACACAAGGTAGCTAGGGGACTCTGTCCCATCAGTGATGAATAAAGTGAACATTAACAACATCAGATAAAAGTTGTGTCTTGCGTCTTAGCATAACGTCCCATCTGTGTTGTTGACCTTCATTCATTCATCACGTCCCTCCCTCCATCCCCCAAGAAAGGCTCCTGGGGGATACTTAGGGTTCAAGTGTTGAGTTAGGGCAGTTGTGCAGAAACTGCCTTTGCTTTACTGATAAAGGGCAAACTCTATCTGAGGTAACAGGGAGAAAGGTACTATGGGTAAAAGCTTGGCTCGAGAGTTTTTGGCTGGCGTGAGCCTGGTGTAAGGCCACTCTGTTCCGAGGATGGAACCGACATCCTGTCAATGATGAATGAATGAATATCACCAACACAGATGGAATGTTATGGTAAGACAGAACTTTTTTTTAAGTGCTTGCAAAAGTGTGTTGCATTGCAATAAATAGTGTTTTAGTGCAGGAGATGGGTGACTAGCTTTTATCTTAAAAGTACTTCTAAAACAGTAGCAAAATATATTTACTTACTAAAAGCACTTATTTTTTTAACTGCTCCACTGTGAAAAATTAGCCAGTTTCTTTTTACGTGCTTATTTTGCTATTTATGAATCTATTACAACAGTGCCTTGGAAATACCATGCTGAGTGATGGATAAGTTTATTTGCGAGGGTATATTTAAGCAGTAATCCATGACTGGGTGTGGGTATCTCAGGGTTTACCCACAGGTATGGCGTGTTTTGATCACGAGGGTGAAGCCCAAGTGATTAAACAAAGCTAACAATGGGTAAATCTTGATATACCCATACTCAGGAGTGGATTATTGCAATTACACTATCATTTAAGAAAAAAAATTCCTTGCCTTTTTTTAATGCCTTTATATAACAGTACTGACGTGTTCATCTGTCTTTTTCCTTCTTTACTGACGTACTGAGCATGAGTTATGGGTCTTGCATCCCCACGCCTGCATAATATATCAGTGCAGTGCAGGGGAAGCAACGCAAAAAAAGAGAATCGCCACCCCCCCCCTACTCTGCCAAGATTTTTATGAGGATAGCACAGAGGAAAACTAGGTGTGGTTAATTTTCAGAAGGTACCTGATTTTCTTCTATTTTGCTGTTCCTCAGCATATTCAAATTTTTATTTATTTTTTTATTTATTTTATTTTACATTTGTTGACCGGGCTAGTCCAGCTGGATCAATTTCCATTTTCAGTGGAGGCCCGGGGAGAAAAGCTCCAAGATTAAAACAAGGTTATAGAAATTAAACATTTACAATTAATGCCTATGACACAGACAGTGAGCAACAATGCATACATATTGGTCTAGATCAAGTAATAAAAAACACATAGTGCCATCTACGTATTGAGAAAGGCATTAATTTCTTACAGTACAATTATGTGAGGATGGGGTATTACATAGTTTAAAATTTATATACATACTTATAAAAGACATAGTTTGAACCCCCCCCTTTTTTTTTAATGAAATATGAGAACAGTAGTAGCAGTACAGTCATTAAGTCATTTGTGATCACAGAGAAAGATTACAGTTTTGATATAAGGAAATATGATAGTAAAAAGAAGTAAGTAGATTAGTCAGGATTGGTACAAGAGCAGAGCCAGAAGTTGTTCAGGTGTAAAAAGTTGTTTTTTAAAAAGATGAAAGGAGGCTAGAGAGGTAATGTGTGAGGGGAGGTTATTCCATATTTTGCCTACTGAGTTGGAGAAAAGGCAGTTACCTGCAGAATTTGTAATTCTAGTTGTGTTGACTTGTAGCTTTTCGGCGGAGCGCAACTGTTTCAAGTTATTATAAGGAGTCAAGAGGTTGCTAAGAGCAGGTGTCTTTGATGGTTGATATAGAATGTTATGTGTCATAAAGAGTTGTTGATAGGTGAGCTTGTTAGGAAGTTCCAACCAGTGTAAGTGTTTTAGGTTTAGACAGTGGTGAGTTCTATACTGGGGTGCTGTAGCAAAACGAGCTATATTGTGGTAGGATGTAGTCAGTTTCCTTAGGTTGCTTTTAGATAGATTAGTGTAAATAGAGGAAGCATACAGTAGGGTAGAGATAAGATGTGATTGTGCCAAGGTGGTCCGTGCTTCGGGTGTAAGGAAGGGATGTCCTTCAAGGAGGCATCTGCAGTCCTAACAAATGGGTTGTCCTGCCTCAGGCAGCCCTTCGGTCGGCCGGATTCCAAAGTCTGGGTCTGGCCTCGGCTGATGTCGCACTTCACCCGACGTCATAGCTGCTGTGAATTGGGTATAAAGTCATCAGCCGACGCCATTTTCCTCAGTCTTTCTTGCTGCACGGTGCCCGAAGCAGAAGCTGTTCGCAAGTGCCGGTCGGTCAGATCCAGAGATTACTACTACCGAAGACTTCTAAAAAGCTAAGTACCTCGTTGGGGACTCTTTCTTGCCTCAGCCGATGTCATAAAAAGTAAATAACTGTTTAACTTGTGGGAAACAAATACCTCATAAGGATTTCCACTCTTACTGCCTTCCTTGCTTAGGCCCAGACCACGACGTAGCAGCTTGTCTAGCCTGTGCTTCCTTCAACCGACGGACACTTAGACGTCGGTCGGAGTTTGCAGAGGAGTTTTTCGGCTCCGCTTTTACTTACAAAATGCCGTCGGATACTCCGACTTCACAATTAGCTAAAAAGCGTAAGGAAAAGGACCGACACTCTCGGTCCGCGGTTTCGGCCAAAACCACGGTTAAGCCAACCGCGAGTGTCTCGGTTTCGGCTGAAACCGAGTCCACGGTTCTTCCTTCGGCCGAAAGCATACCTTCTATAGCCGAGGCCTCACACAGCATGGCTGAATCTGCTACTGAAATTTCCCCTGCTGTTGCAGGATGTCCTTCAAGGATGCATCTGCAGTCCTTACAAATGGGTTGTCCTGTCGTCAGGCAGCCCTTCGGTCGGCCGGATTCCAAAGTCTGGGTCTGGCCTCGGCTGGTGTCGCACTTCACCCGATGTCACAGCTGCAGCTTTTCGGGTATAAAGGCATCAGCCGACACCATCTTCCTCAGTCTTTCTTGCCGCGTGGCGCCCGAAGCAGAAGCTGTTCGCAAGTGCCGGTCGGTCAGATCCAGAGATTACTACTACCGAATACTACTTTGAAGACTTCTAAAAAGCTAAGTATCCCGTTGGGGACTCTTTCTTGCCTCAGCCGATGTCAGAAAAAGTGAATAACTGTTTAACTTGTGGGAAACAAATACCTCATAAAGATTTCCAGTCTTACTGCTTACCTTGTTTAGGCTCAGACCACGACGTAGCAGCTTGTTTAGCCTGTGCTTCTTTTAACCGACGGACGCTTAGACATCGGTCGGAGTTTGCTGAACAGTTTTTCGGCTCTGATTTCGCGTACATTATGCCGTCGGATCCTCCGACTTCGCAAGTTGCTAAAAAACGCAAAGGAAAGGACCGACACTCGCGGTCCGTGGTTTCGGCCGAAACCACGGTTAAGCAAACCGCGAGTGTCTCGGTTTCGGCCGAAACCGAGCAAGCGGTTCTAACTTCAGCCGAATCCCTGCCTTCTACCGAGGCCTCTTCTAACCTGGTAGAATCGGCCTCTGAAATTCAACCTGCTGCTGTGGTTTCACAGGAATTATCGGACACCATTCCCTTGGATGTTTCTACCCCTGCACGTGGTGCTGCTAGGCCTCCTGCAGCCATGTCCATAAAGGCCTTTGCCAGGGCTAAAGCAGCCAAAACTTCTAAGTCTGTGCCTGCTAAGCCCCCCTCTCACAGGCCCAGCTCCAGTTCCCAAATGCTTTCTTTGGCAGAGGATCTCATCTCTTTAATAAGGGGAACCCAACCTCATCCAGACAGGGCCTCTCAACCACCTCCAGAAAAGAGACCTAGAGCAGAGCCCCCTGAGCCAGTGTCCTCGGATGATTCCTCTGATGATTCAGACAATACAGACCTTCCAGAGGCTCCTTTTTCTCCTTATGAAGACTCTGATGCTGAAGAGTCGATTCCTTCTGCCTCTCCACCTGAGGAATTTTCCTTTGGGGAAACCTTACATGCCATGAGGGAGCAATTTCAGTGGCAGGGGCAAGATTTTTCAGACTCCAGGAAAAGGCTTAGGACCTTTTTGCATTTACCACAACATAGGCCCTTAGCTATACCTCCAGTTCTTTCTGTTGTAGATGATGCTTTTAATGATGCTTGCACTGCTCCTGATACTTTACCTCCAGCCCCTGCTAAGCCCGATAGGTTCTACAGGGTCCCGGACACACATCACCATTTATACAAGGCTCCTTTTGCAGATCCCGAGACTATCTCCCAGGGGCCTAAAGCAGTAGCATCTACCTCTGTTAAAAATCCCCTCGCCTCTGAAAGGGAGGCCAGGTCCTTAGAGATGGGGTAAAAAAGTATACACCTCTGCTACTCTATCAGCTAGGGCATTGAACTGTCAGTTTCATATGATCCAATATCAGGAGTTTATGCTTGATCAGTTAACTAAGAAACTGTCCTCTGATGATTCTTTAGATAAGAAATATGTTCTAGAAATGGTGCATAACATTCAGCAGGTTAGTAACCATTCTTTAAAATGTGGCTATGATGCACTGGAGGCTTCCTTTAGATCAGCCATGACTGGCACAGTTATCAGAAGGCATGCATGGTTGAAAGAACAGGCCTTGCCGGATCATGTTAAAGCAAAGCTATTAGATGCTCCTATGGATAAGGTCAATTTATTTGGTTCTCCTGCTCAGCAGGTACTGAAGAAAATGGAAGAGAAGGCGAAATCTGTACAGTGAAAGATTTCTTACAGGTTCAGCCTCCACGGTTTAGCAGGAACTGGCTTTCCAAAAATTGGTCCTTTCCAGACTCCTCTAAAGCACAGAGAGGCAGGAATAGGCGTTCAAGAGGCAGAAATCAATCCAGAGGGGGTGCCTACAGGGGACGCCAGTGGCAGGGTAACAACCAGCGAGGCACAGACACATCTACTACCACTGCAACAGGACAAACACAGTGACTTGGCTCTGGCACCGCCTACCAGGGAACAGATAGCAGCACCCTTAGGCGGAAAGCTAGCCTTATTTTCAAAAAACTGGCACTGCATCACAAGGGACAAGTGGATTTTACAAACTGTAGACCAAGGTTACAGGTTTCATTTCCATACTTTACCAAGAAAAAGAGGAATGCCAAACCTACCACCAAATCAAAAGACAGAAGCTCTAAAACAAATAGCTCAATTAGCAAGAATGAGAGCTGTGGAAAAGGTGCCATCTATGGAACAAGGAACAAGGAAAGGGATTTTACTCGACTCTTCCTGGTACCAAGAAAAGAGAAAAATTGGAGGCCAACCAAGGAAATTTTGGAGGCTGCAACTTGGGAGTTCAGTGCACACTTTTACCAAGCACTATCACTTACCTCTTTACTCTAAACCTAGAGCAGGCTTTGCCACTGCTGTTTTGCAGGGCCTCATAGCCACTCCTAATCCTATTTAGACCCAGCCGCCCAACCTCAGCTTTGGGATTCAACCCAAGTGTAATGACTGCAACAGTGAAACACGATGAACATAGTACAGATGTCCTTCAAGGATGCATCTGCAGTCATAAAATATGGGTTGTCCTGCCTCAGGCAGCCCTTCGGTCGGCCGGATTCCAAAGTCTGGGTCTGGCCTCGGCTGATGTCGCACTTTCCCCGACGTCAGAGCGTCTGGGGTATAAAAGCATCAGCCGACGCCATTTTCCTCAGTCTTTCTTGCCGTGTGGTGCCCGAAGCAGAAGCAGTTCGCAAGTGCCGGTCGGCCAGCTCCTGTGATTCAGCTACCAAGACTTGAAAAAGCTAAGTACCCCGTTGGGGACTCTTTCTTGCCTCAGCCGATGTCAGATAAAGTAAATAATTGTTTAACTTGTGGGAAACAAATACCTCATAAGGATTTCCACTCTTACTGCCTCCCTTGCTTAGGCCCAGACCACGATGTCTCAGCCTGCTCTGCCTGTACTTCCTTCAACCGATAAACTCTTAGACGTCGGTCGGAGTTTGCAGAGGAATTTTTTGGGGCTAATTTTGCGTATAAGATGCCGTCGGAGACTCCGACTTCGCATGTGGTTAAAAAACGGAAGGACAAGGACCGACCCTCGTGGCCCGCAGTTTCGGCTGAAACCACGGTCAGGCCTACCGCGAGTGTCTCGGTTGTGTCTGAAACAGAGTCCTCGGTACTTCCTATTACAGAATCCATTCAACTGACTACCTCGGCCCCGGAGGCTCCGGTCGAGTCCGTTACTGAATTACCTACTGAAACCGGTGTCCAGGACATGTCCGACACCATTCCTTTAGACAAGTCTACTCCTGCCCGTGGTGCAGCCAGACCCCCTGCATCCATGTCCATTAAGGCCTTCTCTAGGGCTAAAGCTGCCAAACTTGCAAAAGCTTTGCCTCCCAAGACTAACCCTCAGAGGCCTTCTACTGGCTCTCAGATTCTCAGCCTAGCAGAGGATCTTATCTCTTTAATTAGAGGTTCTCAACCTCACCCGGACAGGGGCTCTCTTCCACGA
Source organism: Protopterus annectens (assembly GCF_019279795.1). Lineage (NCBI taxonomy): Eukaryota > Metazoa > Chordata > Ceratodontiformes > Protopteridae > Protopterus > Protopterus annectens. Next base: position 1,147,825,396 of record NC_056728.1, on the reverse strand, counting down.
CCAGAGAAAAGGCACAGGGTTGAGCCCCCTGACCCCCACTCTTCAGATGAGTCTACGGATGAATCTGTGTTGTCAGAACACCAGCAGGAGGCTTATTCGGCCTACGAGGATTCTGATGCTGAAGAATCTATTCCTTCGGCCTCCCCTCCTGAAGAGTTTTCTTTTGGTGAGACACTACACTCTGAGAGAACATTTTCAATGGCAGGGCCAGGAATTTTCTGATTCTAGAAAGAGATTAAGGACCTTTTTACGTTTACCACAGCATAGGCCTTTAGCTATACTTCCTGTTTTGAATGTTATTGATGATGTGTACTCTGATGCTAGTACAGCCCCTGATTCTCTCCCTCCGGCTCCTGCCAAACCTGATAGGTACTACAGGGTCCCGGATTCTCATCTACACCTGTACAAGGCCCACACAGCAGACCCAGAAACTATTTCCCAGGGCCCAAAAGGGGTTGCAGCTGCCACTGCTAAAAATCCTCTACCTTCTGAAAGGGAGTCTAGAGCTTTAGAGAGATGGGGAAAGAAAGTTTATACTTCTGCAACTCTTTCCATGAGGGCTTTAAATTGTCAATTTCATATGATTCAGTACCAAGAATATTTGTTAGATGAATTGTATAAGAAGCTTTCCTCCTCTGAACCCCTTGACCGTAAATCACTTCAGGATCTGGTACATAACTCACAGCAGGTTAGCAACCATTTTTTGCAGTGTGGTTATGATGCACTGGAAGCTTCATGTAGGTCAGCTATGACAGGGGCAGTTATACGAAGGCATGCCTGGTTGAAGGAACAATCTCTACCGGACCATGTTAAAGCTAAGCTCCTGGATGCTTCAATGGAAAAACAAAAATTATTTGGTTCCACGGCTCAGGAGGTCTTAAAGAAGTTTGAAGAAAAGGCAAAATCTGTGCAAACAGTCAAGGACTTACTGCAGGTACAACCACCGAGATTCAGCAGAAATTGGCCTACTAAGAATTGGTCCTTTCCGGACTCAGACAGATCCCAGAGAGGCAGGAACAGGCGTGCCTGAGGTAGAGGGCAAGCTAGAGGCTCCTACAGAGGCCATCAGTGGCAGCCTCCCAACCAGAGAGGTAGTGCAGGAACAACAACGACGACTGCCACACCTGGACAGACTCGATGACTTTATTTTGACTCCGCCGACCAGGGCTCAATTAGAAGCACCATTGGGCGGAAAGCTTTCTTTATTTTCAAAAAATTGGCATTACATTACAAGGGACTCATGGACACTGCAAATAATAGACAAAGGATACAGGTTCTATTTCCCCACATTGCCAAAAAGAAAAGGAATGCCAGACCTGCCACCAAATCAGAGGGCAGAGGCTTTGAAGCAAATCACCAAATTAATACAAATGAAAGCCATAGAAAAGGTACCTCTTTCAGAACAAGGCCAAGGATTTTATTCCAGATTATTCCTTGTTCCAAGAAAAGAAAATCAATGGAGGCCTATTCTCGACCTGTCCGCACTGAATACTTACCTCATTGTGCCAAAATTCAAGATGCTGACCCTACAGCAGCTTCTTCCCATGCTGGGCAAGGAGTCTTGGCTGGTGACTCTAGATCTCAAGGAGGCATACCTGCATGTCCCTATTCGACAAAGTTGCAGAAGACACCTCAGATTTCTTGCAGGATCAGAGCATTATCAATTCTCAGCATTGCCCTTTGGCTTATCTACTGCGCCCAGAGTATTCACGAAATGCCTGGCATCAGTAATTGCACACTGCAGACTTCAGGGGATTCAAATCTACCCATATCTGGACGACTTCCTGATAAAAGCGGACAACAAGAAAAATTTGTTAAAGGACTTGGACTATGCCATCCAACTATTACAGGCCTTGGGATACACAGTCAACATCCAAAAATCAAGACTTGTTCCATCCCAAAGAATAACCTTTTTGGGTGCAGATCTAGACACAACCACCCAAATGGCCTTTCTCACAGAAGAAAAACAAAAACAACTTCCGGATTACTTCAAGAATCTGACAAGACAAACTCAGCTGACTGCAAGGAAAATCCTGCAGGCCCTGGGTTACATGGCATCCTGCATAATTCTAATTCCACAAGCCAGGCTGCATATGAGAAAATTGCAATGGTACCTAAGAAGTGTATGGACTCAGCACAGTCACAGCTTGGAAACTTTGATTCCACTCATCCCTTGCCTTCAAAAGGAATTCCTGTGGTGGGCTCAAGCCTGCCAGTCCAACAGAGGGTTGCCTTTCAACAAACCAAAAGCAAACCAAACCATCACCACGGACGCTTCAGACCGAGGTTGGGGGGCACACATGGAGGACAAATGTATCCAAGGGCTATGGTCTCAAGGACAGCTGCGCATGCACATAAACCAAAAGGAAATGCTGGCAGTGATACACGTAATCGAGGCTTTCAAACCTTTCCTCAATCAGGGCCACCTGCTAATAAGGACAGACAACACCACAGTTATGTGGTACATAAACAAGCAAGGAGGCACGCATTCCTACCCTCTATGCAGACTGGCTATGAATCTATGGGAACTTTGCTTGAAACTCAATATACAACTACAGTCCCAGTTTGTGCCAGGGAAAGACAATACTCTGGCAGACAGCTTAAGCAGAACTACCATGGATGCACACGAATGGATGCTGCACCCAGACATCTTTTTACTCATAACACAAGCATGGGGAAGGCCGGAGATAGATCTGTTCGCCTCACCCCACAATCATCAACTGAAGACTTTTTGCTCAAGGACATACCACCCACAAGCATGGAAGGTGGACTCTTTCTTTCAGCTGGAAAGCTCAAAAAGTATATGCTTTCCCACCACTCCCATTAATGTCTAAGGTTTTACTGAAGATCAGGGCAGAACAGCCAAAAGTGATTCTGATAGCTCCAGACTGGCCAAGGCAGCACTGGTACCCACTGTTGAAGAGCTTGTCACAGACGAAACCGTGGTCTCTTCCCCCTATGGCCACTTCTGACGCAGAACAATTTCAAGATCCTGCATCCCAACCTAAAAACCTTGCAGCTAACTGCCTGGAGAATACCATGACTCCTCCTCAGAGTAGCTTATCCCAGAGAGTAAAGGACATTATTATGGAAGCTCGCCGTCCTTCCACAAGGAAGGCATACTCAGCAAAATGGAAAATATTTCTCATTTGGAACACAACAAAAGGCCTAGATGTGACAGTGATAAGCATGGCACATATACTGGAATACTTAGCAGAATTGTTCCACAATGGCCTGTCTTATTCTTCCATTAAGATACATGCCTCAGCAATTTCAGCAGAATACAATGTAAATCCACCAGTCTTCTCGCATCCTCTTTTAAGACGATTTCTCAGAGGAATCAAAAACATCAATCCTCCAAGGAAACCACCTTTACCTACTTGGGACCTTAACTTTGTGCTGGAAAAGCTAACACTTCCTCCCTTTGAACCAGCGGCATCGGCAGATCTGCAGTTCCTGTCTTGGAAAACTGCATTCCTTCTGGCCATAACTTCAGCAAGAAGAGCATCTGAGTTACAAGCTTTAATGGCAGTGCAGCCATTTCTTATTTTTCATCAAGACAGAGTTTCATTAAGAACCAATCCTACTTTTATGCCAAAGGTGGTATCTAGGGTATCCCTGAACCAAGCAATTCACTTACCTACATTTTTTCCAAATCCACAAAATAAAGGGTAGAAACGTCTGCACATTCTGGACGTACACAGATAATTACGCTACTATTTGGACAGAACTAAAAGTTACAGAAAGACTGACCAACTGTTTGTAGCATATGCTGCTGGGGCACAAGGAAAAGCAATTTCCAAACAGACAATTTCAAAATGGATAGGAAATTGCATTCGCTTTTGCTACTCCTTTCATGGAAAGACTGTTCCTGTGAATATTAGGCCTCATTCCACGAGAGCCACAGCCACCACTACAGCCTTCCTAAGAGGGGTGGCTACCAAGGACATTTTAGAAGCTGCTACATGGAGCTCCGTGCATACATTTGCCAAGCATTACAACTTACCTTTATACTCCAGATCCAGAGCAGGTTTTGCTACAGCAGTCCTGCAGGGTATCTTAACTACACCTTCTTTATCTTAGTACCTCCACCCCCAGATTGGCTATGGTATTCTACCCATATGTTATGACTGCAGATGCATCCTTGAAGGACATAGTACAGTTTTGTACCTACCATAAATGTAGATGTCCGATAGGTATGCATCTGCAGTCAGGTTTACCCTCCCTCCTTCCCCTCTGTGGTATTCCTAGGGTGCTTACCCCTCCATTAGCTAGCTGGGGGAATCTGTTATGGTGTATTTGTTTGTATGTGTATATATATATATATATATATATATATATATATATATATATATATATATATGTTTATATTTTTGCATTATGTTTGGAATTTTTTGGCATTTTTATCCAAATTTAGCCTTCATAGAGGGCACCTGGCATCTGGGGCAAGAAAAACTGAGGAAAATGGCGTCGGCTGATGCTTTTATACCCCAGACGCTCTGACGTCGGGGAAAGTGTGACATCAGCCAAGGCCAGACCCAGACTTTGGAATCCGGCCGACCGAAGGGCTGCCTGAGGCAGGACAACCCATATGTGATGACTGCAGATGCATACCTATCGGACATCTACATTTATGGTAGGTACAAAACTGTACTTTGTGTACCTACCATAAATGTAGATGTTAGAGTGTATACACTGCTGCAGTCCAGGTTACCCTCCCTCCTTCCCCCTATCATTGCTGGGGCTTATCTATACTTCTCTATTCTATACAACCTATGTGGTGTATTTGCTTGTAGAAGATCGTAATGTTTATATTAGTGCATTATTATTTATTTGCAAATTTTTTTTAGCTTACCCTTTTGGGGGCACCTGACATCTTGGGCAAGAAAAACTGAAGAAAATGGCGTCTGCTGCATCTTTTATACCCCTGGTGCACTGACGTCAGGGAATAGGCAACAGCAACCGATGCCGGACCAAGACTTTGGAATTCAGGCGTTTATCATGGGTACCCTGCCAGCAGGATAACCCAAGTGTAATGACTACAACAGTGAATACACTCGAACATCTACATTTATGGTAGGTACACAACTGTACTTTCTTAAAAAATCTGACAGATTTTACAAGGACCCTGATTGTAAATTTCTCTTTAAATGTCCTTTTGCTGATCCTTCAGTAGTGTCAGTCTCCTCTGACAATCCTTTCAAACTGTTGCCCTGTACTAAACTGCTTCCTTCAGATAAGGATAATAGAACTGTGGAGAGGCTTGGCTAAAAGGTCTATGCAGCTGCTACCCTGTCGTTTAGGACTATTAATTACCAGACTCGTATTTCCAGTTATGTTTTAGCTTTCCTTTCTCAACTGATTTCTGACCTTTCTGATTCTGAGAAGGCTTTGTCCCTTTTCTTGTTGGATTCTACCTCTCAAGTTGCCCATCACTCTATTAAGTGCAGTTATGATGCAGCTGATTCCTCTTCCAAGTCTGCTGCATTTAGTTCTGTTATGAAGTTGGCTTCGTCTTTAGGCTTTACCTAATGACATGAAGGCCAGCATAGGCCTTTGGCAATACCTCCTGTTTTAGACATTGTTGATGTGTTCTCAGAGTCAAGCATGGCTCCTGATTCCCTGCCTCCGGCTCCTAGTAAGCCAGACAGATAGATATTACAGAATTCCTGACTCCCACAAATTTCTTTTCAAAAATCCTGCTGCTGATCCCGAGACTATTTTTCAGGGTCCCAAGGGTGTTACGGCTTCTACAGCCATAAATCCTACCCATTCTGATAGAGATTCCAGGGCGCTGGATAGATGGGGTACGAAGGTTTATACGTCTGCAACCTTGGCAATCAGGGCTTTAAACTGCCAGTTTCATATGCTTAAATATCAACAGCATGTTATGGGCTTACTGAAACAGAAAATTATGTTGATTTCTGATTGTTTGGAAACTAGAGTTACATGATTTTTTGCATTTAGCAGAACAGGTTGGAAAGCATACTTTGCAATGTGGTTATGATTCCTTGGAGGCCTCTTGTAGGGCTGCCATTACTGGATCTGTGACAAGGAGGCATGCCTGGCTCAAGGAGCAAAATCTGCCTGATCACGTTAAAGCTAATTGTTGGATGCCCCTTTGCAGCATGATACTCTGTTTGGTAATAAGGCAGAAGAGGTTTTAAAGAAAAGGGAAGACAAAGCTAAATGTATGCAAACTGTTAAAGTTTTTTTGCAAGTGCAGCCGCCCAGGTTCAGTAGGCACTGGCCTACTAAAAATTGGTCCTTTCCTGTGTCCAACAGAGCCACTCCGGGCAAACCCACGCACTCAAAAGGCTGCAGATGTCAGTCACAGGGAGCTTACAGGTCAAAGCAATGGGGTGCCTCCACCTCCAAATCTGGAGGTAGCAAAGCACAACCCTACAGTAAGCAGTCTCAATGACTTTCCTCTTCCATCTCCAAGCACTTATCTTTTGGCAGCCCCCTTGGGGGAAAACTAGCACTTCATGTTCAAAATTGGCAGTTAATTACCCAGGACAAGTGGGTATTAAACATAGTATCCCAGGGGTACAGATTTCATTTCCATTCTGTGCCAATTCCAAACAGATGGCTGGATCTGCCACAAAACCAGTGGGCAGAGGCCCAGAAACAAGTCATGTCCCTCATGGATATGGGGGCTATTCAACCGGTACCAGAAAAAGAAAAAGGACAAGGATTTTATTCAAGACTTTTCCTGGTACCCATAAAAGACAATTCATGGCGTCCAATACTGGACTTATTGATTCTGAACACTATGTCCTTCAAGGATGCATCTGCAGTCCTAACATATGGGTTGTCCTGCCTCAGGCAGCCCTTCGGTCGGCCGGATTCCAAAGTCTGGGTCTGGCCTCGGCTGATGTCGCACTTCATCCGACGTCATAGCTGCTGGGGTATAAAGGCGTCAGCCGACGCCATTTTCCCTAGTCTTTCTTGCCGTGCGGTGCCCGAAGCAGAAGCTGTTCGCAAGTGCCGGTCGGTCAGATCCAGAGATTCCTACTACCGAAGACTTCTAAAAAGCTAAGTACCCCGTTGGGGACTCTTTCTTGCCTCAGCCGATGTCAGACAGAGTAAATAATTGTTTAACTTGTGGGAAACAAATACCTCATAAGGATTTCCACTCTTACTGCCTTCCTTGTTTAGGCCCAGACCACGACGTATCAGCTTGTCTAGCCTGTGCTTCCTTCAACCGACGGAAGCTTAGACGTCGGTCGGAGTTTGCAGATGAGTTTTTTGGTCCCGCTTTTGCTTACAAAATGCCGTCGGAGACTCCGACTGCACAATTAGCTAAAAAGCGCAAGGAAAAGGACCGACATTCGCGGTCCGAGGTTTCGGCTGAAACCACGGTTAGGCCAACCGCGAGTGTCTCGGTTTCGGCTGAAACAGAGTCCTCGGTTCTTCGGCCGAAAGCATGCCTCCGATAGCCGAGGCCTCACAGAGCATGGCTGAATCTGCTACTGAAATTACCCCTACAGAAGCAGGCACCCAGGATTTGTCAGATACTATTCCTTTAGACATATCTACCCCTGCACGTGGGGCTGCTAGACCCCCTGCATCTATGTCTATCAAGGCTTTTTCCAGGGCTAAAGCAGCTAAATCTTCTAAGGCCTTACCTGCTAAAACTCCCTCATACAGGCCTACCTCTAGTTCCCAAATGCTCAGCCTGGCAGAGGATCTCATTTCTTTGATCAGGGATCCCAACCTCACCCAGACAGGGCCTCTCAACCCCTCCAGATAAGAGGCCTAGGACTGAACCCCCGGAACCTGTTTCTACAGACTATTCCTCGGATGACTCAGATATTTCAGACCCTCAGGAAGGCCCTTATTCTCCTTATGAGGATTCTGATGCAGAAGACTCCATTCCTTCTGCTTCTCCTCCTGAAGAATTTTCTTTTGGGGAAACCTTACATGCTATGAGGGAACACTTTCAATGGCAGGGCCAGGATTTTTCAGATTCAAGGAAAAGGCTAAGGACTTTTTTACACTTACCACAGCATAGGCCTTTAGCCATTCCTCCAGTACTAACAGTTGTTGATGATGCATATAATGATGCCTGTACTGCCCCTGATTCTCTTCCTCCTGCCCCTGCCAAGCCTGACAGATATTACAAGGTCCCGGATACACACTACCATTTGTATAAGGCTCCTGTTGTAGATCCTGAAACCATTTCACAGGGCCCTAAAGCTGTGGCTGCCTCTGCCAAAACCCTCTCCCTGAAAGGGAATCTAGAGCATTAGAGAGATGGGGTAAAAAGGTTTATACTTCTGCTACTCTTTCGGCCAGGGCCTTAAACTGTCATTTTCACATGATTCAGTACCAGGAATTTTTGTTAGACCAGCTAAATAAAAAACTGTCCTCTCCTGAACCTATAGACCGCAAGTCCCTTCAGGATTTGGTACATAACTCTCAGCAGGTCAGTAACCATTTCTTAAAATGTGGCTATGATGCACTGGAGGCTTCCTTTAGATCAGCTATGACTGGAACAGTGATTCAAAGGCATGCCTGGTTAAAAGAACAATCCTTACCAGACCATGTTAAGTCAAAACTCCTAGATGCTCCTATGGCGAAGCAAAGTTTGTTTGGCTCCCCTGCACAGGAGGTTCTAAAGAAGGTGGAAGAAAAAGCAAAATCTGTCCAAACAGTCAAGGATTTCTTACAGGTCCAACCTCCGAGGTTTAGCAGAAATTGGCCTTCGAAGAATTGGTCCTTTCCAGACACCTCCAGAGCACAGAGAGGCAGAAATAGACGCCCAAGAGGCAGAGGTCAATCCAGGGGTGCCTACAGGGGACGTCAGTGGCAGCCTACCAACCAGAGAAGTACTGCCACAGATTCAACTACAACCACTTCCACAGGACAGGCACAATGACTTGGCTCTGATTCTGCCTACCAGGGAACAACTGGAAGCACCCATGGGCGGAAAACTAGCCTTAATGTCCTTCAAGGATGCATCTGCAGTCCTTACAAATGGGTTGTCCTGTCGTCAGGCAGCCCTTCGGTCGTCCGGATTCCAAAGTCTGGGTCTGGCCTCGGCTGGTGTCGCACTTCACCCGACGTCATAGCGGCAGTTCTTCGGGTATAAAGGCATCAGCCAACGCCATTTTCCTCAGTCTTTCTTGCCGTGGCCAAGCAGAAGCTGTTCGCAAGTGGCGGTCGGACAGAACCAGAGATTACTACTACAAGTACCGAAGACTTCTAAAAAGCTAAGTACGCCGTTGGGGACTCTTTCTTGCCTCAGCCGATGTCAGAAAAAGTGAATAACTGTTTAAATTGTGGGAAACAAATACCTCATAAAGATTTCCACTCTTACTGCTTACCTTGCTTAGGCCCAGACCACGGCGTAGCAGCTTGTCTAGCCTGTGCTTCTTTCAACTGACGAACGCAGGCGTCGGTCTGAATTTGCTGAAGAGTTTTTCAGCTCCTTGTTTACATTATGCCGTCGGATACTCCGACTATGCAAATTTCTAAAAGCGCAAGGAAAAGGACCGACACTCGCGGTCCGGTTTCGCCGAAACCGGTTCAATAACCGCGAGTGTCTCGGTTTTCGCTGAAACAGAGTCCACGGTTCTTCCTTCCGAAAGCTTGCTACTACCGAGGCCTCATCCAGCTTGGCTGAATCTGCTACTGAAATCCCACCTGCTCCTGCAGGTTCACAGGATTTATCAGATACTATCCTTTGGATATTTCTGCCCCTGCGTGGAGCTGCTAGGCCTCCTGCATCCATGTCGATTAAGGCCTTTGCCAGGGCTAAAGCAGCAAAACTACCAAAACTGTGCCTGCTAAGACCCTCTCACAGGCCCAGTTCTAGTTCACAAATGCTTAGTCTAGCAGAGGATCTCATTTCTTTGATCCGGGGATCCCAACCACATCCAGACAGGGCCTCTCACGCACCTCCGGAGAAGGGGACTAGAGTAGTGCCGCCTGAGCCAGTTTCTTCAGATGGCGCCTCTGATGAATCAGATAATTCAGACCCTCCAGAGGCCCTTTTTCTCCTTATGAGGACTCTGATGCAGAAGAGTCCATTCCTTCTACCTCTCCTGAGGAATTTTCTTTGGGGAAACCTTGCATGCTATGAGGGAACAATTTCAATGGCAGGGCCAGGATTTTTCAGACTCTAGAAAAGGCTTAGAACCTTTTGCATTTGCCACAGCATAGGCCTTTAGCCATTCCTCCAGTACTTACTGTTGTGGATGATGCTTTTAATGATGCTTGTACTGCTCCTGATTCTCTTCCTCCGGCCCCTGCTAAGCCCGATAGGTACTACAGGGTTCCGGACACACATTATCATTTGTATAAGGCCCCTTTTGCAGATCCCGAAACTATCTCCCAGGGACCCAAGGCTGTAGCAGCTTACCTCTACCAAAAACCCCCTCCCCTCTGAAAGGGAATCTAGGGCCTTAGAGATGGGGTAAAAAAGTTTACACTTCTGCTACTCTTTCAGCTAGGGCCTTGAACTGTCAGTTCCACATGATTCAGTATCAGGAATTTGTTAGACCAGTTAACTAAAAAACTGTCCTCGGATGAACCATTAGACAAAAAATCTGTACAGGAAATGGTACATAACATTCAGCAGGTCAGTAATCATTCCTTAAAATGCGGCTATGATGCACTGGAAGCTTCCTTTAGATCAGCCATGACTGGCACAGTGATCAGAAGACATGCATGGTTAAAAGAACAGTCCTTACCAGACCATGTTAAATCAAAGCTCCTAGATGCTCCCATGGATAAGCTCAATTTGTTTGGCTCCCCTGCACAGCAGGTGCTGAAGAAGGTGGAAGAGAAAGCAAAATCTGTCCAGACAGTCAAGGATTTCTTGCAGGTCCAGCCTCCAAGGTTTAGCAGGAACTGGCCTTCCAAGAATTGGTCCTTTCCAGACACCTCCAGAGCTCTGAGAGGCAGGAATAGACGCTCAAGAGGCAGGGGTCAATCCAGAGGTGCCTACAGGGGACGTCAGTGGCAGGCTAACAACCAGCGAGGTACAGCCACAGATCCAGCCACCATCACCACTTCCACAGGACAATCACAGTGACTTGGCTCTGGCACCGCCTACCAGGGAACAACTGGAGGCACCCTTAGGCGGGAAGCTAGCCTTATTTTCAGTAAACTGGCATTACATCACAGGAGACAAATGGATTTTACAGACAATAGACCTAGGTTACAGGTTTCACTTCCATACTCTACCAAGGAAGAGAGGAATGCCAAACCTACCTCCAAATCAGAAGACAGAAGCTCTAGAACAAATAACTTACTTACTAAGGATGAGAGCCGTAGAAAGGGTACCATCTATGGAACAAGGGCAAGGATTTTACTCCAGACTTTTCCTGGTACCAAGAAAAGAAAAACAATGGAGGCCTATTCTCGACCTGTCCGCTTTAAACACATGCCTCATTGTTCCAAAATTCAAAATGCTGACCCTACAGCAGCTTCTTCCCATGCTGGGCAAGGATTCTTGGCTGGTAACTCTAGATCTCACGGAGGCATACCTGCACGTCCCCATACGACCAAATTGCAGAAGATACCTCAGATTTCTTGCAGGATCAGAGCATTATCAATTCTCAGCATTGCCCTTTGGCTTATCTACTGCGCCCAGAGTATTCACGAAATGCCTGGCATCAGTAATTGCTCATTTCAGGCTTCAGGGAATTCAAATTTACCCTTACCTGGACGACTGCCTGTTACAAGCGGACAACAAAAACAAATTTAACGAAAGATTTGCAAAGGGTCATTCATCTACTACAAGCCCTGGGATACACACTCAATATAAAAAAGTCAAGGCTGATACCATCCCAAAGGATAACCTTCTTGGGTGCAGATCTGGACACATCAAAACAAATGGCTTTCCTGACAGTAGAAAAACAGGAGCAACTCCCTTTCTACTTCTTGGCATTAACAAAGCAGAACCAGCTAACAGCAAGAAAAGTCCTGCAAGCTCTCGGTTACATGGCATCCTGCATAATATTGATTCCACATTCCAGACTACATATGAGAAAGTTACAGTGGTACCTAAGGAATTTATGGTCTCAGCACAAGCACAGCCTAGAAACCCAAATTCCAATAATTCCATGCCTGAAGCAAGAATTCCAATGGTGGGCTCAGGCCTGTCAATCAAACAAGGGACTGCCCTTCCACAGCACTCAACCAAGCCAGACCATCACAACAGACGCTTCAGACCTCGGTTGGGGGGCACACATGCTGGACAAGTGCATACAAGGCTTATGGACTCAAGACCTGCTGCACCTACACATAAATCAAAAGGAAATGCTGGCAGTAAAACTGGCAATTCAGGCATTCAGACCATTTCTTCGACAGGGTCAACTGCTGATAAGGACGGACAACACCACAGTTATGTGGTACATCAACAAACAGGGAGGCACACATTCATACCCTCTATGCCGGATGGCAATGGACCTCTGGAATGTGGCACTGAGCTTCAACATTCAGTTACAAGCAATTTTTGTGCCAGGAAAAGAAAATATACTAGCAGACATCCTAAGCAGAACTGCCACGGATGCCCACGAATGGATGCTGCATCCGGACATCTTCAAAACCATTACAAGGAAATGGGGACTACCAGAAATAGACTTATTTGCATCCCCACACAATCACCAATTGAAAAAATTCTGCACAAGAACGTACCACCCACTTGCTTGGAAAGTGGACTCCCTATCTTACAGTTGGAAAAACCTGACCGCATATGCATTCCCACCTCTTCCTTTGATGCACAAGGTGCTATTGAAGATCAAAGAAGACCGTCCAAGGATCATCCTGATAGCTCCAGACTGGCCAAGGCAACATTGGTACCCATTACTGAGGAGTATGCCTCGGGAACAAATATGGCCTCTGCCCCTAGTTCCCTTGCTGTTAACACAGAACAACGTCAAAACCCTGCATCCAAACCTGAAAACACTGCAGCTGGCTGCCTGGAACATTGCATAAGACCAAATAACCCAGATTTATCTCAAAGGGTTAAAGACATTATCTTGGAGGCTTGCAGACCCTCAACAAGAAAAAAATATTCAGCAAAATGGAAAAGATATCTCATTTGGAGTACAGCAAAAGGAGAGAATGTGTCACTGGTAAACATAGCTAACATCATGGAATACTTGGCAGAGCTCTTCCACAACGGCCTGTCCTATTCTTCCATTAAGATTCATGCATCAGCCATTTCAGCAGAATACAACTTGGAAACTCCAGTCTTCTCACATCCTCTGCTCAGGCAGTTTCTGAGAGGAATTAAAAATGTAAAACCACCTAGGAAGCCACCATTGCCAGCATGGAACTTGAACTTTGTACTAGAAAAATTGACATTACCTCCTTTCGAACCAGAAGCAACAGCAGAATTACAATACTTATCATGGAAAACTGCTTTCCTGCTTGCAATCACTTCAGCAAGAAGGGTATCTGAGCTACAGGCATTAATGGCAGTACAGCCGTTCCTGATCTTCCATCAAGATAGAGTGTCCATGAGAACTAATCCTACCTTTATGCCAAAGGTGGTCTCCAGGGTATCTTTAAATCAAGCTATCCACCTACCTACATTCTTCCCCAACCCACAGAACAGGGGAGAAAGACTGTTGCATACCTTGGATGTACATAGACAATTACGTTACTACCTGGACAGGACCAAGAGCAACAGAAAAACTGACCAGCTACTGGTAGCATATGCAACAGGAATTGAAGGAAAAGCAATTTCAAAACAGAAAATCTCTAAGTGGATAGGAAATTGCATTAGATTTTGTTACTCCTACCATGGGAAGAAAACTCCAGAAAACATCAGGCCTCGCTCTACAAGGGCTACAGCCACTACCACAGCTTTTTTTACGGTGGCTACCAAAGACATTTTAGAGGCTGCTACTTGGAGCTCCGTGCATACATTTGCCAAGCATTATAATTTACCTTTATACTCCAGATCCCGAGCAGGTTTTGCCACTGCTGTTTTGCAAGGGACCTTAACTACACCATAATCTTATTTCTCCTCCTCCCCCAGTTTGGCTATGGTATTCTACCCATTTGTAAGGACTGCAGATGCATCCTTGAAGGACATAGTACAGTTTTGTACCTACCATAAATGTAGATGTCCGATAGGCATGCATCTGCAGTCAGGATTACCTCCTTCCCTCTGTGGTACTCCTAGGGTATTTGCCCATCTTGTAGCTAGCTGGGGGAATCTATTATGGTGTATTTGTTTGTATATATGTACATACATGCTTATTTTTTGTTTGCTCTCTACTATTTGGAACCATTTGCATTTATCCAAATTTAGCCTTCCTAGAGGGCACCTGGCATCTGGGGCAAGAAACACTGAGGAAAATGGCGTCGGCTGATGCCTTTTTACCCGAAGAACTGCCGCTATGACGTCGGGTGAAGTGCGACACCAGCCGAGGCCAGACCCAGACTTTGGAATCCGGCCGACCGAAGGGCTGCCTGACGACAGGACAACCCATTTGTAAGGACTGCAGATGCATGCCTATCGGACATCTACATTTATGGTAGGTACAAAACTGTACTTTCTCCGACAACTGGCATTACATTACAGGAGGCAAATGGACTTTACAAACAATAGACAAGGGCTACAGATTTCACTTCCACACTCTACCAAAAAAGAGAGGAATGCCAAACCTACCACCAAGCCAAAAATCAGACGCTCTAAGACAAATCAACAACTTACTAAGGATGAGAGCTATAGAAAAGGTACCGCCTATGGAACAAGGCCAAGGATTTTACTCCAGGCTTTTCCTTGTACCAAGAAAAGAAAATCAATGGAGTCCGATTCTCGATTTGTCTGCTCTGAACACATACCTCATTGTTCCAAAATTCAAAATGCTGACCCTCCAGCAACTTCTTCCCATGCTGGGCAAGGAGTCTTGGCTGGTGACTCTAGATCTCAAGGAGGCATACCTGCACGTCCCTATACGACCAGATTGCAGAAGATACCTCAGATTTCTTGCAGGATCAGAGCATTATCAATTCTCAGCATTGCCCTTTGGCTTATCTACTGCGCCCAGAGTATTCACGAAATGCCTGGCATCAGTAATTGCTCATTGCAGGCTTCAGGGAATTCAAGTTTACCCATACCTGGACGACTGCCTAATACAAGCGGACAACAAGGCAAAATTAACAAAGGATTTGGAAAAAGTCATACAACTGTTGCAAGCCTTGGGATACACAGTCAACATGCAAAAGTCAAGACTAGTACCATCCCAAAGGATAACATTCTTGGGTGCAGAACTGGATACATCAACTCAGATGGCTTTTCTCACAGAAGAAAAACAAAAGCAACTACCAGTCTATTTCATGTCATTAACAACACAAACTCAGCTTACTGCAAGGAAAGTCCTGCAAGCCCTGGGTTACATGGCATCCTGCATAATATTGATTCCGCATGCCAGGCTACATATGAGTAAGTTGCAATGGTACCTAAGGAATGTATGGTCTCAACACAAGCACAGTCTAGAAGCCCAGATTCCAATAATTCCATGCCTGAAGCAACAATTCCTGTGGTGGGCTCAGGCCTGTCAGTTGAACAGAGGACTGCCTTTCCACAAATCTCATCCAAGCCAGACCATCACCACGGACGCCTCAGACCTAGGCTGGGGGCCACACATGGTGGACAAGTGTATACAAGGCCTATGGACCCAAGACCAGCTGAATCTACACATAAATCCAAAGGAGATGCTGGCAGTGAAACATGCAATCCAGGCATTCAGACCATTCCTTCAACAGGGTCACTTGCTGATAAGGACGGACAATACCACAGTCTTGTGGTACATCAACAAACAGGGAGGTACACACTCATATCCTCTATGCCGGATGGCAATGGACCTGTGGAATGTGGCCCTGAATCTCAACATTCAACTCCAGGCCAGATTTGTACCAGGAAAAGAAAATTCACTAGCAGACACCTTAAGCAGAACTACCACGGATGCTCACGAATGGATGCTGCATCCAGATATCTTCAAAACCATAACAAAGAAATGGGGACTTCCAGAGATAGACCTGTTCGCCTCCCCACACAACCACCAATTGAAGAAATTCTGCACAAGAGCATACCACCCACTTGCTTGGAGGGTGGACTCCCTTTCCTTCAGCTGGAAAAACCTGGCAGCATATGCATTCCCACCTCTTCCTTTGATGTACAAAGTACTACTGAAGATCAAAGAGGATCAACCAAGGGTAATCCTGATAGCTCCACAATGGCGAGGCAACATTGGTACCGCTACTGAGAAGCATGTCTCGACACCATGGCCTCTACCTCTATGTCCCTTACTTCTAACACAGAACAACTACAAGATCCTACATCCAAACTTGAAGACAGTGCAGCTGGCTGCTTGGAATATTGCATAAAACAAAATAACCCAGATTTATCTCAGAGGGTTAAGGACATTATCCTGGAGGCTCGCAGACCCACAAGGAAGACTTATTCAGCCAAATGGAAAAGATTCCTCATTTGGAGTGCAGCAAAGGGAGAAAATGTCTCATTGGCAAACATAGCACACATCCTGGAATACTTAGCAGAACTGTTCCACAATGGCCTGTCCTACTCCTCCATTAAGATTCATGCATCAGCAATTTCAGCAGAATACAACATGGATCCTCCTGTCTTCTCTCATCCTCTACTCAGGCAGTTCTTAAGAGGAATCAAAAATGTAAAGCCTCCAAGGAAACCACCATTACCTACATGGGATCTCAACTTTGTGCTGGAAAAGTTAACACTTCCCCCTTTTGAACCAGCAGCAACAGCAGATTTACAGTTCTTGTCTTGGAAAACTGCTTTCCTGCTAGCAATCACTTCAGCAAGAAGGGTATCTGAATTACAGGCATTAATGGCAGTACAGCCCTTCCTTATCTTCCATCAGGATAGAGTGTCTCTGAGAACTAACCCTACCTTTATGCCAAAAGTGGTCTCCAGAGTATCATTGAACCAAGCGATTCATTTACCTACGTTTTTCCCCAACCCACAGAACAGGGGGGAAAGACTGCTACATATCTTGGATGTGCACAGACAATTACGCTACTACCTGGACAGAACTAAGACAAACAGAAAAACTGACCAGCTTCTGGTAGCATATGCAACTGGAATGCAAGGAAAAGCAATTTCAAAACAGACAATCTCAAAATGGATAGGAAATTGCATTCGATTTTGCTACTCTTTTCATGGAAAGACAACTCCTGAAAATATCAGACCTCATTCCACAAGAGCTACAGCCACCACTACAGCTTTCCTACGAGGAGTGGCTACCGAAGACATTTTAGAAGCTGCTACTTGGAGCTCCGTGCATACATTTGCCAAGCATTATAACCTTCCTTCATACTCCAGATCCCGAGCAGGTTTTGCAACTGCTGTGTTGCAAGGGATCTTGACTACACCATCTTTATTTTAGTGCCTCCTCCCCCAGTTTGGCTATGGTATTCTACCCATATGTTAAGACTGCAGATGCATCCTTGAAGGACATGGTACAGTTTTGTACCTACCATAAATGTAGATGTCCGATAGGTATGCATCTGCAGTCAGGATTACCCACACTCCTTCCCCTCTGTGGTATTCCTAGGGTACTTACCCCTCTTTTAGCTAGCTGGGGGATCTATTATGGTGTATTTGTTTGTATGTATACATGTGTATATATATATATTTTGCTTTCTATTGTTTGGAATTATTTGCATTTATCCAAATTTAGCCTTCCTAGAGGGCACCTGGCATCTGGGGCAAGAAACACTGATGAAAATGGCGTCGGCTGATGCCTTTATACCCCAGCAGCTATGACGTCGGGTGAAGTGCGACATCAGCCGAGGCCAGACCCAGACTTTGGAATCCGGCCGACCGAAGGGCTGCCTGAGGCAGGACAACCCATATGTTAGGACTGCAGATGCATACCTATCGGACATCTACATTTATGGTAGGTACAAAACTGTACTTTCCTGGACATTCCAAAATTCAAAATGTTGACTTTACAACAGCTACTGCCTATTTTAGGCAAGAATGCTTGGTTAGTAACTCTAGACTTAAGAGGCATACCCAAATAAGGGAATCTTGCAGAAGATACCTCCGCTTTAAAGCAGGTTTTTTGCATTTCCAATTCTCTGCACTGCCTTTTGGCTTATCTACTGTGCCCAGGGTCTTTACGAAGTGCCTGGCACCAGTAATTGCATTCTGCAGAGAAAGAAACATTCAAATGTATCCTTATCTGGACGATTATCTCAGGCAGAGGACAAGGACACTCTTCTTCAACGTCTGGCGTTTGTAAAAAGGCTTCTAGCATGCCTAGGGTACACCATAAATGAAAAGAAATCACAACTGGTACCCTCTCAAATAATTGCATTCCTGGGTGCAAGTTTGAATGCAACTGCCCAGATGGCTTACCTCACGCCAGGCAAAGAAATACAATTGACAACATACTTCAAACAAATGGCAACAAAAACCCAGTTATCTGCAAGACAAATTCTGCATATGAGGAAAGTTCAATGGTACCTAAAAGGTTTATGGAGTCAACATTGTCACATCCTGGAAACAATGATTCCTCTCATTCCCTGCCTACAACAGGAGTTTCTTTGGTGGGCAGAGACATGTCACCAAAACAAGGGACCATCATTCACGCTACCCCCTGCCACCCAAACCCTAACTACAGACGCATCAGACTATGCTTGGGTTGCCCACCTGGCAAGGAGATGCATTCTGGAGCCCAAACCAAATGCATCTGAATATCAACCAGAAAGAAATGCTAGCTGTTCAGAATGCTCTGACAGCCTTCAAGGACTTACTTCATCCAGGACAACTACTGATAAAGACGGACAACACCACAGTCATGTGGTACAATAACAAGCAGGGGGGTGCCCATTCCTACCCCCTTTGCAGACTAGCCATGGCCTTGTGGAACACAGCCTTGACTTACCAAATACATCTTCAATCTCAATTCCTGTCAGGAAAGCAAAATACTCTGGCAGATGACCTTAGCAGAAATCTTATGGACCCGCATGAATGGAAACTGGATCCACAAATCTTCAGCATGTTAACACAGAAATGGGGAAGCCCAGACATAGATCAATTTGCCTCTCCCCAAAAGTATCAGGTGGACAAATTCTGCACAAGAACTCATCACAAAAAAACATGGAAAGTGGATGCTCTATCCTTCAGCTGGAAAAACCTATCAGTCTATGCCTTTCCCCCTCTGCCTGTACTCTCCAAGGTCTTACTAAAAGTCAGATAGGAAAAACCAAAAATGATTCTAATTGCTCCGGACTGGCCTCACCAACACTGGTACCCGCTTCTAAGGTATATGTCACACTATCCTTCGTGGTACTTGCCTCAAACACCTCACCTACCGTCTCAGCAGAACTATCAAATTCTGCACCCTCAGCTCCAAACTCTGAATCTTGCAGCATGGCTAATCAAGTAATTATTCAAACCACATCTCTCAGTAAACCTGTGATCGATGTCATTTTGGAAGCCAGAATGCCTAGTACTAGAAAATCTGATGCTGATAAGTGGAAGTGATTCTGTGCTTGGAACCAAGCACAAGGAATAGACACAGCATAGCCCAATATTCCTCAGATTTTACAATACTTAACTGAGATGCTTGACAAGGGCATATCTTTTTCTTCAATAAAAATCCATGCCTCTGCCATCTCGGCTCATTACAACACAGAGCCTCCCCTCTTTTCTCATCCACTGCTAAAACAGTATCTCAGATGGGCCAAAAATGTAAGGCCTCCCAGGAGAGCACCAACTCCTGCATGGGACCTCAATTTTGTGCTGGAAAAACTCACCCTGCTTCCTTTTGAACTAGCAGCTACTGCGGATATAAAATTTCTGTCTTGGAAAACAGCTTTTCTTTTGGCAGTCACTTCAGCTAGAAGGGTTTCAGAATTACAGGCTCTCATGGCAGTGGAGCTTTTCATTACATTTTACCTGGACAGGGTGGCCCTCAGGACCAACCCTTCCTTTATGCCTAAGGTGGTATGTAGTGTGGCTTTTAACCAGACCATTCACCTGCCAACATTTTTTCCAAATCCGCAGAAAAAGGGGGAGCGGATTCTGCATTCATTGGATGTACACAGACAACTAAGATTCTACTTAAACAGGACAAAATCTCTAAGAAAGTCTGAGTAACTACTGGTAGCATTTGCTGCAGGATCAGAGGGGAAGGCTGTATCAAAGCAGACCATTTCTAAATGGATAAGCCACTGCATTTGTTTCTGCTATTTGCACCATGGTAAACCTGTGCCCCTGGGGATCAGATCCCATTCCACCAGGGCTGCCTCTACTTCAGCAGCTTTTCTCAGAGGGGTCCCAACCAAAGACATTCTAGAAGCTGCTACTTGGAGCTCAGTTCATATGTTCACAAAGCATTATCATTTACCTCTCTTCTCTAAGTCTCGGGCAGGCTTTGCCACTGCAGTCCTGGAGGGCCTTATAGCTGCTCCTAATGCTGTTTAGTTCCATCCTCCCATCCATAGCTTTGGGATTCTACCCAAATGTAATGACTGCAACAGTGAAACATGAAGAACATAGTAGAGTTGTGTACACTTACCATAAATGTAGATGTTCGAGTGTATTCACTGTTGCAGTCCGGGTTACCCACCCGCCATCCCTCATTATATACCTTTTTCTTTCCTTCACTATATTCAAAAGCCTTTGTGGTGTATTTGCTTGTAGTTGAAGGTAAATTTTATGTTTTCAAATCCAAAAAGAATAAAGCTAGTGCTTAGCCAAATCCCAGTTCAGCAAAGAAATAAATCAGCAAACCAAAAACGTCACTGGGAACTGCTGCTGTACAAATGCTGTAAAATGTTTATTAAAACACAAAACAACACAAAAACCAAAAAGTAAAAAGTACTTTTTGGTTTGTTTTGTGTTTTAATAAACATTTTACAGCATTTACCATGATGACCTGACGTCATGGAAGAGGAGACAACAGCCGATGCAGGACCCAAGACTTTGTTATTCAGGCCGACTGAGGGCAACCTGCTAGCAGATTACCCAAATGCAATGACTGCAACAGTGAATACATTCTAACATCTACATTTATGGTAAGTGTACACAACTGTGCTTTCTCTTGAACAGCCCATTTTCTCTCATCCCCTGATGAAAATGTTTCTCAGTGGTGCTTGCAATTTAAAACCTCTGAAAAGAGCACCTACTCCAGCCTGGGATTTTAATTTTGTTGTGGAGAAACTCGCTCTTCCTTTTTTTGAGCCAGCTGCCTCTGCAGATTTAAAGTTTCTCTCTTGGAAGACCGTCTTCCTTTTGGCTATAACGTCAGCAAGGAGGGTTTTGGAGCTGCAAGCTTTGATGGTCGTGGAGCTTTTTCTTATTTTCCATGGTGATAGGCATAAAGGAAGGATTAGTCTTGAGAGAGACTAAGGTGGTTTCTAGCCTGACTTTTAATCAGTCCATACACCTTCCTACCTTCTTTCTTAATCCTCGCAATAGAGGAGAAAGGATCCTACGTTCTCTTGATGTGCACAGATGGCTCAGGTTTTACCTGGGCAGGACTAAGGACCTTCATAAGTCAGCACAGTTATTGGTTAATTTTGCCCTTGGATCCCAGGGCAAGGCCATTTCCAAGCAAACCATTTCTAAATGGATTGCACATTGCATTACTTTTTGTTATTCCTTTAATGGCAAAGCTCCACTTCAATGGGTTAGGATCCACTCTACTAGAGCGGCTTCCACTTCTGCATCCTTTCTTAGGGGTGTCCCTACTAAAGACGTTTCGGAGGCTGCCACATGGTCTTCTGTTCACACTTTCACAGGCATTATAATTTGCCTCTGTTTTCCAGAGCCAGGGCAGGGTTTGCCACTGCAGTGTTGCAGGGCATTATCTGCAACCTTTGATGCTGTTGGTTCCTCCCCCCTTTTTCATGGGCTTTGGTAATCAACCCTTTTGTTAGGACTGCAACAGTGAAACACGAACATAGTACAGTTGTGTACACTTACCATAAATGTAGATGTTCGAGTGTATTCACTGTTGCAGTCCTGCCCCCCCCCTCCCCCTTTTTTGTGGTCCTCTCCTGTTCTATTTTCCTGAGGTACAGGCTTAATTTGTCAAATTGGTTTTTGGTTTAAGCCTCATGGTCTGGGAACTCCTGACTGTTATGGCAAGAAAGACTGAGGAAGTGACGTCGGCTGCCTCCTTTTGTATCCAACGCCCTGATGTCCTTTACATCTGATGGCAACCGATGTCATTTTGGTATTCTAGCAGACTGAGGGCTACCGGGAGCCGGATAAACCCATTTGTTAGGACTGCGACAGTGAATACACTCTAAAAAAGACATAAGGATAAAGAGGGAAACAGACCGTACAGGTACAAAGCTGCCAACAACACTTCTGTTAAGCTAGTCGCCAGTGTGCCGGTACTCGGTGAGGTGCTTTTGCAGCCCCTGATGCCAGCTTCAGTGGATTCACAGGCCTCTACAGAGACCCGTTCAGAGTCCGGTATGCCGCGAGACTTCTTCGACTACGGAACCTGCGGATATTCTTTGTGTTTCACTGTTGCAGTTATCACATTTGGGTTATCTGCTTGCAGAAGCCCTCTTTCCGCCTGATTAACAAAGTCTTGGGTCGTGTGTCGGTTGCTGTCTCTTCCATGACATCAGGTCGTCAGGGGTATAAAACATGCAGCCGACGCCATTACATCAGTCTTTCTTGCCGTGCAGTTCCCAAAGTAGAAGCAGTTCGCAAGTGCCGGTCATCCGACTCCTGAAATTTTCATTTTCGAGTTTCTGAACCGAAGTCTTCAACTAAAAATTAAGTACCCCATTGGGGAAACTTTTTCTTGCGCTTAACCGATGTTAGTAAAAGTAAATAATTGCATTACTCGTGGAAAGCAAATACCTCAAAGATTTTCATCGCACTGTATTCCTTGCCTAGGCCCTGACCACGACGTACCTCGCTGTCTGTTTTGTGCCTTATTTAAACCATGAACTATCCGTCATTGGTATATTTTCACTTCTAAATATTTTGGTACTCTGTTCAACTATCCTGATAATGTCTTCGGTAAGCCATCCGACTACCGACATTCTGAAAAAACGCAAAGATAAAGACAGGCCGCCTAGGTCCAAAGCTGCCGACGACGCTTCTCCTAAGCCAGTCGCCAGTTCACAAGTACTCAGTGAGGTACTTTCGCAGCCCCTGATACCCGCTACTTCAGATTCGCAGGCCTCTACTGAGACCCATTCAGAGTCCGATATGCCGTGAGATGCTTCGACTGTGGAACCTGTGGATGTCTCTACCTTGGATGGGTCAGGAGCCGCTGTGCAGGCACCGGCTTCTGAGGGTGTATTCAGGCCTAATGACTTGATGCATATTAAACCGATGCCATCTTTTTCAAGGCCTAAATCTAGAACCATGCCTAGAAAACTGATGCCCAGACCGCATGGTCAGGCCTCTATTCCTAAAAAACAAATACGAATGGCTGAAGAGCTTATTATTTTAATTAGGGGAAGTCAGCCTTCCCCCTCTGAGACCTAGGACTGAGTTTTGCTTAAGATACTTCTGACCAGGATTCTGAATTTTCTGTTTCTTCTGACCAGGATTTACCCTTATCTACCTATGAGGATTTTGATACTGAGGACACTATTCCCTTTGCTTCTCCCCCAGAGGATTTCTCTTTTGGTGAAACCTTGCATTCTCTCAGGGAGCATTTTCGTTGGGAAAGTCAGGATTTCTCTGATTCTAAAAAGAGGCTTAGGAATTTCTTACTCCTGCCCCAGCACAGGCCTTTAGCCATACCTCCTGTACTAGACATTGTTGATGCCTCTTCGGAATCTAGCTTGGCCCCTGACTTTCTACCTCCTGCTCCCAGAAAACCTGATAGATATTACAGAGTCCCTGAAAATCCTACTGCAGTTCCTGAGACCATTTCACAGGGACCCAAGGGTATTAAAGCTACTACTGCCAAAAATCCTACCCCCTTTGATAGACTCCAGAGCGCTGTATAGATGGGGTAAGAAGGTATACACTTCTGCAACTTTGGCCATTATGGCCTTAAACTGCCAGTTTCATATGTTAAAATAGCAGCATATTATTGGATTGCTTAAACAGAAAATGTTGATTCCTAATTGTGCTGAAAATAAGGATTTACAGGATTTACTGCATTCAGCTGAACAGGTTGAAAAACATACTTTGCCAATATGGTTTTGATTCACTAGAGGCATCTTGCAGAGCTGCTGCAACTGGGTCTGTACTTAGAAGGCATGCTTGGCTTAAGGAGCAATCCTTGCCAGATCATGTTAAAGCGAAATTACTAGATGCTCCCTTAAACCAGGACCGCCTGTTTGGCAACAAGGCAGAAGAAGTTCTTAAAAAGATGGAGGAAAAAGCTAAACCCATGCAAACTGTTAGATTTTTTACAAGTACAATCTCCAAGGTTTAGTAGGCATTGGCTTTCCAAGAATTGGTCCTTTCCTGCCTCTTCCAGACCTTCTCAGTCCAAACCCAAATCCAGCAGAGCTCCCAGGCTTCAGTCCCAGGGTACGCACAAGACTAAGCAGGTGGGGGGCCTCCACTTCCAAATCTGGGAGTAATAAAACTCCCCCATGTGGTAAACTCTCTCAATGACTTTTTAAAACTTCCAAGCACTTCTCAACTGACTGCCCCTTTGGGGGGAAAGATTGCTCTTCATGCCAAGAACTGGGAAGTTATTACCCAGGACAAATGGGTTTTAAATATTATGTCCCAGGGATACAGATTTCACTTCCAGACATTGCCAACACCAGGCGGGTGGCCAAATCTACTCCTAAATCAGTGGGCAGAGGCCCAAAAGGTAGTACTTTCCCTCTTAAGCATGGGGCTATTCATTTGGTACCAGAAGAGGAAAAGGGACAAAGTTTCTACTCGAGACTTCTGGTACCCAGAAAAGACAATTCATGGTGAGAAGACTATTCATGGTGTCCTATCCTGGACCTGGCTACTCTGAACACCTTTTTGGTGATTCCAAAATTCAAGATTCTAACTCATCACCAGTTGCCCCCTATGCTAGGCAAAGATGCCTGGTTGGCAGCACTAGATTTAAAGGAAGCATACCTGCACATCCCAATCAGGGAGTCTTGCAGAAGATACCTACACTTCAATGCAGGCTACATGCACTATCAGTTCTCTGCATGTCCTTTGGCTTATCTACTGTGTCCAGGGTATTCACAAAGTGCCTAGCTCCAGTCATTGCATTTTGCAGGCAAAGAAATATTCAAATATACCCATACCTGGAAGGTTGTCTAATTCAGCCAGGACATACTTTTGAATCATCTGGCCTTTGTACAAAGGGTCTAACTTGTCAGGGGTACACCACAAACAAAAAGAAATCTCACCTGGTACCTGTCAACAAATTATATTCCTGGGAGCAAGCTTGAATACAACTTCCCAGATGGCTTTCCTCACGCTGGAGTAACAAATTTATCTGACAACCTACTTCAAACAAGTGGCCACAAAAACCCTGCTATCTGTAAGGCAAATACTACAAGCCTTGGGGTTCATGGCGTCCTGCATCCTTCTAATTCCATATGCAAGACTGCATATGAGGAAACTACAATGGTATCTAAAAAGCCTATGGTGTCAACATTCTCAGGATCTAGAAGCAATGATTCTTCTCATACCTTGCCTACACCTAGAGTTCCTTTGGTGGGCAGAGGCCTGCCACCAAAACAAGGGACTACCATTCACACTACCCCCTGCCGCCCAAACCCTAACAGACGCATCAGGCTATGCATGGGGGCTCATTTGGCAGGGAAGTGCATTCAGGGAAAATGGAACCCAAGTCAAATGCACCTGTATATCAATCAAAAAGCACTGTTAGCTGTACAGAATGCTCTGACAGCCTTCAAGGACCACATTCTTCCAGGACATTTAATGGTAAAGACAGACAGCATCACTGTTATGTGGTACATAAACAAGCAGGGGGGTACCCATTCTTACCCCCTCTGCAGACTAGCCATGGCATTGTGGAACACAACCTTGAGCTACCAAGCGCATCTACAAGCTCAGTTCCTGCCAGGAAAATTAAATACACTGGCAGACGGACTAAGCAGAAACCTCATGGAGCCACACGAGTGGAAACTGGAACCAAGGATGGTCAACATGTTGACAAGCGAATGGGGGAGCCTAGATATAGACCTGTTTGCCTCCCCATAGAACTATCAATTGGACAAATTTTGCACAAACAGGCATGGAAAGTGGATGCTCTGTCCTTCAGCTGGAAAAAACTATCAGTTTATGGCTTTCCTCCATTCCTCTGCTCTCCAAAGTACTACTAAAGATCAGACAAGACAAACCAAGGACGATTTTGGTTGTACCAGACTGGCCATGCTAACACTGGTATCCCCTCTTGTGCAGTGTGCCACTGTTGGCCCCATGGCACCTGCCTCAGACTCCTACCCTGCTTTCTCAGCAAGAGAACCAGATTCTGCACCCTCAGCTTCAAACTCTGAACCTAGCAGCCTGGCTAATTTTTTAATCTCTCCTTTACCGTCCCTCAGTCAACCAGTGATGGATATAATTTTAGAAGCAAGGAGGCCTAGTACTAGAAGATCTTTTGCTGAAAAAATGGAGAAGATTCTGTGCCTGAAACCACTCTCAAGGGACGAGCACAGCAGCACCCAATTTACCTCAGATTTCACAATACTTAACTGAGGTGCTTCACAAGGACCTTTTTCCTCCATTAAAATTCACACCTCAGCCATTTCAGCTCATTATAATACAGAACCTCCCCTCTTCTCTCCTCCATTGCTCAGGCAGTTCCTCAGAGGGGCCAAAAATTTAAGACCACTTAGGAGACCTCTAACCCCAGCATAACTTTGTACTGGAAAAACTCACTCTTCCTCCTTTCGAGCCAGCTGCTACTGCAGATTTAAAATTTCTTTCTTGGAAAACAGCTTTCCTTTTAGTAATCACCTCAGCTAGAAGGGTATCGGAATTACAGGCCCTTATGGCAATGGAACCTTTCATCATCTATCATGCAGATAGGGTGTCCCTCAGAACCAATCTCTCCTTCATTCCCAAGGTGGTATCCAGTGTGGCGCTTAATCGGTCCATCCATTTACCAACCTTCGTTCTTAATCCCGAGAAAGAAGAGGAATAGATACCGCACTCCTTAGATGTGCACATACAACTTAGATTCTACTTGGACAGGACTAAACCTCAAAGGAAATCTGAACTGCTGGTGGCATTTGCTGCAGGGACAGCGGGAAAGGCTATTTCAAAGCAAACCATTTCTAAATGGATAGGCCATTGCATTTGTTTCTGCTATAAGCACCATGGCAAACCTTTCCCACAGGGGATCAGACCCCACTCAACCAGGGCTGCATCTACCTCTACAGCCTTTCTCAGAGGCGTCCCTACCAGGACATCCTAGAAGCTGCTACCTGGTATTCTGTACATACTTTCACCAAGCATTACCATTTGCCAACTTTCTCCAAGTCCAGAGCTGGCTTTGCCACTGCAGTCTTGCAGGGCCTTATAGCTGGTCCTAATGCTATCTAAATTCGTCCTCCCATCCTTAGCTTTGGGAATCTACCCAAATGTGATGACTGCAACAGTGAAACATGAAGAACGTAGTACAGTTGCGTACCATAAATGTAGATGTTCGAGTGTATTCACTGTTGCAGTCCTGGTTACCCTCCCTCCAGCCCCCTGACTTCTTTTGGCTGTACCTCTACTCTCCTTTACTATGCTTAAAAGCTTTTTGGTGCATTTGCTTTTTTGTTGGAGGTATAAACTTGTATTTTTATATATTTAATTGCTCCCCATTAGGGTGGCACCTGACATCTGGGGCAAGAAAAACTGATGTAATGGCATTGGCTGCATGTTTTATACCCCTGATGACATGACGTCACAGAAGAGGAGACCGCAACCGACGCAGGACCCAAGACTTTGTTAATCAGGCCGACTGAGGGCTACTGCAAGCAGATGACCCAAATGTGATGACTGCAACAGTGAATACACTCTAACGTCTACATTTATGGTAAGTGTACACAAATGTACTTTGTGTCTACCTTGGATGGGTCTGGAGCCACTGAGCAGGCACCGGCTTCTGAGGAAGTTCTTCGCACTACTGTTACCCGACACAACCTGACGACTTCTTTTGCTTCTTCAGTTCTGTCTAAAACTACTGAGCTTTTAAGGCCAAGAGTACAAGCTATGCCTAAAAAAAGCAACAAAAACTCAAGTACCTGCTCCCTTGCTACAACAGCAAATGTTTCAAATGGCAGAAGACCTTATGTTGATTAGGGGCAGTCAGCCTGCCCCTGCTAAGAGAAAGAGACCTGTCCCCAGCAGCTTCAACAGACCAAGAGTCAGACGACTCTGAGGTATCTAATTATGAAGACATGCTCTTATCTGCTTTTGAGGATTCAGATGCAGAGGATTCCATTCCCTATGCTTCTCCTCCAGAGGAGTTTTCTTTTGGTGAAACCTTACATACTTTAAGTGAGCATTTCTGCTGGGAATGCCAAGACTATCCTTGGTCCAAAAAGAAACTCAGAGATTTTCTAGATTTGCCACAATATAGGCCTTTAGCAATACCCCCAGTCCTGGATGTTGTGGATGATGTCTTTATGGAATCCATTTTAACTCCTGATACTTTACCCCCTGCTCCTAGGAAACCAGACAAGGTACTACAGAGTACGTGACTCTCTCAAATTCCTTTTCAAAAATCCTACTGCTGACCCAGAGGTCATCTCCCAGGAGGCTAAAGGTATCAAAGCAACTGCAGCTAAGAATCCCATCTTTTTGGACTGGGATTCCAGACCTTTAGACAGATGGGGTAAGAAAGTGTATACCTCTGCAACTCTCGACATTAGGGCTTTGAATGGTCAGTTTCACGTGCTGAAGTACCAACAACATGTTATGGAACTTATTAAGCAAAAACTAGCTACCTTTACAGACTGTGTAGAAAATAAAGATTTACAAGAGCTTATGCATTCTGCAAGCCAAGTCAGCAAGCATACATTGCAGTGTGGCTTTTAACGCTCTAAAAGCATCTTGCAGGACAGCAGTCACTGGTTCTGTACTGAGAAGGCATGCTTGGCTTAAGGAGCAGAGCATGTCAAATCAAAATGATTAGACGCTCCTTTGAACAAGGACAATCTGTTTGGCACCACAGTAGAAGAGGTTCTTAAAAAGATGAAAGAAAAAGCTAAATCTATGCAGACAATCAAAGAATTCTTGCAAGTTCAGCCTCCTAGATTCAGTAAGCATTACCCCTGGAAACATTGGTCCTTTACAGCCCTCTCAAGGCCATCTCAAACTAGACCCAGGGGAAACAGACCCCCCAGAGACATTCTCAGGGTATGCAGAGATGTAAGTAATGGAGTGCCTCCACCTCAAAAGCAGGGAGTGCTAAGCCACCATCTTATAGAAAGAATTCCCAATGACTTCTCAACTCCTCTCCCCACCTCTGCCCAACTGCTTTTGCCCCAGGAGGAAAACTTGCCTTTCATGCAAAAAACTGGACTTCCATCACCAAAGACCGATGGATCCTCAACATTGTATACCAGGGGTACATATTTTACTTCTACTTGCTGCCAACCCCAAAAGGGTTCCCAGACCTTCCTCCATACCAATGGGCAGAGGCACAAAACCAAGTTCAATCCCTGCTCTCTATAAGGACAATTCAACCTGTTCCTGCGAAACAGATAGGTCAAGGATTCTATTTAAGTTTTCCTGGTACCCAGAAAAAGAGGGCACTTGGCGCCCAATCCTAGATCTTTCAATTCTAAACACCTTCCTTGTGGTATCAAAATTCAAAATGCTCACCCTGCAGCATCTTCTCTCTATGCTAGCCAATGATGCCTCGTTAGTTACCCTAGACTTAAAAGATGCCTATCTGCACATCCCTATAAGGGACTCCTGCAGGAAATTTCTACGCTTCAGGGAATGATCTTTGCATTATCAGTTCTCTGCACTTCCCCTTGGTTCGTCTACTGCTCCCAGAGTATTCGCAAAATGCCTGGCTCCAGCCATTGCTTACTGCAAACAGAGAAATATTCAATTCTACCCGTACTTGGACGACTGCCTGATTTAGGCAGACAAGTCAGGAAATGCTGTTGCAGCACCTGACATTTGTAAAAAACCTTCTAATCTCCCTGGGGTACACCATCAACGAAAAGAAATCAAAACTAGTCCCCAGTCAAAAGATTGTATTTCTGGGAGTAAACTTGGACACATAATCCCAGATGGCATGCCTCACTCCAGAAAAACAAGCCTATCTGACAGACTACTTTACTCAAATGGCCACCAGAAACCCGTTGTCCGCAAGGAAAATCCTGCAGGCCCTGGGGTTTGTGGCCTCATGCATCCTACTAATTCCATATGCCAGACTGCTTATGAGGAAACTTCAATGGTACTTAACAAGTCTTTGGTGCCAACATTCCCAGGACCTTGAAACAGTCATTCCTATCATACCCCGTCTAAGGACAGAGTTTCTTTGGTGGGCAGCAGCATGCAACCACAACAAGGGACTGCCCTTTACTCAACCCCATGCCGCCCAGACCCTAACCACAAACTCATCAGACTATGCCTGCGGGGCACATATGGATGGCAAGTACATTCAGGGCCACTGGAGCCCAAGTCAAATTCATCTGCACATCAACCATAAAGAGGTGCTAGCTGTGCAGCACGCTCTAACAGCTTTCAGATCCATACTCTCACCAGGACACCTGCTTACAAAAGCAGACAACACCACAGTTACATCAACAAGCTGGGAGGAACCCACTCTTACCCACTCTGCAGGCTAGCCATGGCCCTGTGGAACATGGCCTTGGACATGCAGATCCATCTGCAAGCTCAATTCCTGCCAGGCAAACAAAACGCTCTAGCAGACGACTTAAGCAGAAATCTCCTAGAGCCACACCAGTGGCATTTAGAGCCCAACACCTTCAACCTTCTGATTCAGAAATGGGGATCCCAGAGGTGGATCTCTTTGCCTCTCCCTGCAATCACCAGCTCAGCAAATTCTGCACCAGGGCACCTCACAACAGGGCCTGGAAAGTGGATGACCTATCTTTCCAGTGGTTAAATCTCTCAATCTATGCCTTTCCCCCTCTGCCCCTTCTCTCAAGAGTATTGCTCAAGTTAAAACTGGACAGACCAAGGACAATTCTGATTGGTACCCACTCCTGCGCAGCCTGTGACCGCTGCCACCCTGGCACCTACACCAGAGCCCACCCCTGCTCTCTCAGCAGGGGGGGGGGCAGGTCTTGCATCTGCAACTGCAAACCCTAAATTTTGCAGCCTGACTTATTCCTTGAATTCTCCCCCAGTAACCAACCTAAGGAAGAAGGTGCTGGACGTCCTTCTTGAAGCCAGAAGATGCAGTACAAGGAAATCCTCTGCTGATAAGTGGAAAAGGTACTGCTTCTAGATTCATTCTAAAGGAGAGGACACAACTCCACAGAGGCCTATCCTTTTCCTCCATTAAGATCCACGCCTCTGCCATCTCGGCTCATTACAACTCTGAGCCACCCCTATTCTCTCACCCTCTCATCAAACAGATGTTCTTCGTGTTTCACTGTTGCAGTGATCACATTTGGGTTATCTGCCTGCAGGTAGCCCTCAGCCGGCCTGAATACCAGAGTCTTCGGATTTCTGCGTCGGATGCTGTTTCCTCTTCCATGACGTCAGGTCGTCTGACATAAAACATGCAGCCGACACCATTGCATCAGTCTTTCTTGCCGTGCGGTGCCCGAAGCAGAAGCAGTTCGCAAGTGCCGATAGGCCGACTCCTGAAATTTTCGTTTTCGAGTTTCAGATCTGAAGTCTTCAAAAAAGATAAGTATCCTGATGTTCTTCGTGTTTCACTGTTGCAGCCATTACATTTGGGTTATCTGCTTGCAGGTAGCCCTCAGTTGGCCTGATTATCAAAGTCTTCGGTCCTGCGTCGGTTGCTATCTCATCTTCCATGACGTCAGGTAGTCAGGGGTATAAAGCATGCAGCCACCGCCTTTACATCAGTTTTTCTTGCCGTGCGGTGCCCGAAGCAGAAGCAATTCGAAAGTGATGGTCGACCGACTCCTGAAATTTTCATTTTCAACTTTCAGATTTGAAGTCTTCAACTAAGCTAAATACCCTGTTGGGGGTTCTTTTTCTTGCTCTAAACCGATGTCAGTAAAAGTTGATAATTGTATTACTTGTGGAAAGCAAATGCCTCATAAAGATTTTCATTTGTACTGCATTCCTTGTTTAGGCCCAGACCACGATGTCAGTCGTTGTCGGTTTTGACCCTTATTCAGTCCTCTAACTTTTCGTCTGTTTATTTTCGCATCTGACTATTTTGGCACTCTGTTCAATTATCCAGAAATGGCTTCGGTAAGCCACCCAACTACTGACATTCCGAAAAAAAAGCAAAGATAGACAGACCGCATAGGTCCAAAACTGCCAACAATGCTTCTGTTAAGCTAGTTGACAGTTCGCCGGTACTCAGTGAGGTGCTTTTGCAGCCTCTGATACCCGCTACTTCAGATTCGCAGGCCTCTACTGAGACCCATTCAGAGTCCCGTATGTCGCGAGATGCTTCTTAGACTATGGAACCCTGCGGATGTCTCTACCTTGGATGGGTCCGGAGCCGCTGTGCAGGCACGGTCTTCTGAGGGTGTATTCAGGCCTGTGGACTTGCATATTAAACCAACACCATCTTCTTCAAGGTTTAAAACTCGATCCACGCCTAGAAAACCGATGCCCAGAATGCATGGTCAGGCCCCTTTGCCTAAAAAAATAAGAATGGCTGAAGACCTTATTACTCTAATCAGGGGACGCCACCCTTCTCCCTCTAAGAGACCTAGAACTGATTTTACTTCTGATTCTTCTGATCAGGATTCTGAAATTTCTGTTTTTTCTGATGAGCAGAATTTGCCCTTGTCTATCTATGAGGATTCTGATGCAGAGGACTCTATTCCCTCTGCTTTCCCTCCAGAAGATTTCTCTTTTGGTGAAACTTTGCATACTCTTAGGGAACATTTCCGCTGGGAAAGCCAAGATTACTTTGACTCCAAAAAGAGGCTTAGGGAATTCTTTCTCCTACCTCAACACAGGCCTTTAGCTATCCCTCCTGTACTGGACATTGTAGATAATGCCTTCTTAGAATCTAGCCTGGCCCCAGACACTTTATCTCCGTCTCCCAGGAAACCTGACAGGTATTACAGAGTACCTGACTCTCACAAGTTCCTCTAAGAGTCCTACTGTGGATCCAGAGACCATTTCACAGGGACCCAAAGGAGGCTACTACTGCCAAAAAGCCTAGCCCCCCCCCGATAGAGATTCCAGGGCCTTGGACAGATGGGATAAGAAGTTATACACTTCTGCTACTTTGGTCATTAGGGCCTTAAGCTGCCAGTTTCATATGTTAAAGTATTAGCATATTATTGAATTGCTTAAACAGAAAATTGTTGTTTCCTGACTGTGCTGAAAATGAAGAATTACAGGATTTAATGCATTCTGCTGAATAAGTTGGTAAACATACTTTGCAAGGTGGTTTTGATTCATTTAGAGGCATCTTGCAGGGCTGCTGTCACTGGGTCTGTACTTAGAAGGCATGCTTGGCTTAGGAAGCAAACTTTGCCACATCATGTTAAATCTAAATTACTGGATGCTCCCTTAAACAAAGACCGCCTGTTTGGCAACAAAGCTGAAGTACATAAAAAGATGGAGGAAAAAGCTAAATCTATGCAAACTGTTAATGATTTTCTGCAAGTACAGCCTCCCAGATTTAGTAGGCATTGGCTTTCTAAGAACTGATCCTTCCTGTCTCTTCCAGGCTTTCTCAGTCCAAACCCAGGACCAGGAGAACACCCAGGCTTCAGTCTCAAGGTACTCGCAGGCCTAAGCGGGGGGGGGCTCCCACTTCCAAACCTGGTAGTAGTAAGACACCACCCTATGGTAAACTGTCACAATGACTTAACCTTCAACCTTCCAAGCCCTACTCAACTGACTGTTCTTCTAGGGGGAAAGATCTCCTTGCATGCAAAAAACTGGGAACTCATTACCCAGGACAAATGGGTTTTAAATATAGTTACCCATGGATACAGATTCCACTTCCACTCCTTACCAACTCCCAACAGTTGGCCAGACCTACCCCCAAATCAGTGGGCAGAGGGTCAAAAGCAAGTTCTGTCTCTCCTAAGTATCAGGGCTGTTCAACCTGTCCCAGAAGAGGAATGGGGGCAAGGTTTTTACTCAAGACTTTTCTTGGTACTAAGAAAAGGCAATTCTTATGTCCTGTCCTGGACCTGTCTATCCTAAATACTTTTTGGTAATCCCAAGATTCAAAATGCTAACTCTTCATCAGCTGCTTCCCATGCTAGGCAAAAATGCCTGGTTGGCAACATTGGATTTAAAGGAAGCTTACCTGCACATCCCAATAAGGGAATCTTGCAGAAAATACCTACACTTCAGAACAGGCTGCATGCACTATCAGTTCTCTGCACTGCCCTTTGGCTTATCTACTGTGCCCAGGGTATTCACAAAGTGCCTAGCACCAGTCATTGCATTTTGCAGACAAAGAAATATTCAAATATACCCATACCTGGACGATTGTCTAATTCAGGCAGAAAGCCAGGACATATTGTTAATTCGTCTGACATTTGTAAGGAAACTACTAACTTCACTGGGGTACACCATAAACGAAAATAAATCACACCTAGTACCCTGCCAACAAATTGTATTCCCGGGAGCAAGCCTGAATACAACTTCCCAGATGGCCTACCTTACGCCAGAGAAACAAGTTTGACAGCCTACTTCAAACTACTGGCCACAAGGACCCAGCTATCTGCAAGGAAAAATACTGCAAGCCATGGGGTTTATGGCCTCTTGCATTCTACGAATTCCATATGCAAGACTGCATATGAGGAAACTACAGTGGTATCTAAAAAGCCTATGGTGTCAGCATTTTCAGGACCTAGAATAATTGATTCCTTTCATTCCTTGTATAAAGGCAGAGTTCCTTTGGTGGGCAGAATCCTGCCACCACAACAAGGGGCAGCTATTCATTCTACCCCCTGCCACCCAAACCCTAAAAGCAGATGCATCAGACTATGCATGGGGGGCTCACTTGGTAGGGCAGTGCATTCAGGGCAAATGGAACCACGAGTCCAAATGCACCTGCATATCAATCAAAAAGAAATGTTAGCTGTACAGAATTCTCTGCCTTCAAGGACCACATTCTTCCAGGACAATTATTGGTAAAGATGGACAACACCACTGTTACGTGGTACATAAACATGCAGGTGGGAACCCACTCATACCCTCTCTGCAGTCTAGCCATGGCTCTGTGGAACACAGCCTTGAACTACAAAGTGCGTCTACAAGCTCAATTCCTGCCAGGCAAGCTAAATACACTAGCAGACGACCTAAGCAGACATCTCATGGACCCACACGAGTGGAAACTGGAACCAAAGATATTCAACATTTTGAGTAACAAATGGGGGATCCCAGAGATAGACCTGTTTGCCTCCCCTCAAAACTACCAATTGGACAAATTCTGCACAAGGAGTCCCCACAGACCAGCTTGGAAAGTGGATGCCCTGTACTTCACCTGGAAAAACCTATCAGTTTATGCCTTCCCCCTCTACCTCTCCTATCCAAAGTTCTACTAAAGATGAAACAGGACAAACCAAGGACAGTACTCATTGCACCAGACTGGCCACACCAACACTGGTACCCCTTCTTGTGCAGTGTGTCACTGCTGGAACCATGGCACCTTCCTCTGACCCTTTTCCTGCTGTCCCAGCAGGAGGGCTAGATTCTGCACCTCCAGCTTCAAACCCTGAACCTTGCAGCCTGGCTAATTACCTGAGCTCTTTATTACCATCCCTCAGTAAGCAAGTGATGGATGTCATTTTTGAGTCAAGGAGGCCTAGTACTAGACAATCCTATGCTGAAAAGTGGAAAATATTCTGTTCCTGTAGCCAAACTCAGGGGATGGGCACAACAGTGCCCGATTTACCGCATATTCTTCAATACTTAACTGAGATGCTTCACAAGGGCCTTTCCTTCTCTTCCATTAAAATTCATGCCTCAGCCGTTTCAGCACATAATACAGAGCCACCCCTCTTCTCTCATCCACTGCTGAAGCAATTCCTAAGAGGAGCCAAAAATGTAAGACCACCCAGTAGAGCCCCTACTCCAGCCCGGGACCTTAACTTTGTATTGGAAAAGCTCACTCTACCTCCCTTTGAGCCAGCTGCAACTGCAGAGTTGAAATTCCTTTCTTTGAAAACAACCTTCCTTCTAGCCATCACTTCAGCAAGAAAGGGTGTCTGAATTACAGGCCCTCATGGCAGTGGAGCCTTTCATCCGGACAGGGTGTCTCTCGGGACCAATCCTTCCATTATGCCCAAGGTGGTATCTAGTGTGGCCCTTAATCAGTCCATTCAATTACCAACCTTCTTTTCTAATCCACAGAACAAAGGGGAACCGAATCCTGCACTCCTTGGACTTGCACAGACAACTTAGATTTTACTTGGACAGGACTAAGCCTCTCAGGAAATCTGGACAGCTGCTGGTTGCATTTGCTGCAGGGTCAGAGATGAAGGCCATTTCAAAGCAAACCATTTCTAAGTGGATAGGCCATTGCATTCTTTTCTGCTGTAAGCACCATGGAAAACCTACCCCATTCCACCAGGGCTGCATCTACTTCTACAGCATTTCTCAGAGGTGCTCCTACCATGGACATCCTAGAAGCTGCTACCTGGACTTCTGTACATATATTCACCAAGCATTGCCACTTGCCAATTTTTTCTAAATCCAGAGCTGGTTTTGCCACTGCAGTATTGCAGGGCCTAATAGCTGGTCCTAATGCTCTCACTGCCTCTTCCCTTTCTTAGCTTTGGGAATCTACCCAAATGTAGTGACTGCAACAGTGAAACCTGAAGAACATAGTACAGTTGTGTACATTTATTATAAATGTAGATGTTTTAATGTATTCACTGTTGTAGTCCTGATTACCCTCCCTCCAACCCCCTGACTTCTATTGGCTATATCTTTCTTCTTGCTTACTGTTTTTAAGCTTTCTGGTGTATTTACTTTTTGTTTGAGGTGTAACCTTGTATATTATTGCTTCCCATTATGGGGGACACCTGACATCTGGGGCAAGAAAAAATGATGTAATGGCATCGGCTAAATGCTTTATAACCCTGACTACATGATGTCATGGAAGATGAGACAGCAACTGACACAGGACCCAAGACTTTGATAATCAGGTCAACTGAGGGCTACCTGAAATGAGATAACCCAAATGTAATGACTGCAACAGTGAATACACTCGAACATCTACATTTATGGTAAGTGTATGCAACTGTAATTTGGGGATTCTTTTTCTTGCTCCAACCGATGTCAGTAAAAGTTAACAATTGTCTTACCTGTTGAAAGCAAATACCTCCTAGAGATTTTCATTCGTACTGCATCCCCTGTTTAAGCCCAGGCCACGACGTCCCTCGTTGTCGGTTTTCTGCCTTGTTCAACCCCCAAACTATTCGTCGTCGGGCTATCTTTGCAGACAATTACTTACATACTCAGTCTCAGTACTCCGAAATGGCTTTGTTAAGCTGTCCGACTGCCGATCATCTGAAAAAACATAAGGATAAAGACAGAGACAGACTGCATAGGTCCAAAACTGCCGACAACGCTTCCATTAAGCTAGTCGCCAGTCCGCCGGTACTCAGTG
Source organism: Protopterus annectens (assembly GCF_019279795.1). Lineage (NCBI taxonomy): Eukaryota > Metazoa > Chordata > Ceratodontiformes > Protopteridae > Protopterus > Protopterus annectens. Next base: position 1,147,787,738 of record NC_056728.1, on the reverse strand, counting down.
AAGTGCTTTTGCAGCCCCTGATACCCGCTACTTCAGATTCGCAGGCCTCTGCTGAGACCCATTCGGAGTCCGTTATGCCACAAGATGCTTCTTCAACTATGGAACCTGCAGATGTCTCTACCTTGGATGGGTCCAGAGCTGCTGTGCAAGCACCGGCTTCTGAGGGTGTATTCAGGCCTACAGACTTGCATTTTAAACCGACACCATCGTTTTCATCCAGGTTTAAAACTCGCACCACGCCTAGAAAACAGACGACCAAACAGCAGGCTCAGGCCCATATACCTAAAAAACAAATGCTTAGAATGGCTGAAGACCTTATTACCTTAATTAGGGGAAGCCAGCCTTTTCCCTCTAAGAGATCTAGAGCTGACTTCTGATTCTTCTGACCAGGAATCTGATATTTCTGCTCCTTCTGATTACCAGGATTTGCCCTTATCTGCTTATGAGGATTCTGATGCAGAGGATTCTATTCCCTCTGATTCCCCTCCAGAAGATTTTTCTTTCAGTGAAACCTTGCACACTCTCTTAGGGAGCATTTCTGCTGGGAAAGCCAGGATTACTCTGACTACAAAAAGAGGCATAGGGAATTCTTACTCCTACCTCAACACAGGCCTTTAGCTATCCTTCCTGTTCTGGACATTGTAGTTGATGCCTTCCTAGAATCTAGCCTTTCCCCAGACACTTTACCTCCACCTCCCAGAAAACCTAACAGGTATTACAGAGTACCTGACTCTCACAATTTCCTCCTCAAGAATCCCTCTGTGGATCCAGAGACCACTTCCCAAGCACCAAAAGGCATTAAGGCTACTACTGCCAAAAATCCTACCCTATCTGATAGAGATTCTAGAGCCTTAGACAGATGGGGTAAGAAGGTATATACTTCTGCTACTTTGGCCATAAGGGCTTTAAATTGCCAGATGTTAAGTTGTCAATCTCGCCTTCATTCTTGCTTGATGGGTTCGGAGCCGATCCCTCGGCTCCGACTCGGCACTTGCTTTAGCTCGAGAACTCCTTTTACCAGCTCGAGGCAGCCCCATATCCCATGATGCAAGGCAGGAAGTACCCAGATCTCGTTTGCCGCTTCGCTTGGGAGGTCTTCTCTTTACCAGCTCCTGGTAAGTTGTTCACATTTGTGATTTTTAAGCCCCTTTTTTAGTTAAAACTAATTTTTGATAGTTTAATTTTAAATTTAACCTTTTTCTGACAGAAATCCCTGTCTCTTTTAATTTTTAGTCAGTCAATTTTCCCTATCCCTTCCCCCCCCGTTAGGGTGTGTGTGTTGGTGTTTTTTACTAAATACCTCTTGGTATTAGTTTAATTTAATTTGACTGGTGTGTGTGTCTGTTGTTTTTAGGCACTATGTCTAAGGAGAGGGTTTCAGGTTTTAAGAAGTGTGACTCGTGCTGTCAGAAGATCAAGTTCCCTTCCAGATGTACCACCCGGTCTAAGGGACATTGCAGAGTTAGAAATCGCAAAACTACTGCAAAAAAGAGCCATTCAGCCAGTTACAATAGACCATTCAGAGCCCGGAATCTACTCAAGGTTCTTTTTGGTCCCCAAAAAGACGGGAGACTGGAGACCAATATTGGATCTCAGCAGACTCAACAAGTCTGTGAGGAAGACAAGATTCCGAATGGTCACTCTTCAGTCAATTCTGCCCTTCTTACAGAAGGACAACTGGATGTGCTCAATAGATCTTCAGGATGCGTACTATCACATCAAAATTCACAGGCGCTCCAGGAGATTTCTCCGCTTTCGGCTGGGGTCCAGTCATTTCCAGTTCAGAGCCCTGCCCTTTGGTCTCACTACAGCCCCCAGAGTGTTTACCAAATGCATGGCAGTGGTCACGGCTCACCTGAGACGTCAAGGATTCCAGGTGTTTCCGTATCTCGACGACTGGCTCCTGTCAGCCACCACCAGGCATCAGCTTATACAAGCCAGGGATTACACAATAGACCTTTGTTCTCATTTGGGCATCTCAGTCAACTTGAAAAGTCATCCTTATCGCCCTGCCAGTCTATTACCTTCATAGGCAAACTTAAACACTGTTCGGATGTCAGCTACCCTTACAGAACAAAGAGTTTCAGACATTCAGACTCATGTCAGGATCATTCTGGCCAGCAAGAAGGTACAGGCCAGAATGGTTCTAAAGGTATTAGGTCTCATGGCTGCGGCCATTACTCTTCCCTGGCTTGATTCTACATGCCTCCTTCAGTGGATGCTGTTCACACAGTGGTCATACCAGCAACTCCCAATGCGTCACCAGATTCTGGTGACACAAACATGCAAAGAACATCTTGCTTGGTGGATCACATCGTCTCAGGTTCACCAAGGCAGGTGCTTTGTACCTCCATCCCCGATAGCCACTGTCACCACGGATGCCTCCTGATCGGGTGGGGGTCATTATCAGGGCAGGATGGTTCATGGGACGTGGCAACCGTTCGAGTACCATCTGCACATAAATGTCCTGGAGATGAGAGCAGTGCTTTTAACGTTGCAAGCCCTCAACGACTTTCTTCCCGTAGGGACAATTGCAGTCCACACAGACAACATGTCTGTAGTTTGGTATATCAACAAACAGGGCGGAACCAAGTCCTACCCCTTGTGTCGAGAAGCGCTCAGACTATGGCAATGGGCGATCTCCTCTCATTGGTTTCTGGTAGCAACGCATATCCCTGGGAAAACCAACATTATAGCGGACAGATTGAGCAGAGCTATTCTCATGCCTCACGAGTGGTCTCTCAAGCAATCCATAGCGGAAGAGATTTTTCTGGAATGGGACGTCCATGTTGCGATCTTTTGCTACTCCCCAAAACAGCAAATGTCCAGACTTCTTCAGCCTCTTCCTCTATCAGGCCATCCCCAGAGGCGCTCTGACCCAGGATTGGCCCCAGGGACTTCTTTATGCCTTCCCTCCATTTCCTCTGATCCCTCAGGTGATCCAGAAAGCTACCGTTTGAGAGCCAAATTGATTCTCATTGCCCCTTACTGGCCTCGACAAGTTTGGTTCCGTTCCTCCATCATCACCTTTTGGTGCAGCCGTGGCATCTGGACCCAGTGCCAGATCTACTGATTCACCAATCCGGTCAGCTGCACCGGTCAATCCCTTCTCTCAACCTCACAGCATGGTTACTCCACTTCCTTCCTTAGCCAGGCTTCCTTTGATCTCTAACCCAGTTAGAGATATCATAGTACTTCACTAAAATCCTCTACCAGGAGGATTTACACAAGCAAATGGAAGCGTTTCTCTTATTGGGCTAAGGCCCAAAATATTGATCCTTTACTGCCCCTGTTCAGGCAGTTCTGGACTTCTTAGCAGAGATTTTTCATGCAGGCTCCTCTTCTTCCACAGTCAGAGTTCAGTTGGCTGCTATTTCTAATTTTCATGTTGGGATAGCAGATCATAATATTATGTCCCATAGGCTCTGCAGGGCCTTCTTGAAAGGAATTTTCCTACTAAAGCCTCCAATCAGGAATCCTCCTCCTCAGTGGGATCTAAATTTAGTGCTGACATCCTTGATTCTTCCCCTTCGAGCCAGCTGTTTCTTGTTCCCTGAAATATCTTTCTTGGAAAACTTTATTCCTAGTGGCTATTACATCTGCCAGGAGGGTGTCTGAACTTCATGCTCTTTGGTTCGACCCCCTATTTGATTTTTCACAAAGACAGAGTATCTTTGAGAACTAATCCATCCTTTTTACCTAAAGTCGCTTCAAAAACAATCTGAATCAATCCATTGATCTCCCCGTATTTTTTCCTAACTATTCAGATAGAGCTGAACAAAGCTTCATTATCTTGGCGTCCACCGTCAGCTCAGATATTATTTGGACAGAACAAAAAATTTAGAAAATCTGATCAACTTTTTGTTTCCTATGCGGATAATAAAAAGGCCTACCTGTTTCTAAAGTGACTTTGTCCAGATGGCTTTCTTGGTCATCACTGAAATTTATACGATCAGGGAAAACAGCTGTGCTCAAAACCTAAAGCACATTCAACTAGGAGTTTAGCTACTTCTACAGCTTTTCAAGCTAGACTACCTTTGGACACTATTTGTGCAGCGGCCACTTGGGCCACTCCTCACACTTTTGTTTCCCATTACAAATTGGACTTGGCCTCCAGGGACAGAGCCAGTTTTGGCTCTACAGTCCTCAAGAGTTTGTTCCATTGAGCCACCCAGGATAGAGGTGCTAGGGACGCGGTCCCATCAAGCAAGAATGAAGGCGAGATTGACAACTTAACATTAAGTTATGTACCTACCATAACGTTCCATGTTAGTTGTCTTCTCTGCCTTCTTTCTTCGCGACCCTCCCTCCTTCCCCTGGCCTGGACAGACCTTGTATAAGAAACTATTATGCTAAAGACCATTCAGACCTGGTCCTTTTTCCATCTGTAAGTTTCTTCTTCCTTTGGGAAGTATTTTATGCTTGGTGTTATTGTCCTTTTGTCAACAAACGAGATCTGGGTACTTCCTGCCTTGCATCATGGGATATGGGGCTGCCTCGAGCTGGTAAAAGGAGTTCTCGAGCTAAAGCAGTGCGGTCGGCCGAGGATCGGCTCCGAACCCATCAAGCAAGAAAGAAGGCGAGAGAAGACAACTAACATGGAACGTTATGGTAGGTACATAACTTCTTATTTCATACGTTAAAGTATCAGCAGCATGTTATGGGCCTATTTAAACAGAAAATGATGCTGATTCCTGACTGTACTGAACACAAAAAATTACAGGATATAATGCATTCTGCAGAACAAGTTGGTAAGCATACTTTGCAATGTGGTTTTGACGCTTTAGAAGCATCTTGCAGGGCTGGTGTCACTGGGTCTGTACTTAGAAGGCATGCTTGGCTGTAGTAACAAAACGTGCCAGATCATGTAAAAGCTAAATTACTGGATGCTTCCTTAAACCAAGACCGCCTTTTTGGCAACAAAGCAGAAGTTGTCCTCAAAAGGATGGAGGAAAAAGCTAAATCTATGCAAACTGTTAAAGATTTCCTACAGGTATAGCCTCCCAGATTCAGTAGACATTGGCCTTTAAAGAACTGGTCCTTTCTAGTCCCTTCTAGGCTTTTTCAGTCCAAACCCAGGAACAACAGACCACTTAAGCAACAGTCTCAGGCTACGCACAGACCTAAGCAGTGGTTGGCTTTTACCTCAAAGCAGGGAGTAGTAAGCCACCCCCCTACGGAAAAATGGCACAATGACATAACCTTAATCCTTCCAAGCCTGCTCTACTCCCTGCTCCCTTAGGAGAAAAACTTGCCATGGATGCAAAAAACTGGGGACTCATTACCCAGGAGAAATGGATTATGAACATAGTTTTTCAAGGATACAGATTCCACTTCCACACCCTACCAAACCTAAATGGTTGGCCAGACCTACCCCCAAATCAATGGGCAGAGGCCCAACAGCAGGTTCTCTCTTCTCAATATCAGGGCTATCCAGCCAGTCCCAGCAGAACAAAGGGGACAAGGTTTTTATTCAAAACTTTGTCTGGTACCCAGAAAAGACGACTCCTGGCGTCCTATCCTGGACCTCTCTATTCTCAACACCTTTCTCGTAGTTTCAGAATGCTAACTCTGCAACAGGATGTCCTTCAAGAATGCAACTGCAGTCATAACATATGGGTTGTCCTGCCTCAGGCAGCCCTCGGTTGGCCGAATTCCAAAGTCTGGGTCCAGCGTCGGCTGGTGTCGCCTCCTTTCCGACGTCACAACGGCTGGAGTATAAAGGCATCGGCCGACGCCGTCTTCTTCAGTCTTTCTTGCCGCGCGGTGCCCGAAGCAGAAGCAGTTCGCAAGTGCCGGTCGGTCAGCTCCTGTGTTTTCAGTACCGAAGTCATCTAAAAGCTAAGTACCCCGTTGGGGAGCATTTATTCTTGCCTCAGCCGATGTCAGAACAAATTGAGAAAGTTAATAATTGTTTGTCTTGTGGTAAACAAATACCTCATAAGGACTTCCATTCTCTCTACCTTCCTTGCCTGGGCCCAGACCACGACGTCTCGTCCTGTGCTGCCTGTGCCTGCTTTAATAAGCGCACTCTCAGGCACCGGGCAGAATTCGCCGAGAACTTTTTCGGTGAATCTTTTGCGTATATCATGCCGTCGGATCAACCGACTGCCCAATCTGCTAAAAAACGCAAGGACCGGGACTGACATCCTCGGCCCGCGTCCACTACCGATGCTACTCCCAAGCCCTCTGCTAGTGCTCCGGTTCCTTCGGAAGTGGTAAATCTACCGCTCCAGGCCGACGACACAGCGTTAACACGACCTTCGGTCTCTGAGATCTCTCCGGTGCCGGTTGTTGATTTTCCTCCAAAAACCGAAGTTCTGGATCTACCCGACACCATTTCTGTGGACAAGGTTACGCCTGCACGTGGGGCTGCTAGGCCGCCTGTATCCATGTCCATCAAGGCCTTTGCACGTGCTAAGGCCGCCAGTCAGGCCAAGGCCCATCCTAGACCTTCCGCCCAGGTCCCTTCTTCTGATAAACAAATCGTGTCTCTGGCTGCTGATCTTATTTCCCTTATCAGGGGGTCTCAGCCTCATCCGGAGAGGGGTTCTCAGCCACCTGCAGAGAAAAGGCCCAGAACTGAGCAGGCGGACGACCTCTCTTCGGATGAAGCCTCTGGGGATTCTGAACATTCTGATACCCAAGAAGAATCCTTCCAGGCCTACGATGACTCTGATGCTGAGGAATCAATTCCCTCTGCCTCCCCTCCACAGGATTTCTCATTTGGTGAAGTCCTGCATTCCATGAGGGAACATTTTCAATGGCAGGGTCAGGAATTCTCTGACTCCAGGAAAAGGCTTCGTACCTTCCTCAAGCTTCCCCAGCACAGGCCTTTAGCTATTCCACCTGTTATGGATGTTTTGGATGATGTTTTCTCTGACTCCAGTGCTAACCCTGATTCTCTTCCTCCGGCTCCTGTTAAGCCGGACAGATATTATAGGGTCCCTCACACTCACAAGCACCTTTTTAAGGCCCACTCTGTGGATCTAGAAACTATTTCACAGGGCCCCAAGGGAGTGGCTACCTCCTCTGCCAAAAACCCACTGCCAGCAGACAGGGAAGCTAGGTCCCTGGAGAGATGGGGTAAAAAAGTATATACTTCTACTACCCTGGCCATGAGGTCACTAAATTGCCTTTTTCACATGTTTCAGTACCAGGATTTTCTCCTGGATGTTTACAGAAAAAGTTAGCCTCTCCTGAGCCTATTGATAAAAAGGCATTGCAGGATCATATACATAACACTCAGCAGGTTAATAACCATTTTCTTCAGTGTGGTTATGATGCACTGGAAGCTTCATGTAGGGCAGCTATGACTGGGGCTGTGATACGTAGACATGCTTGGTTAAAGGATCAGCCCTTGCCTGACCATGTTAAAGTAAAGTTACTTGATGCACCTTTGGAAAAACAGAAGTTTTTGGTGCTAATGCGCAAGATGTATTGAAATCCATAGAGGAAAAAGCAAAGTCAGTACAGACAGTCAAGGATTTCCTTCAGGTTCAGCCACCCAGATTCAGCAGAAACTGGCCTTCAAAGAATTGGTCCTTCCCCGGTTCAGACAAGTTTCAAAGGGGAAAAAGCAGACGTGCCCGAGGTAGAGGGCAATACCGAGGATCTTAAAGGGGACGCCAATGGCAACCTCCAAATCAAAGAAGTGGTACGGACAGTTCAGCTGCGCCACAAGGACAATCGCAATGACTTGATTTTCATTCCGCCTACAAAGGTTCAAAGCGAAGCACCCTTGGGCGGAAAATTATCTTTATTCTCTCAAAACTGGCATATCTTAACCAAGGACAACTGGATTCTGGATTTGATAGACAAAGGTTACAGATTCCACTTCCACACATTACCAATAAGACAAGGCATGCCAAACCTGCCACATCATCAAAGGGCAGAGGCACTCTCGCAAGTTTCCAAGCTGTTAAGTATAAAAGCGATAGAAAGGGTTCCTCCTCAGGAGCAAGGCCAGGGATTTTATTCAAGGCTGTTCCTTGTTCCAAGAAAAGAAAACAAATGGAGACCCATACTGGACTTTTCTCATAGTGCCAAAGTTCAAAATGCTGACGTTGCAGCAACTCCTTCCCATGCTGGGCAAGGGGTCTTGGCTGGTCACTCTGGACCTCAAGGAGGCATACCTGCATGTCCCAATCAGACAAAGCTGCAGAAGATACCTCAGATTTCTTGCAGGGACAGAGCATTATCAATTCTCAGCATTGCCGTTTGGCTTATCTACTGCGCCCAGAGTGTTCACAAAATGCCTGGCATCAGTAGTGGCACACTGCAGACTGCAGGGGATTCAAATATACCCCTACTTGGACGACTGCCTCATACAAGCAGACAACAAACAAACCTTAAAAGAAAATTTGGACCATGTCATGCATCTACTGCAGGCCTTGGGATACACGGTCAACATTCAGAAGTCAAAACTGCCATCCCAACATATAATATTCTTAGGAGCCAAACTGGACACAGAAAACCAAATGGCCTACCTCACAGAGGAAAAGCAGCAGCAGTTACCAGAGTACTTCAAAGGCCTATCAAAACTCTCCCAGCTGACTGCAAGGAAAATCCTGCAGGCCCTTGGGGTTCATGGCATCTTGCATCCTTCTGATACCTTTGGCAAGACTTCATATGAGAAAGCTGCAATGGTATTTAAAAAACTTATGGTCTCAACACAGCCAAAGCCTAGAAGACATAATCACACTTATTCCGTGTCTGCAAAAATAATTTTTATGGTGGGCTCAAGCCAGTCAGCAAAACAAAGGTATGGCTTTCAACAGACCTCAAGCAGGCCAAATGATTACAACAGACGCCTCAGACCATGGATGGGGGGGCGCACATGGAGGACAGATGCATTCAAGGGCATTAGGCCCCAAAGGAAAGACATCTGCACATAAACTAAAAGGAAATGTTGGCAGTGATACATGCAATCGAGACTTTCGAAAAATCACTACAACAAGGGCATTTACTGATAAGGACAGACAACACCACTGTCATGTGGTACATAAACAAAGCAGGGAGGCACTCATTCTTATCCCCTAACAATGCTTCTCTGGGAAAAATCCCTGAGCCTGAAGATACATTTACAATCCCAGTTTGTACCAGGCAAGGACAATGTACTGGCGGACAACCTGAGCAGAAATTTCATGGATCCACACGAATGGATGCTGCATCCTCAAATTTTCTCTCAACTGACAAAGACATGGGGAAGACCGGATGTAGATCTTTTCGCCTCCCATTTAAATCACCTGAAAAAGTTTTGCACAAGGACTCGCCATCCTCTAGCCTGGAAGACGGATGCCCTCTCCTTCAGCTGGAATTCTCTAAAAATTTATGCATTCCCTCCTCTGCCTCTTCTGACCAAGGTGATACTGAAGATCAAGGCCAGAACAACCAACAGGTATTTTGATAGCTCCAGACTGGCCAAGGCAGCACTGGTACCCATTGTTATTGACCATAACTCGGACCAAACCATGGCCTCTGACCCTATGGCCCCTGCTTCTAACACAACACAATTACAGGACTGTACATCAAGACCTGAAATCATTACATCTGACAACCTGGAGGCTAACATGATTTCTCCACCTAATTCTCTATCAAAATCGGTTCAAGAAATCCTGCTGGAAGCACGCAGACCTTCCACAAGAAAAACATATTCAGCCAAATGGAAGAGATTCAGCATCTGGAATGCCAACAGGGGTCAGGACATAGCATTACCGAGCATGCCTCAGATTTTAGAATACTTGGCAGAACTACTTCATACTGGGCTTTCATACTCTTCAATAAAGATTCATGCCTCAGCAATCTCAGCAAAATACAACTGTGACCCTCCAGTGTTTTCTCATCCATTGCTAAGACAATTTCTAAGAGGAATAAAGAATATCAAGCCTCCCAGAAAACAGCCAGTACCTGCATGGGACCTCAATTATGTGTTGGAAAAATTAACTCTTCCTCCATTTGAGCCAGCAGCAAGTTCAGAAATGCAATTTCTTTCATGGAAGATGGCCTTCTTGTTGGCAGTCACATCTGCAAGAAGAGTTTCGGAGATACAGGCACTCATGGCAGTGCCCCCCTTCCTCATTTTTCATCAAGACAGAGTTTCTCTAAGAACCAATCCTACATTCATGCCAAAAGTTATTTCCAGGGTGTCTCTAAATCAAGCTATTCACCTGCCTGCATTCTTCCCCAAACCTCAAAATAGGGGGGGAAAGCTACTGCATACTTTGGACATACACAGACAGCTACGTTACTACTTGGACAGAACTAAGGCCACCAGAAAGTCTGACCAACTGTTTGTAGCCTATGCTGCTGGAGTGCAAGGAAAAGCAATCTCCAAACAAACAATTTCAAAATGGATTGGACATTGCATCAGATTCTGCTATTCTTTCCATGGAAAAGGTGTGCCAGCCAATATTAGGCCACATTCCACCAGAGCTATGGCCACTTCCACAGCTTTCCTAAGAGGAGTGGCAACAAAGGACATTTTAGAGGGTGCTACATGGAGCTCCGTTTATACATTTACCAAGCACTACAACCTGCCCTTATATTCCAGATCCCGAGCAGGCTTTGCTTCGGCAGTCCTGCAGGGGATTTTAATTACACCATCCTTATCATAGTTCCATCCACCCCCAGCTTGGCTATGGTATTCAACCCATATGTTATGACTGCAGTTGCATTGTTGAAGGACATAGTACAGTTTTGTACCTACCATAAATGTAGATGTCCGATAGATATGCAACTGCAGTCGGATTTTCCCTCCCTCCTACCCCTCTGTATCCTTCTTTTTGGGTCCCCACTCCTTTTCCCATTAGCTGGGGGTATTCCTATGGTGTATCTGTTTATTACTGTTGTGCATGTTTGGTATTATTTTTATCCATTTACCAAATTTAGCCTTCCTAGGAGGGCACCTGGCATCTGGGGCAAGAAACACTGAAGAAGATGGCGTCGGCCAATGCCTTTATACTCCAGCCGTTGTGACGTCGGAGAAAAGGTGACACCAGTCGACGCCGGACCCAGACTTTGGAATTCGGCCGACCGAGGGCTGCCTGAGACAGGACAACCCATATGTTATGACTGCAGTTGCATATCTATCGGACATCTACATTTATGGTAGGTACAAAACTGTACTTTCTCCACATGCTAGCCAAGGATTCCTAGACTAGGAAGCTTACCTGCACATCCCAATAAGGGAATCTTTCAGGAATTACCTAGGCTTCAGGGCAGGCTCCATGCAGTATCAGTTCTCTGCGCTTCCCTTTGGCTTATCTACTGCACCCATGGTATTCAGAAAGTGTCTAGCTCCAGCCATTGCATCTTGCAGGCAGAGAAATATTCAAATTTACCCATACTTGGACAATTGTCTGATTCAGGCAGAAAGCCAGAAGTTGCTAGTACAATACCTGGCATTCGTAAAGAAACTTCTAACCTCACTGGGGTACATCATCAATGAAAAGAAATCTCACCTAGTGCCCTGCCAACAGATTGTATTCCTGGGAGCAAGCGTGAACACAACTTCCCAGATGGCATTTCTCACTCCGGAGAAAAAAGTTAATCTGACAACCTACTTCAAACTATTGGCCACAAAACCCCAGCTATCTGCAAGGAAAATACTGCTAGCCCTGGGGTTCATGGCCTCTTGCATTTTACTAATTCCATATGCGAGACTACATATGAGGAAACTTCAATGGTATCTAAAAAGCCTATGGTGCCAACATTCTCAGGACCTGGAAACAATGATTTCCATCATTCCTTGTATGAAGACAGAGTTCCTTTGGTGGGCAGAGGCTTGCTACCACAACAAGGGACTCCCTTTCACACTACTCCCTGCCACCCCAAATCCTGACACCAGATGCATCAGACTATGCATGGTGGGCTCATATGGCAGGGCAGAGCATTCAGGGCAAATGGACCCCGAGACGGATGCAGCTGCATGTCAGTCAAAAAGAAATGTTAGCTGTACAGAATGCTCTGACAGCCTTTAAAGACTGTATTCTTCCAGGACAACTATTGGTAAAGACAGACAACACCACAGTCATGTGGTACATAAACAAGCAGGGGGGAACCCACTCGTACCCCCACTGCCGACTAGCCATGGCTCTGTGGAACACAGCCTTAAGCTACCAAGTACAACTGCAAGCTCAATTCCTGCCCGGCAAACTAAATTCACTGGCAGACGACTTAAGCAGAAATCTCAATGGACCCACACGAATGGAAATAGAACCCAAAATGTACAACCTCTTGAGGAACAAATGGGGGGGTCACTAGAGGACCGGTTTGCCTCTCCTCAGAACTACCAATTGCACAAATTCTGCACAAGAACTTCCCACAGCCAAGCTTGGAAACTGGATGCCCTGTTCTTTACCTGTGAAAGCCTCTCAGTTTATGCCTTTCCCCCTCTGCCTCTCCTGTCGAAAGTACTACTAAAGATCAAACAGGGCAAGCCAAGGACAGTACTGATTGCACCAGACTGGCCATGCCAGCACTGGTACCCCCTCTTAAGCAGTATGACACTGCGACAAGCATGGCACCTGCCTCAGACCCCTTCCCTGCTGTCCCAGCAGGCAGGCCAGATTCTGCACCCTCAGTTTTAAACCCTGAACCTTGCAGCCTGGCTTATTCCTTGAGCTCTCCCTTAGCATCCCTCAGTAAGCAGGTACTTGATGTAATTCTGGAGGCAAGGAGGCCTAGTTGTAGAAAATTCTATGCTGAAAAGTGGAAAAGATACTGCTCCTGGAACCTGGCTAAGGGAATGGGCACAACGGTTCCCAGCTTACCTCGTATTCTACAATACTTAACAGAAATGCTCCACAGGGGCCTATCCTTCTCGTCAATTAAAATTCATGCCTCTGCCATTTCATCACATTATAATACTGAGCCCACCCCTCTTCTCTCACCCCTTGCTAAAGCAATTCCTTAGAGGGTCCAAAAATTTAAGACCCCCCCCCCCCCGGAGAGCTCCCACTCCAGCCTGGGACCTTAACTTTGTATTGGAAAAGCTCACCACCCCCCTTTGAACCAGCTGCTAAAGCAGAGTTGAAATTCCTTTCTTGGAAAACAGCCTTCCTGCTAGCCATCACTTCAGCAAGAAGAGTGTCCGAATTACAGGCCCTCATAGGTTCATAGGCTGGTACTAGGCTATCGGCCCTAAGGGCCTATACAAGCCTAGCCATAACAATTCCCTGGCTATTTCTTCCCACACTGCTTACTTCCCTGCACCCCTGTCTAGCAGGGCTACTGACGTGTTCCCTGGGGTGAATTTCCTTTCTCCCATCCAATCATCAAGGCTCCTTTTGAAGAGGGCCGAAGAGGCACTCTGCTTGACATGTATGGGCAATCTATTCCAGAGTCTGGGGAGTCTCTGGGTCAAGAACCTATCCCTCCAGCATGTTTTGTTCATTGTTATAACAAGGTTTAGATCCCTGGAGCATGTGGCTCTGAGGGATTGGGATTTCTTTAAGTGGAACCCTTCATTATCTTCCATGCGGACAGGGTTTCCTTCAGGACTAATCCTTCCTTTATGCCCAAGGTGGTGTCTTCTGTTGCCCTAAATCAGTCCATTCATTTGTCTACTTTTTTCCCTAATCCACAAAACAAAGGGGAACGAATACTGCACTCTCTGGACGTGCACAGACAACTTAGATTCTATTTGGACAAGTCTAAGCCTATCGGAAAATCTAAGCACCTGCTAGTTAGCTTTGCTGCAGGGGCAGAGGGGAAGGCCATTTCAAAGCAAACCATTTCAAAATGGATAGCCCATTGCATTCTTTTCTGCTGCGAGCACCATGGCTAACCTACCCCACAAGGGGATAAGATCACATTCCACCAGGGCTGCATCTATCTCTGCTGCATTTCTCAGAGGGGTCCCCACCAGTGACGTCCTAGAAGCTTCTACCTGGAGCTCTGTACATACCTTCACCAAGCATTATCACTTGCTTATCTTTTCTAAATCCAGAGCTGGTTTTGCCACTGCAGTCTTGCAGGAATTAATAGCTGGCCCCTAATGCTCTTTAACTTCCTCTTCCCTTACTTAGATTTGGGGATCATCCCAAATGTGATGACTGCAACGGTGAAACATGAAGAACATAGTAAAGTTGTGTACACTTACCATAAATGTAGATGTTCGAGTGTATTCACTGTTGCAGTCCAGGTTACCCTCCTTCCAGCCCCTGACTTCTCTGTGCTCTGCCTCTCCTGGTTCACTGTACCATTTAATTGCTTTCCTTTGTGGGGGCACCTGACATCTGGGGCAAGAAAAACTGATGTAATGGCGTCCGCTGCTTGTTTTATACCCCTGATGTCATGGAAGAGGAGACAGCATCTGACGCAGAAATCCGAACACTCTGCTATTCAGGCCTGCTAAGGGCAGATAACCCAAATTTGATGACTGCAACAGTGAATACACTGTGACATCTACATTTATGGTAAGTGTACACAACTGTACTTTCCTGAGGGGGGCAGACAACTTAAGGTCACCAAGGAGAGCACCCACCCCTTCTTAGGACCTTAACTTTGTACTGGAAAAGCTCACTCTGCCCCATTTTGAGCCTCCAGGGTTAGCAGACATAAAATACCGCTCTTGGAAAACAGCGTTGCTCTTGAGCATCACCTCAGCAAGAAGAGTGTCTGAGATACAAGTACTTATGGCCATGGAACCCTTCATTATTTTTTATGCTGACAGGGTCTCCCTTTGGACTAACCCTTCCTTTATGCCCAAAGTGGTGTCCAGCATGGCTCTGAACCAATCTTTCCCTTTTCCAACCTTCTTCCCTAATCCTCAAAATAAAGGGGAAATTATCCTGCATTCCTTGGATGTGCACGGGCAGCTCAGATTCTACCTGGATAGGATTAAGCCCTTCCAGAAATCTGACTAGTTACTACTCAGTTTTGCACCAAGGGGCAGAGGGCAAGGCCATTTCAAAACAGTTTCCAAATGGATAGCACACTGTATCCATTTCTGCTATAAACACCGTGGGAAACCAACCCCTCAGGGGGTCAGAACACATTCCACTAGGGCAACTTCTACCTCTACAGCATTCCTCAGGGGTGGCCCTACCAGGGATATTCTGGAGGCTGCTACCTGGAGTTCTGTACACACATTCACCAAGCATTACCACCAGCCTATATTTTCCAAATCCAGGACAGGTTTTGCAACTGCAGTCTTGCAGGGCATACTACCCAGCCCAAACACTTCTTGACTGCCTCCACCCTTCTTACAGCTTTAGGAATCAACCCAAGTGTGATGACTACAACAGTGAAACACGAAGAACATAGTACAGTTTTGTACACTTACCGTAAATGTAGATGTTTGAGTGTATTCACTGTTGCGGTCCAGGTTTCCCACCATCCAGCCTCCTACTCTCTCTTCTCTGTGTGTATAATACTCGCCCCTTGCTTGGGGTATTGGTATGTACTTTTTACTGGTGGAGATTTTTCCACCATAGCTTAGCTCCCTATTGGGGGGCTCCTGACATTTGGGGCAATAAAAACTGAAGTAATGGCATTGGCTGCCTGTGTTTATACCCCTGACGACCTGATGTCAGACCTGGAGCAACAGCAGCTGACGCAGAAATACTAAGTCTCTCGTATTTGGGCCGACTGAGGGCTACCTGCAGGCAGATAACCCAAGTGTGATGACTGCAACAGTGAATACACTCTAACATCTACATTTATGGTAAGTGTACACAACTGTACTTTCCTGGAGCTGATGTGAATTTTGCAGTAGCTTCCATTTCTATTTATTTGACTTGAGAGTACACTACCTTTAGAGACAACAAACGGTGAACTGTTCATTTTTTTATGGTATTCTTAGTCAAATTTTGTCTACATTTTCCATTTTAACTATTGTTTGTTCTGCCTGCCCATGTTGCTTTCTTGGCTGTTAGTTGTCTTGACTGGATAGCTCTCATGAGGGATTTTTTAAAACCCTGGTCCTGTTTAATTTTCAGACATGTGCCAATGTCCTTAAGATAATAAATTCAAGATGTTATGTAGTCCTATCTTGCCTACATTCTTACCCGTGTGTTCGGAGCCGAATATCGGCTCCGATTCGGCCGATTTTACTAGCTCAAAGTCTTTCATTGTATGTACTAAGCAGGTATCCCATGGTGCACTGCTCCATATTCCCAGCTCTTGTTTGCCGCTCTTGTAGTGCGGACGTGGTCTTGCTTGGCTGTGGCTAAGTACCCTCTTTTTCTTGTCTTAAGAAAAGTTTGGATTCATATCAAAAGCTATTTTCATAGCTATTTGTCTAAGATTGTCTAAGTTTTGTTGAGGTTGTGATCGTGTGATTGTTTGGTATCCCACTGACTTCCCTCGGGCTAGGCCCGTTTCAGTTAGAGGGCCTATTTTTCCTCATATTGCCTTCTGTGCGAGTACGGTCTAGACCGTTTAAGTTAGAGGTTTGGGCTATTCCCTTTCCTTGTGGGTTTCACTCCCTTGTTGAGAGTTTGTATTTGCTCTTGTGTTTGGTCACTGTTTAGTGTTGGCCACTGTTTAGCGTTCGTTCCCGTGTTTTGTAGTGTGAGCGCCTGTGTGGTGTTCTCAGACTTGGATTTTTGCATTTTGGCATAGTAGTGAACATGTCTAAAGATCCCAAGGAGCACAAACCTTTGGGTTTCAAAAAGTGCTCTAAATGTGGGTACAAAATGTTCATTACCGATGGGCATTTCATTTGAGTCTATTGCCTGGGAGCCATCCATCTGTAGGAATCCTGCAGTTTTTGTCATGCGTTCAGTCCTAGAGTTCTCCAAGAGAGAAAGAATAAGCTAATCTTAAAGGGACTCTTGAAACCTTCTTTTGAAGAGGCTATGCATTCGTCTTCCAGGGGAAAATCAAAATCTGGCAAGTCAAAAAAGAGATCTCTGGCTCAGTCAGCTTCATCGGAGCCTCCGGAGAAAATCTCAAAAACTGCATCGACTTCCTCGGCTCCACTGTCCTCTGGGCCGCAGGAAGTGTCTGTATTGAAGAAACCGGCGTCTGCTCCAATTTTATTGGAACCTCTTAGGAGCCGATCGCCCAGTCTCGCACCAGTTTCTCCTGAGAGGAGATCCCATTCTCCCTCCCTGTCTTCCAAATCCTCCAGGACCCTTTCGGATGTGGATGTTGATAGGGGTGGTTCAGAAGCTCCTCCCGTCACCGGTTTTGGCAAAATAGTTTTCGGCTCCGGCCCAGTCGGCTCTGGAGCCCATCCCGACCCAGTCTTCGATCATTCCT
The DNA here is from genome assembly GCF_019279795.1 of Protopterus annectens. NCBI lineage: Eukaryota > Metazoa > Chordata > Ceratodontiformes > Protopteridae > Protopterus > Protopterus annectens. The sequence goes on along the minus strand of NC_056728.1, from coordinate 1,147,770,527 downwards.
CCTCCGAGCGCATCTCTGTCTTCGGAGTCGGAATGTTCCGCACCGTGTAATGTTTCTAGGCTGACTCCGATGCCCCCTTTGGCTCCATCGGCACCGTCCTCTGAGTTCGGGACTCTGGATTCTTCGGTCGGGCCCGAGGGGGACTTTTCGGGGCTTATTTCGGTCCCGAGCCTCCCTCTCGGTGCCTCTGCTCGGGGAACTCCAACCCCCGTCATGGCCTTGGAGGCTGGCCACTCCTCTGATTCGGGGGGACCGTCCTTCGAGGCTATGCTGACCGCGCTGGCCAGATCGTCAGCTACATCAAGTGGGTCGGTCACTCTGTCCCCCACCACTCCGGTGAGAGCTTCTGATCACCAGCCATCCATGGACAGCAGAGCACCAGGGCCTAGGGATACCCCCACGAGTGGTCCCCAAATTTCTGAGGGTCCCTCAGAGTTCGTGCCTGAGGAGCCCCCCAGAAAGAAAACGTGCAAGAGGAAGCACTTAGACTCCAAGGATGAGTCTCTCACCTCTGATACTGACCTCGAGGATTCGGAGGGGTCCCCCAAGTCATCCTCTGATGATGTTTCCTTCCCCGATATCCTGGAGATGCTGAAACAGAGAGGTGACTGGCTGTCCAAAGCCCCTTCCGAGGAGGAGTCAGTATTCCTTAAGGCTTTTGGTGCTCAGCCCTCCACCTCCTGGATGTCTCCACCCTTCAAACTCCTTGATCTGATTTGTCGAAGAGTGTGGGAAAACCCTGATTCTGTGGAACCTGGGCCCCGGCACCCCAACAAGTTTCTTTCCGCCCCCAGGGCAAAGAGTTTCTGTCTAAAGGAGTCCCAGTAGATGCCATGGTGGTGGTGGCAGCCACTCCGAAGGATGTAGCAGTGTCTTCTTCATCCGTCCATCCTCCTAACAAGGAGTCTAGGACCATGGATCGGTACGGGAAGCGTACCCTCTCGTCAGCAACCTTTACCTTATGGTCGCTGAATTGCCTGTCTCACTTCACTCTGCTCCAGAGAGATCTCCTCAAGGAGTTATGGGATACTCTTGCAGGTAACGTCCCTGAGGTGGTGGGTGAGACTGTTAATGCCCAGGTCTCTACCCACAACTCCATTGTTAACTCATCCATGCGGCTCATTTCGTATGCAGCCGAGGGAGCGAGTAGGGCAGCAAGCTCAGGGGTCCCCCTTAGAAGGCAAGCCTGGCTGCGCCTGTGTCACTTTGCAGAGGCCTTCAAGTCTTCCTTCACTGACGCCCCCTTTGATGGTTCTTCTTTGTTTGGGACCAAAGTGAAAGACACCCTCACCAGGTGCGAGCAAGTGGGAAAGACCCTGTCTGCCGTAGGGGTCCATTTTTCCCTTCCTTCTAGGCCTTATCCCAAGGCCCAGTGGGGGGGGGGGGGTTAAGAGATGTGGTTCAAGCAATCACAGAGGTTTTTTCCTGCCACATAGGGTCAACCCCCCTCCAGAGGCAGGGAAGGGGGAGGTTATTCAGGGAGACTTCACCCCAGAGGCAGAGGGGCCCCCGCAATTTGGCAGACCACGATTCCTTTTGTGGCTCTCCCTACTCTCGTTCATGAGGGAGTGCCCGGCTTATCTGGAGCCAGTCAGGGGTCAAATTTCATTATATCCGGAAGCCTGGGAAAGCATTGCCCAGGACCGATGGGTATTATGGATAATTTCTGGAGGTTATCTCATTCCATTTACATCAGACCCCCCATCAGTCAGAAAAATCCCAGACGTTCCACCCAGTCAAAGGACTCAAGCAGCCTCAGAGGTCTCAAAGCTGCTAGAAAAAGGAGCCATCCAGCATGTCCCCTCAGACCAAATCGGATTAGGGACTTACTCAAGATTCTTTTTGGTGCTGAAAAGAACAGGGGACCTGAGGCCCATATTAGATCTCAGTCAACTGAACAACTATGTACACAAGTCCAAGTTCCGTATGGTCACACTACAATCGATTCTCCCATTGTTGGGAGAGGAGGTATGGATGTGCTCCATCGACCTCAAGGATGCTTACTACTATGTGAAAATGGACAGGGCATCCAGGAGTCACCTACGCTTCCGGCTGGGAGCCAGTCATTTCCAGCTTTGCCCTTTGGTCTCACCACAGCCCACAGGGTGTTCAAGTGTATGGCGTTAGTGACGGCTCACTTGAGACATCAGGGATTCCAAGTGTTTCCGTATCTGGACGACTGGCTCCTTACCGCCCCCACCAGGCATCAACTAGTTTAAACCAGGGACGCTACCATCACTCTGTCACCAGTTGGGTATAACAATAAATTGGGAAAAATCTGCTTTATTGCCCTCGCAGCGTGTCACCTTTATAGGAGCAGAATTAGACACCATTCGAATGCAAGCATTTTTACTGCAGGAAAGGATCAGAGTCTTACAACAGATACACATGCTGATGCCCCTGAGACAAGCGAAGGCAAAATGGAATGTTCATCGTGTTTCACTGCTGCAGTCATTACACTTGGGGTTCCTGCCGTCAGGCGGTCCCGCAGTCGCCCAGAGTTCCAAAGTCTTGGTCCGGCGTCGGTTGCTGTCGCCTCTTCCCTGACGTCAGTGTGCCAGGGGTATATAAGGTGCAGCCGACGCCATTTTCTTCAGTCTTTCTTGCCGCACGGGGACCGAAGCAAAAGCAGTTCGCAAGTGCCGGTCGGCCGTCTCCTGAGATTTTCAATCCGAATTTCAGAACTGAAGTCTTCAGTAAAGCTAAGTACACCGTTAGGGAAACTTTTTTTCTTGCCTCAAACCGATGGCAGTAAAAGTTAATAATTGTATTTCTTGTGGGAAGCAGATGCCTCATAAGGATTGTCATTCTTACTGTATTCCATGCCTAGGCCCAGACCACGACGTCACTAGTTGTCGGTTTTGTGCTAGATTTAACAAACGCACTATTAAACGCTGGTTTGATTTTGCTCGCCATTACTTTGGCCAAAGGTTTAATTATATTATGCCGTCGGAAAAAACGACGACCGGAATACACAAAAAACGCAAAGACAAAGATAAGGACAGGCATCCGAGGCCCAAAACAGACGATGAAGCCTCTTCTAGGCCAGTCGCCGGTTCTCAGTGAGGTGCTTTCGCAGCCCCTGACACACGCTACCTCAGAGCCACAGGCCGCCTCCGACTCCCACGTGGAGATGTCTAGGCCTCTGGATACTCAAGGTGTTGGGCCTATGGAAACTAACCCTTCAGATGGGTCCGGAGCCGCTGAGCAGGCATCAGCTTCTGAGGGTGTTTTCAGACCTTCTCGGCTTACCATAAAAACTACAGCCAAGTCTAAAACTCCATTAAAGACAGAAGCAAGTACAACATTCACCTGGACAGGCCTCCATGCCTAAAAAACAGATGCTCAAAATGGCTGAAGACTTAATTACTCTGATCAGGGGTACCCATCCCCCTCCAGATAAAAGGCCTAGGCAGGATACAGACTATGACTCCTCTGACCAGGTTTCCATCTCTTCTGATTCCTCTTCAGACCAGGGATACTCTTTACCCCCCCCCCCCCCCATGAGGAGACTGATGCTGAAGAATCAATTCCTTCAGCCTCTCCTCCTGAAGATTATTCTTTTGGGGAAACTTTACATACCATGAGGGAGCATTTCCATTGGGAGGGCCAGGATTACTCAGAATCCAAGAAAAGGCTCAGAGACTTCCTTTTATTGCCTCCGCACAGACCCCTTGCTATTCCGCCAGTGTTAGATATTGTGGATGATGTGTTTTCAGAATCCAGTTTAAACCTGGATTCTTTGCCTCCTGCTCCAGTAAAGCCAGACGGGTACTACAGAGTCCCTGACTCTCACAAATTTCTTTATAAAAACCCTGTTGCTGACCCAGAAACTATTTCCAAGGGTCCCAAAGGGGTAAAGGCTTCCACGGCTAAAAATCCAGTTCCCTCTGACAGGGATTCTAGAGAATTAGACAGATGGGAGAAGAATGTTTACACCTCTGCAACCTTAGCAGTGAGAGCTTTAAATTGCCAGTTTCACATGCTTAAATACCAACAATATTTAATGTCTCTGTTAAAACAGAAAATGATTGCAAGTTCAGAACATCCTGACTATAAGGAAATGCAGGATTTATTGCTTGCAGCTGAGCAAGTGGGAAAACATACTCTACAATGTGGTTTTGATTCATTAGAGGCTTCTTGTAGAGCAGCAGTTACAGGATCTGTGATTCAAAGGTATGCTTGGTTAAAAGAACAAGGTTTACCTGATCATGTTAAGGCTAAATTATTGGATGCTCCTTTATAGCAGGATATTTTATTTGGTGTCAAGGCAGAAGAGGTATTAAAGAAAATGGAGGATAAGGCAAAATCAATGCAAACAGTGAATGATTTCTTACAGGTACAGCCACCTCGATTTAGCAGAAATTGGCCTTCAAAGAATTGGTCCTTTCCAGTGTCAGACAGACCACAGAGAGGCAGATACAGACGCCCAAGAGGCAGATCTCAGCTCCAAGGCTCTTACAAACCACAACAGAGGGGTGCTTCAACCCCAAAAGGAGGTGAAGACAAGTCACAACCTTACAGGAAACTGTCCCAATGACTTCCCCCTTCGAATGCCAAGTACTTATTTTGGCAGCTCCCTTAGGGGGAAAACTAGCACTATTGGCATATAATCACCCAAGACAAATGGGTTCTGAATATTGTGTCTCAAGGTTACAAGTTCCACTTTCACACTCTACCAAGGCTAAAAGGAATGGCAGACCTGCCACCAAATCAATGGGCAGAGTCACAAAAACAAATTACAGCCCTCATGGACATGAGAGCTATTCAAAAAGTGCCACAACAGGGACAAGGATTTTACTCAAGACTTTTCCTGATCCCCAGAAAGGACAAAGCCTGGAGACCCATACTAGACCTTTCTACTCTAAATACTTACCTGGATGTTCCGAAATTCAAAATGTTGACACTACAGCAGCTTTTCCCATGCTGGGCAAGAAGGCTTGGTTTGTTACTTTGGACCTCAGAGGCATACCTGAATGTCCCTGTCAGACAAAATTGCAGAAGATACCTCAGATTCATAGCTGGTTCAATGCATTACCAATTCTCTGCACTGCCCTTTGGCTTATCTACTGCGCCCAGGGTCTTCACAAAGTGCCTGGCACCAGTAATTGCATTTTGCAGACAAAAAGGAATTCAAATATATCCATACCTGGACGACTGCCTTATTCAAGCAAAGAGTAAGGACATTCTTCTAAAGCATCTGTCATTTGTAAAAAGGTTGCTAATTTGCCTAGGGTACACAGTAAACGAAAAGAAGTCAAAACTGATGCCCTCACAAGAGATAATATTCCTGGATGCCAGCTTAAATACAGTGGCCCAGATGGCTTATCTCACGCCAGACAAGCAAGGACAACCGACTCATTACTTTCAATTGATGGCAACAAAAACCCAGCTCCCTGCAAGAAAAATTCTGCAGGCCTTGGGATTCATGGCATCCTGCATTCTACTAATTCCATATGCCAGACTGCATATGAGGAAATTACAGTGGTACCTAAAAAGTGTTTGGACTAAACACTGTCACAGTTTGGAAGCAGTAATACCATTAATTCCCTGCCTGCAACAGGAGTTTCGATGGTGGGCACAGGCATGTCACCTCAACAAGGGACAGCCTTTCACTCTTCCCACACCCAGGCAGATACTAACAGATGCTTCAGATTACACCTGGGGAGCACACATGGCAGGAAAATGTATTCAGGGCAAGTGGACCGCAGACCAAATGCATCTTCACATCAATCAAAAAGAGATGTTGGCTGTACAAAATGCCCTAACAGCTTTCAAGGACCTTCTGCATCCAGGACAACTATTATTGAAGACAGACAACACCACAGTTATGTGGTACATAAAAAAGCAAGGGGGCACTCATTCTTATCCCCTAGGAAGACCAGCCATGACCTTGTGGAACACAGCTCTAACCTTTCAATTTCATCTACAAACACAATTCCTGCCAGGAAAGAAAAATACTCTGGCAGACGACTTAAGCAGAAACATCATGGATCCTCACGAGTGGAAATTAAATCCACAAGTATTCAGCATGATAACGCAAAAATGGGGGTGCCCTGACATAGATCTTTTTGCCTCCCCAAAGAATTGCCAACTACAAAAATTCTGCACAAGGACTTATCACACACAGGCGTGGAAAGTGGATGCTCTCTCGTTTAGCTGGAAAAGCCTAAAAGTTTATGCCTTCCCACCACTGCCTTTCCTTTCAAAAGTACTCCTAAAAGCCAGACAAGAAAAACCACAGATGATCCTGATTGCCCCATACTGGCCATGCCAGCACTGGTACCCAATCTTAAAGAACTTAGCTCAAGGCCCACCATGGATTTTACCTCAAACTCCGCACCTTCTGACTCAACAAGACAATCAGACCCTGTACAGTCAGTTCAAAACCTTAAACCTGGCTGCATGGCAGATTCATTAGTCAAGCAGACAACACCTCTCTCTAAAGCTGTTATGGATGTCATTTTGGAGGCCAGGAGGCCTAGCACCAGAAAGTCTTATTCAGAAAAGTGGAAGAGATTCTGTGCCTGGAACCAGGCTCATAGCTTTGACCCTCTTGTCCCAAATATTCCTCAGATATTACAATACTTGACTGAGATGCTAGACAAAGGACTATCCTTTTCATCCATTAAGATCCACGCCTCTGCCATCTCGGCTGTTACAACACAGATCCTCCTATTTTCTTTCATCCATTGCTAAAACAGTACCTCAGAGGGGCTAAAACATTAGACCGCCCCAGAGAGCACCATCTCTGACTTGGGACCTCAATTTTGTCTTGGAAAAACTAACTTTACCTCCTTTTGAGCCAGCCAATTCAGCAGAATTAAAATGCGTATCATGGAAAACTGCTCTGCTTCTGGCAATAACCTCAGCACGAAGAGTCTCTAAGAGTTACAGGCACTAATGGCTGTGGAGCCTTTCATCATTTTTCACCAAGACAGGGTTTCTTTAAGAACAAACCCTTCATTTATGCCTAAGGTGGTATCCAGTGTGGCTCTTAACCAAACTATTCACTTGCCAACTTTTTATCCAAATCTCCAGAATAAAGGGGAGAGACTTCTGCATTCCTTGGACATACAGACAATTACGCTTCTACTTGGACAAAGCAAAAGCTTTCAGAAAAACTGAGCAATTGTTTGTAGCATATGCTGCGGGATCACAGGGAAAGGCTATTTCAAAGCAGACCATTTCAAAGTGGATAGGACACTGTATCTGGTTCTGCTACACACAGCATGGCAAACCTGTACCCAGTGACATTAGGCCACATTCCACCAGGGCAACAGCCACTTCAACTGCCTACCTTAGAGGAGTACCTACCAAAGATATCTTGGAAGCTGCAACTTGGAGTTCAGTGCACACCTTTACCAAGCATTATCACTTGCCTTTTTATTCTAGATCCAGAGCTGACTTTGCCACTGCAGTGCTGCAGGGCCTCATAGCCACCCCAAATCCTCTATAGAACCAGCCACCCTAACTCAGCTTTGGTTTTCAACCCAAGTGTAATGACTGCAGCAATGAAACACGATGAACATAGTACAGTTTTGTACCTACCATAAATGTAGATGTCCGAGTGTCTTCCCTGCTGCAGTCCAGGTTACCCACCCGCCATCCTCTCTTTCTTAGCTGGGACTTTTCTATACCTTTCTACCCTATACTACCTATGTGGTGTATTTGCTGGTAACCGAAAGTTTTGTTTTTACCTTTATTGTATGTTTTTTTTTTTTAGCAATATATATATTGCCTACCTATTTGGGGCACCTGACATCTGGGGCAAGAAAAACTGAAGAAAATGGCGTCTGCTACATCTTGCATACCCCTGGCGCACTGACGTTAGGGAAGAGGTGACAGCAACCAACGCCGGACCAAGACTTTGGAACTCTGGCCGACTGCGGGACCGCCTGACGGCAGGATAACCCAAGTGTAATGACTGAAGCACTGAAGACACTCTAACATCTACATTTATGGTAGGTACAAAACTGTATTTTCTCCAGCTCCTAGGGACAATGGCAGCAACAATCATGTTAGTCCCTCTAGCGAGATTGCACATGAGAATTCTCCAATGGCTCCTCTTTGTTCAATGGTCTCTCCAAAGACTCCCACTGTCTCACCCCATTTTGCTCATGGACAGATGCAAGCAGGACCTCGGTTGGTGGCTGTGCACCAACAATTTGGATGGGGGAAGGCCCTTAGTTCCACCCATCCCGGTTGCCACGGTGACCACAGATGTCTCCCTGATGGGGGGGGGGGGGCATTATCTTGGCAGGACAGTCCAAGGCACGTGGCAAGAGCGCGAGATACATCTGCATATAAACGTCCTAGAGATGAGAGCAGTGCCACTTGCGTTATAGGCACTTCAGAGTGTTCTTCCTCTAGGGACGAATGCGATACACTCAGACAATATGTCAGTAGTGTGGTATCTAAACAAGCAAGGAGGAACCAGGTCTTACCCTCTGTGCAGAGAGGCCATGCAAGTGTGGCATTGGGCAGTAACTTCCCAACTGTTTCTGGTGGCAACGCACATTCTGGGGAAGTGATTGTGGACAGGCTAAGCAGAGCTTTTCTGATGCCTTACGAGTGGTCCCTGAATCGCTTGGTTGCAGAGCAATTCTTCAGCAGATGGGGTCAGCCTTGCTGCAACCTTTTTTCCAGCCCCCTCAATGCGAAATGCGGCAACTACTTCACGCTGATCCCCTCACAGGGGGAGTCACCCAGGGACACTCTGGTTCACGATTGGCCCTCTGGTCTGCTTTTTGCTTTCCCTCCATTTCCCTTGCTGTCAAAGGTGATTCAGAAAGCGCAATCCTTGGGAAGCAGAATCATTCTGATTGCTCCACAATGGCCTCGCCAAGTTTGGTTCCCCTTTCTTCAGCAATTCATGGTGGTCACTCCTTGGACTCTGGACCCTCAACCAGATTTACTGACACACATGTCGGGACAGTTCCACCCCTCCCTGACGACCCTCCGGTTGACAGCCTGGCTACTCCACTTCCATCGTTAGTCAGACTTCATAATTTCTCACCAGAAGTGGTTCATATGTTATCGTCCTCTCATAAACCATCCACTAGAAAGATTTATTCTAGTAAATGGAAAAGGTTTTCTATCTGGGCACATACCAGAGACATTGATCCTTACACAGCTCCAATCGCTTCAGTCCTGGAGTTTTTGTCTATGCTTTTCCATCTGGGTTCTGCATCAGCCACCATCAAAGTTCAACTGGCAGCGATCTCTAATTTTCATGTAGCGAATGAGCCTAGTCTCTTGGCGCATAGACTATGCAAGGCGTTCCTGAAGGGTACTCTGTTGCTCCGTCCCCCGGTGTCAGAACCAGTCATGCCCTGGGATCTCAATTTTGTTCTACAAGCCCTTACCGTACCACCTTTCGAGTCTGTAGCTACCTGAAAATTGAAATTCTTGACCTGGAAAACAGCCTTCTTAACAGTAATCACTTCAGCAAGGCAAGTTTCAGAAATTCAAGCCCTCTCTATCAAACCCCCATACTTAATCTTCCATAAGGACAGGGTCTCTCTTAGACCAAACCCTTCGTTCCTTCCTAAAGTGGCTTCCGTGTCTAATCTAAATCAATCCATTGAGTTACCTGTCTTCTTTCCCCACTTTTCTAACAAGGCAGAATTTAGATTTCACCAGTTGGATGTACACAGACAATTACGCTTCTATCTGCACCGAACAAAAGATATCAGGAAGTCTGACCAACTTTTTGTTTCCTTTTCGGAAAACCGACTGGGGTCCCCGGTCTCCAGGGTCACCCTATCTAGATGGATATCTAGTTGTATCTCTTTCATCTATCAAGCAGGAGGTAAAGATCTGCCATTTCCGGTCAAGTCTTACTCTACTCTGGCTGTTTCCACATCTACAGCCTATCAAGCCAGATTGTCAATGGATGATATATATATGCTGCAGCTACTTGGGCTTCTCCTCACACATTTGTTTCTCATTACAAATTGGACGTGGTCTCCAGAGGCAGGTCTTCCTTTGGCTCCACATTTCTCAGGAGTATTTTCCTATGAGCCACCCAGGATGTAGATGCTAGGGACGCTGTCCCACGGGTAAGAATGTAGGCGAGATAGGACTACATAACATCAAGAAGTTATGTACTCACCATAACGTTCGATGTATGTAGTCCATCTCGCCTCACATTCTTTCTTACCCTCCCACTTTCCCCCTTCCTGGAGGATTTGGAGGTTAGGTTGTTATTTGCAGAGTTCCCTTGCTTAGCTTATTCTTTGCCTGGATGTGATGTGTGCATGGAGTACAAATGAGTTTCGCAGCAAACTAGATCTGGGGATATGGAACAGTGCACCCTGGGATACCTGCCCAGCCAGTGAAAGACTTCGAGCTAGTAAAATTGGCCGAATCGGAGCCGATATTCGGCTCCGAACCCACGGGTAAGAATGTGAGGCGAGATGGACTACATACATCGAACATTATGGTGAGTACATAACTTCTTGTTTTCAGCAATAATGGAGAACACTGGGCCACTCGTTTTTTTTTTTTAGCTGTCAGAATGCTAAGGCACAGTACTTTGTCAACTGTCTCTACAACATTCTGATCATTCAGAAGATGTGACGAATGGCCTGATACCCTCTTTTCAAGATAAGTAAAAATACTTATAGAATTTGTCAAAGCACATATGTACTGCAAAGTGATAAATGATAGTCATTGCTTATCCACATATTTGAATTAGTTACTTCTTCTGGCCAAATGCCAGTGACTACCTACATTTTTGGATCATAGAAGGTTACTTGGCTAATGGCCCTGGGGCCCTTACAAGCTTAGCCAAGAGTTTATCCCCAAAAAGAAACCTCGGTCAGCACCTGTCACCCCTGTCAATGAGAGACCCAGGTGGAACCGCTGGGGGCAAATTTGTAGTTTCCCATCCAATCATCAAGGTTGCGCTTGGAGACTTAGTGAGGTGCTCTGTTTGACATGTATGGGAAGTCTGTTTTAGAGAGGAGGCAGCCTCTGGGAAACAAACCTGTCTCTCCAGCAGGGTTTGTTGATGTTGCATATTAGATTCAGGCCTTTAGAGTGGGTAATGTGCGAGGAGCAAGACTTACAGATATGGAGCATCTCTAGTAGGGCAGCGTCACAGATTGCCTTGCAAGTAAGACACAGATCACCCCTGAGCAATTTGTACGATACTGAATAGCGTGATAGTGATTTGAGCCTGTCCGCATAGGGCAGGTGTTGGAGGCCATGGATTCTCTTTGTGAGGTATTTCAGTGGCCTTTCCAGTTGGTGCAGATGTTTGGAGAGGTACATAAACTAGGCGTTGTACTCTGTTATTGGTCTAATGAGGGAGGAGTATAAAGTGGTAATAACCTCTCTTTTTCTGGATGCAGTCCCTTTACTTATGAGATGAACCAAGTAAAAGGCTTTTCTGACCCCTGACTATATGATGGTCAAATGTGAGGTTATCAACCTGACTGCCCAGGTCTCTCTCACAGGTTGTGTGCTTGGGGGGGGGGGGGGGGTTACCGTTGATGTGGTAATCAGTAGGGGACGTATTTTTGCTGAATGGTATGAATAGTCCTAGAGAATGTCAATAGAACCAGCATTAGTTTCAAACCAGGGAATTGTAATTCCAAATATATTATATACTTGGCTAAATGCATGACCTGCCCCAGCTGCTACATAGGTAAAACAGAGAGGCAACTGAAGAAAATAATTTATGATCAAGGTGGAGATGTGCTTTAGAGAGGAGAGGAATGAAGGTCAGCAGGGCTAAAACAGAATATATGTGTGTAAATGAGAGGGAGGGTAGAGGAATGGCGAGGATGCAGGGAGTAGAGTTGGTAAAGGTGGATGAGTTTAAGTACTTGGGATCAACAGTTCAGAGTAATGGTGAGTGTGGAAGAGAGATGAAGAAGAGAGTGCAGGCAGGGTGGAATGGGTGGCGAAGAGTGTCAGGAGTGATTTGTGACAGACTGGTACCAATAAGAGTGAAAGGGAAGGTCTACAAGTGGGTAGAGACCAGCTAAGTTATATGGGTTGGAGACTAGCATTGTCGAAAAGGCAGGAGTCAGAGCTGGATGTGGCAGAGTTAAAGATGTTAAGATTTGCACTGGGTGTGACTAGGATGGACAGGATTAGGAATCGGTATATTAGAGGGTCAGCTCAGGTTGGACAGTTTGGAGACCAAGCAAGAGAGGCGAGATTGCGTTGGTTTGGACATGTGCTGAGGAGGGATGCTGGGTATATTGGGAAAAGGATGCTAAGGATGGAGCTGCCAGGTAAGAGGAAAAGAGGAAGGCCTAAGATGAGGTTTATGGATGTGGTGAGAGAGGACATGCAGGCAGTTGGTGTGAAAGAGCATGATGCAGAGGACAGGAAGAAATGGAAACAGATGATCCGCTGTGGCGACCCCCTAACTGGAACAGCCGAAAGAAGATGATATAGTATTATAAGGAAGGCTACAAATAATGCACTTTATAGACATGTGGCTAAATTTGGTGAAGCTCATGTCTTTAAATTTGCTGTAGTTGAACAGGTCAGTCCAGGGCTACGAGGGGGGGGGGGGTTAATTATAAGGCTCTTCTAGGCCAGAAAGAAATTAAATGGCAAATATTAACTGATGCATCTACTGAGCCTGGACTAAATTAATTCATCACTATTAAACCTATTTTACAGTTACAGCAATAGTGCATTTATTATACAAATGTATTATTTATTATGCAATTTTTTATAAACATGACTTAGTTTCATGCAATAGTTTTTGTATAGATAGGTATGCATTTATGAATAGTGTTACAACATTTGAATATTACGTCTATTTATATTTTATTCTTATAATATGTGTATTAAATGTTTTCTTCAGTATTAACATCACTGTCTAATTTTTATGCATCCAAGTAAAGGGGAACACATTGATTAAATATGATATTTGATTACAGGATATGAGTTTACATAATTTTTTAATTGGTTAAAAAATTTAGAATGAATTTATGTAGTTCATGTAGTCAAAGGAATAGGAAATGTTTTAGTTGTGCATAGTTTTTATAGAAGCATGTAGTTATAATATGGTGTACCATTTAGTTTATATAGGGAAGCGCTGGTAAATGCAGTACTAACAGGTTCACTTTAAATGTAGATAGTATTTTAATTGAGTAATTTATTGTCGAATGATGATTTATGTCGACAAAATGTGGTATACAATTGTTTTAATTAAATTGTTGTTGTATTCTGATTGTCCACCTTAGTGTGAATGAAAGTGCTAAATGAATACAATTTCATTTCTGCTATACATTAAAAGCAAATGATTTTAAGTATCCAGTTTGTGTTCCAAACTGGCTACTTAAAATCACTTGCTTTTAGATGTTCTACTCAATTATTGGTCTACTGAGGGAGTAGTATGAAGTGGTAATAACCTCTTTTTTTTTCTGGATGCAGTCCCTTTACTTATGAGATGAACCAAGTAAAAGGGTTTTCTGACCCCTGCCACTACATGATGGTCGAATGTGAGCTTATCAACCTGACTGCCCAGGTCTCTCACCACAGGTTGTGTGTTTAGGGAGGTTACCGTTAATGTGGTAATCAGTAGGGGATGTATTTTTGCCAAATGGTATGATGATACTTTTTTTGCATTTAGCTTTTGACATGACTTTGGCACCAGTCATTAATTGTTGTGAGACCCTCTTGCAGTATGTTAACATCATTTGGGAGTCATTGACGGCACCCAACTTAGTCATCCGTAAACTTGGTCAGCCACAGGCCTTTTGTCTTTGCCTGGACCTCTGAGAAGTAGATGCCAAACAATAGGGGTCCCAGGATAGATCCCAGGGAACTCCATTAGTGAGAGGTCTGCTATCAGAAGTGAAGGCACCTATTTTGCCTTTGAAGGTCCCGAGATGGAGCCAGTTTGTCACCCATCTGATGCGATAGGGATTTACGTCAAGTTGTGTTAGCTTTTCAGTGAAGACTGAGTTGGGGATTATGTCAAAGGCCTTAGCCACGTCAAGGTAAACTGTATGCACTGACTTTCCCTCATCCAAGGCCTTCTCAAAAGACGTCATCCAGGTTCAGCAGGCAAGATCTGCCCCTGACTAATTTGAACTGGGTGGGGTCAAATGCTTAGAGATTGCCTGTGTTCTTGTTTGAGATCCATAATAATAAGCTCCATGGCTTTACAGATCAGAATTGTCAAGGTAATGGGGTGATAGTTTTCAATGTCCGTAGTGTCACCACCTTTGTGCAAGGTGATGACAATGGTAGATGTTCTTCCTGTTTCAGTTTTGCAGTCATCACTTGTGGGTTATTCCTGCTGGGTAGCCCTTGGCCGGGGAGAATACCAGAGTAAAGGATTTCAGTAGTGACACCACCTTTGGTGCAACAGGATGACAGTCAGTTCTCCACTCTGCTAGAATGACGCCTGTACTGAGGCTGTGGTTGAATAGGGTGCTCAATGGTGAAGCCAGTTCTTGCTGGAGAGGGTGCAGAATACAGCCTGGGATACTCTCAGGTCCCATGGAAGCTGTGTTGTTTGCTTTGGTTTGGGCCTTTAGCACTTGATCTACAGAGATCTAAGGTGCCGGACAAGTATCAGTGATGTCAAAAGGGCCTTTGGAGGGGGCAGGGGGTGGTGAAATTTGCCCTGAACCTATCTGCAAGCAGGTTGGCTAAGTCAACAGGATCAGTGTAAGTGATGATGTTAAGCACTGATTCAGAACAAACCTGGGCTGTGCCATAGAGGTTCCTGACGTAACTGAAGAAGGCTTTATGTTTTTTCTTTCTTTCAGAGGCTAGTTTTGATTCATAATTGGCTTTGGAGGCTTTATTAGTATTCTTATTTGCTTGTTGAGGATAAGGAGAGAGATGTTAATCGTGTTGCACTGCTGCAGTCACCACACTTGGGTTATCCTGCCGTCAGGCGGTCCCGCAGTTGGCCAGAGTTCCAAAGTCTTGGTCCGGCATCGGTTGCTGTCGCTTCTTCCCTGACGTCAGTGCGCCAGGGGTATATAAGATGCATCAGACGCCATTTTCTTCAGTCTTTCTTGCCGCGCGGTGCCCGAAGCAGAAGCAGTTCGCAAGTGCCGGTCAGCCGACTCCTGAGATTTTCAAATCGAATTTCAGACCGAAGTCTTCAATAAAGCTAAGTACCCTGTTGGGGAACCATTTTTTGACTCAGACGATGTCAGAAAAAGTTAATAATTGCATTTCTTGTGGGAAGCAAATACCTCATAAGGATTTTCATTCTTATTGTATTCCTTGCCTAGGCCCAGACCACAACATCACAGGTTATCGGTTTTTTGCTAGGTTTAACAAACGAGCTATTAAACATCAGTTTGATTTTGCCCGACATTATTTTGGTAGAAAATTTAATTATACCATGCCGTCGGAGCAACCGACGACCGGGATGCATAAAAAACGCAAAGATAAGGACAGGCAGCCGAGACCCAAACCAGACTCCGGGGCCTCTGCTAGGCCAGTCGTCGGTTCTCTGGTTTTCAGTGAGGCACCTACGCAGCCCCTGATGACCGCTGATTTAGAACCCCAGGCTGCATCCGACTCCCAAGCGGAGATGGCTGGGCCTCCACAGCCTTTATCTTTAGGCCCTTCCGACTCCATGGCTGAAGGGGATTCCGGTGCAGTTGAAACGTCTTCAGTTGCAGAAGGTGTCTTCAGACCGACTACACTTACTATTAAATCCTATGCAAAGCTGAAAACTCCTTTAAAAGTAAAGAAGTGTGTACAGCTGTCTCCAGTTCAAGTCCCCATGCCTACGAAACAGATGCTTAAGATGGCTGAAGACTTAATTACCCTAATCAGGGGTTCCCATCCCCCTCCTGACAAAAGGCCTAGACAGGAGGAGGACTGCGCTTCGTCTGACCAGGTTTCCATTTCCTCAGATTCTTCTGAGGAACAGTAATACTCTTTCCCCCCTTATGAAGACTCTGATGCTGAAGAGTCTATTCCTTCAGCATCTCCCTCAGAAGACTACTTTTTGGGGGAAACTTTACATACCATGAGGGAACATTTCCACTGGGAAGGCCAGGATTACTCTGATTCTAAGAAAAGGCTCCGAGAGTTCCTTTTACTACTCCAGCACAGAACACTTGCTATTCCACCTGTGTTAGACATTGTGGATGATGTTTACTCAGAATCTAGCCTTAACCCAGATTCACTACCTCCTGCACCAGCCAAACCAGACAGATACTACAGAGTCCCTGGCTCATACAAATTCCTATATAAAAGCCCTGTTGCTGACCCAAAAACCATTTCCCAGGGTCCCAAAGGGGTTAAGGCCTCCATTTCTAAAAATCCTAAACCCTCTGAAAGGGATTCTAGAGCACTAGACAGATGAGGAAAGAAAGTATATACCTCAGCTACTCTAGCTATGTGGGCCTTAAATTGCCAGTTTCACATGCTGAAATACCAACAATATTTGATGTCTCAATTAAAACAAAAAATGACCACACATACAGAGCAGCCTGATTACAAGGAAATGCAAGATTTGTTGCATGCAGCTGAACAAGTGGGAAAGCATACTTTGCAATGTGGATTTGATTCATTGGAAGCTTCTTGTAGAGCAGCAGTGACTGGGTCTGTCATTCGTAGGCATGCTTGGTTAAAAGAACAAACTTTACCTGATCATGTTAAAGCAAAGTTATTGGATGCCCCTTTACAGCAGGATGTTTTATTTGGTGTAAAAGCAGAAGAGGTTTTAAAGAAAATGGAGGATAAGGCCAAGTCTATGCAGACAGTCAATGATTTTTTACAGGTTCAACCCCCTTGTTTCAGCAGAAATTGACCGACCAAAAACTGGTCCTTTCCAGCTTCTGACAGACCACAGAGGGGCAAATACAGACGCCCAAGGGGCAGAGGTCAGCCACAAGGCTCTTACAAGCCTCGACAATGGCGTGCCACAACCCAGTAAGTAGGAGAAGACAGGTCTCAAACTATCAGAAGACAAACACAATGACCTACCCCTCAGACTGCAAAGCAAATCCCTCTTGGCAGCCCCCTTGGGAGGAAAACTTAACACTTTTTTGCAGGCAACTGGCACATCATCACAAAAGACAAATGGGTCCTAAATATTGTATCTCAAGGATACAGGTTCCACTTCCACACTTTGCCAAGGATAAAAGGAATGCCAAACCTGCCACCAAATCAATGGGCAGAGGCTCAAAGACAAGTTACAGCTCTCATGGACATGAGAGCCATTCAACAGGTTCCTACACAGGAGCAAGGGTTTTATTCAAGACTCTTTCTGATTCCCCAAAAGGACAAAGCCTGGAGACCCATTCTGGACCTTTCAATTTTAAACACATACCTGGAAGTACCCAAATTCAAGATGCTCACACTACAACAACTTCTTCCCATGCTGGGCAAGAAGGCTTGGCTAGTAACATTGGACCTCAAGGAGTCATACCTGCATGTCCCTATCAGGCAGAATTCCAGAAGATACCTATGATTTCTAACAGGTTCAACTCATTACCAATTCTCTACACTGCCCTTTGACTTGTCTACTGCGCCCAGGGTCTTCACAAAATGCCCGGCACCAGTAATTGCATATTGCAGACAAAGAGGAATTCGAATATATCCATACCTGGACGACTGCCTTATTCAAGCAGAAAGCAAGGACATTCTTTTAAAGCATCTGGCGTTTGTCAAAAACCTATTAAGTTACCTAGGGTACACAGTAAACGAAAAGAAGTCAAAACTAGTGCCCTCACAAGGCATAATATTCCTGGGTGCCAGCTTAAATACAATGGCCAAAATGGCTTATCTCATGCCAGACAAGCAAGGACAACTGACTCAATACTTCACAATGATGGCAACAAAGACCCAACTCCCTGCAAGAAAAATTCTGCAGGCCTTGGGATTCATGGCATCTTGCATAGTACTAATACCATATGCCAAACTGTATATGAGGAAGTTACAATGATTCCTGAAAAGCGTATGGACTCAACACAGTCACAGCTTGGAAACAATAATACCACTCATTCCCTGCCTTCAACAGGAGTTTCTATGGTGGGCTCAGGCATGTCACCTCAACAAGGGTCAGCCTTTTACCTTACCCACAGCCAGGCAAACAATAACAGCAGATGCTTTGGATTACGCCTGGGGAGTACACATGGCAGGACAGTGTATTCAGGGCAAATGGTCTGCAGATCAAATACATCTACACATCAATCAAAAAGAGATGCTAGCTGTACAAAATGCCCTAACAGCTTTCAAGGACCTCCTACATCCAGGACAACTACTAATAAAGACGGACAACACCACAGTGATGTGGTACATAAACAAGGGGGCACACATTCCTACCCCCTATGCAGGCAAGCAATGACCTTGTGGAACACAGCACTGACCTACCAAGTTCAACTACAAGCACAATTCCTGCCAGGAAAGAAAAACACATTGGCAGACGACTTAAGCAGAAATATCATAGATCCTCACGAGTGGAAACTAGATCCACAAGTATTCACAATGATAACTCAAAAATGGGGGAGCCCAGACATAGATCTGTTTGCCTGTCCCCAAAACTACCAACTACAGAAATTCTACACAAGGACAATACCACACACTAGCTTGGAAAGTGGACGCCCTCTCATTCAGTTGGAAAACATTAACAGTGTATGACTTTCCCCCACTGCCTCTCCTGGCAAAGGTGCTGCTGAAAGCCAGATTAGAGAGGCCACAAATTATACTCATTGCTCCAGACTGGCCACACCAACACTGGTATCCAATACTAAGGAATATGGCTCAAGGCCCACCATGGATTTTACCTCAAATTCCTCACCTGCTGACTCGGCAAAACAATCAGATTCTACACAGCCAGCTCAAGACTTTAAATCTGGCTGCATGGCAGATTACCTAAACAACCAGTCAACACTTCCTCTAAAGCTGTTATGGTTGTCATTCTGGAGGCCAAGAGGCCAGCACCAGGAAAACCTACTCAGACAAATGGGAAAGATGGAAAATGGCTAAACAAAAAAGGAGGTGGTGTAGCTATAATATTTAAAAAGTATCTAAACATCCAGATCTTAAAATCATCAGCACCACAAATAGGCAGTGAAGAAATAATATATACCAACCTCAAAATTAACCAAAACAAAACCATCAACATAATTGGATGCTACTTCCCACCTGGCCAAAACATCCCTTCCCTAGAAAACCTCGTCAGCTGGTCTACCCACCATCTCCCCCAAGAAGTTATCATCTTAGGTGATTTCAATATTGACTGGCAATCCTGTTCTGGCAACAATCCAACCCATTATGTACACCTTCATGGTTTTACTCAATTAGTCCAGTCACCAACCAGGATAAATAAAAACTCCACCAAGCACACTACCCTGGATTGGATACTAGTCAGTAAGATCAGATAGCCTCAGTGGTCACTCCCCAACATTCCTACTCAAAAAATACCTATACCAAGCTAAACCTGTCCTCTACCGTCAAATACGTAAAAAACTAAACTTTAACCCACTCACATTCATCTCATCCCTCAAAGAATGTAACTGGCATCCTCTAAAGTACCTCAGTCTAGATGATGCAGTTGAATCTTTTTAAACTATCTTCCTGAACATCCTTAATTACCATGCCCCCATAAGATTCTCCAGAACCAAAGCACAACCCTCCCCATGGCTACAGAAAACCACTAAGTCAGAAATGAAAAACAGGGATAAAGCCTGGGAGCACTGGCGCAAAACCAACACCCCCTCAGCTAGACAGAAATTCCTAGAACTACGCAATAGAGTCAAAAAGCTAATAAAACAGGACAAATCCCAATACTACCAGTCTGCCCTAGACTCCTCACAACACAGCCCCCAAAAATTCTGGTCCTCCTTAAACTCCATCCTCCACCCAGGTAAAGTCAGTACCCTTCCTCCTAACATCCCTCACTCCTCAGAAAATATTGCTACCTCATTCAACATGCACTTCACCCAAACCATACTATCACTAGCTAAACAACACAACCCCCCTCCCCTCCAACCCACACCTTCAACTAGTAATCTCCTCACTGCCTTCTCTTTTTCTCCTGTACCTACCTCCAACATAAAAAAACTCTTAACTAAACTTAAACCCACCAAATTAGCAGCAGACAGCCTCCCAAGTGAATACCTACAAATCGCAGTTGATGCTCTGGCCTACCCAGTATCCATCTTGATTAACCGATCTCTGTCGGAAAGTTACGTTCCCACACTGTGGAAAGTATCACATATAATTCCCCTCCACAAAGGTGGACCCTCCACAGAACTAACCAGTTACCGCCCCATAGCTATTCTCTCTCCACTCTCCAAAATACTAGAGAGATGCATACACTGTCAGGTCTCAGACTACCTCCTTACTAACAACCAGTACTCAGCATGGTTTCCGACCAAACCATAGCACCACCACTGCCTTACTCTCCTTTACTAACACTATCCTTCAGCATAAAAACAATGGCTATCTCTCCTCTACTACTTTCCTAGACCTATCTAAAGCATTTGACATGGTCCCACACAAACAACTTATCTCTGTCCTCAGTAACCTATCCTTCTCACAATCGGTCACCAACTGGTTTCAGAGTTACCTGTCTGACCGCCAACAATCCGTTGTATGGCAGAATGACATATCTCCCCAACTACCTGTCTCCATAGGGGTTCCCCAAGGATCCATCCTTGGACCCCTACTCTTCTCTGTTTACACCAATAATCTAGCCTCTGCCACCAAACATGGCACGCTTATACAATATGCAGATGACTCGACCATCATCTGCTCAGCCCAGTCCCTACCAAAACTGCAAAAAGTCACACAGGAAGCCTTTTCCTCTGTTGAAACATGGTTATCCGATGCCCGATTAATACTCAACCCAAACAAGACTAAACTACTCATCTTCCAACCCACCAAACGTACTCAAAACAACTCTCACTTTAACATCACGGCAAAAGACAACACCACTATATACCCAACTGAACACACTAAATTGCTAGGAGTGGAACTAGACAATAAACTAAAATTTGACATTCACATATCCATTACTATAAAAAAAGTCCACAAAAAACTAGGAGCGTTATACAGAAATAAGCAGTTTCTCACCAAAGCAGCAAAGATTTTAAAAGCAAATTCCCACCTTATCTCCACCCTACTTTATGCCTCTCCAGTATATACCAACCTAAGGCAATGTGATCTAAACAAGCTAGAGACCTGCTACAACAAAATCGCCAAATTCGCCACAGGGGCATCCTACCGTAGTCACCACTGTCTCTCACTTGCTGAACTGGGCTGGCTTGAACTCCCTCACCTCCTTCAGTGGTATCAACTCTCACTCGCCCACAAACTAGAAAACCATCCACTAAATGTCCCATCCCTCCAGAATCTACTCCAACCCTATCGCACCACCAGACCACTAAGATCCAGCAGCAAAAATCACTTGCAGATCACTAAAGCCAATAACTCTGCTGGTGAAGCACTGTTCCTTTGCGCCATAGCCAAATTATGGAACTCACTCCCACCCACAATTACCTCCATACCTTCATGCACCCACTTCAAAACTTTACTAAAAGCGCAACTAAAAACATGCTGGCTATGCCCTTGCATCTCCCACTCTAATATCATCCACCCCATCCAACCACTACCTTTCTTTCCACTCCACTAACTACCTTGATTATAGCAAGCTCAGATGCTCATAAGCCAGTACTTATTATACAGCAGGAACTTCTTGTAACATCTGTTAATGTCTGGTATGCACTTCACAGATAAAGATTCTAGTTGTCTACTGATGTACTATGTTCTTCATCTGTAAATATGTTGCAAGTAATTGCTATGTAAATTTTTAATCACTATGTAGTCCAATGTGAATACTGTCTGTTTATTTTAACTGTGGAGCTTTTCTCCCCGGGCCTCCGCTGAAAATAGACCTACGTCCAGTCGGACACTCCCGGTCAACAAATTTAAATAAATAAATAAATAAATTCTGCGCCTGGAACCTAAAGGCCAAAATCCTCTTGTCTCAAATATTCCTCAGATTCTGCAATATTTAACGGAGATGTTGCACAAAGGCCTTTTCTTTTCATCAATTAAGATCCACGCCTCAGCTATTTCAACTCATTACAACACTGATCCTCCTATATTTTCACATCCATTGCTAAGACAGTATCTCAGAGGGGCTAAGAACATAAGACCGCCCCGGAGAGCACCAACACCAACTTGGGATCTCAATTTTGTTTTGGAAAAACTTACACTACTGCCCTTTGAACCAGCTTTTACAGCTGATTTACAATTTCTGTCATGGAAAACTGCCCTGCTGCTAGCAATAACTTCAGCACGAAGAGTCTCAGAGCTACAGGCCCTAATGGCAGTGGAGCCTTTCATCATTTTTCATCAAGATAGAGTCGCTTTACGAACTAACCCTTTCTTTATGCCAAAGGTGGTATCCAGTGTGGCTCTAAACCAAACCATTCATTTAACCACCTTTTATCACACCCCCCAGAATAAAGGGGAAAGGCTCCTACATTTGGACATTCACAGGCAACTATGTTTCTACTTAGCTAAAACTAAGGCTTTCAGAAAATCTGACCAGCTCTTTGTATCCTATGCTGCAGGATCACAAGGAAAGGCTATCCAAAACAGACCATTTCAAAATGGATAGGACATTGCATCCGTTTCGGCTACACACACCATGGGAAACCAGTGCCTGGTAAGATTAGGCCCCATTCCACCAGGGCTACAGCAACATCAACAGCCTTCCTCAGAGGGGTACCAACCAACGATATTTTGGAGGCTGCAACTTGGAGTTCAGTGCACACCTTCCTCAAGCACTACCACTTGCCTCCATACTCAAAAACCAGAGCTGGCTTTGCCACTGCAATTCTGCAGGGCCTACTAGCTTCTCTGAACCCTGTTTAGTACCACCGCCCAGCCTTAGCTTTGGGATTCAACCCAAGTGTGATGACTGCAGCAGTGTAACACTATGAACATAGTACAGTTTTGTACCTACCATAAATGTGGATGTTCGAGTGTTCACATTGCTGCAGTCCAGGTTACCCTCCCTCCATCCCCTCTGACCTAGCTGGACTTATCTATGCCTTTCTATCCTGTACAACCTTTGTGGTGTATTTGCTTGTAACTGAAGGTATTCTTTTTATTTCTGTAACATGTTTTGTTAGCAGTATGTATTGCCTACCTACTTGGGGGCACCTGACATTTGGGGCAAGAAAAACTGAAGAAAATGGCGTTGGATGCATCTTATATACCCCTGGCGCACTGACGTCAGGGAAGACGCGACAGCAACCGACGCCGGACCAAGACTTTGGAACTCTGGCCGACTGCGGGACCACCTGATGGCAGGATAACCCAAGTGTGATGACTGCAGCAGTGTGAACACACTAACATCTACATTTATGGTAGGTGCAAAACTGTACTTTTTTCCAATTTGGAATATGTTCCTTTTTACCCTTGGACAATCAGTTTCTTTCTTTTGTTGTAAAGCTTGTTGATACTGGATGTCCACCAAACAGTTTGTTTTTCCTTGAGGAGCAGGTTTTTGTTCTTTTGGGTATGGCTGAGTCCATGCGGTTGTAGTCAGCTTTTGAGAAATTTCTTAGCTTGATTACGGTTTGGGGGGGGGGTTGTGTCATAGAAACTTCAAATGAGACAGTCCGATAATCTAATCTCACCAGGGAAGAATGTGCTATGGGAGTGGTGCGGTGGTCGCCCATGTTGGTGAGAACCAAGTCCAAAATGTTATCTCCCCTTGTGGGGAATGAGACAAGCTGGTCTATTGCTTTAGAATTGATGAAGTTAAGGAATCGTTGAGTGAGTGCATTAGTGCAGGAATAGTTCACTCAGTCTGTGGTGGTGTAGTTGAAGTCACCAAGGCTCAGGGTTTTAAGGGTTACCTAAATGGAGTCAATTAGATCCAGGTAAGAGAAGTAGGTGTCCTCAGTCATTGGGGGGGGGGGGGTCTGTAGCTGGCTATAACTTTGGGTGTCTTGCCAACTGTCAGTTGCACCTGGATAGTTCTAGTGCATCATGCTGGCAGACCAGTCTGGAGGTGTGCCTGTCCTTAATGAAGATAGAGACTCCACCACCTTTATAGGTTCATAGGTGTGTACTAGGCTAATGGCCCTGGAGCCTATATAAGCCTAGCCCAAGAAGATTCCCTGGCATCATGCTGCCTAAAGTTAGTTCCTAGTGCCCCTGTCAAGCAAGGCCACTGAAGTGATCCCTGGGGTGAACTTCCTATTGCCCATCCACTCATCAAGATTTCTTAGAGGGCCAGTGAAGTGCTCTGCTTGATGTGAATGGGAAGTTTGTTCCAGAGTATGGGAAGTCTCTGGGTTAGAAACCTGTACCTCCAGCATGTTCTGTTTATTGTGGTAATGAGGTTTAGGTCCCTGGAACGTGTAGCATGTAGGGATTGGGATTTCTTTAGGTGTAGCATATCTAGCAGTTCTGGGTCAGACATGGCTTTGTAGGTCAAGCAGAGATAGCCTCTAAGTAGGCAATAAGAGATAGAGTATAGCTGGAGTTTTTTGAGTCTGTTCGTATAGGGCATGTGTCTAAGACCTAAGGTGGTCTTAGTGAGGTATTTTTGTGGCCTTTCCAGTTATTGTAGTTGTCTAGTGAGGTACATACCAAATGAGGCATTGTATTCTATAATAGGTCTAATGAGGGACGAGTAGAGAGAGATTATGACCTCTTTCTTCCTGGATGAGAAACCTTTTGTAATGAGATGTGCCACATAGGACTTTGATAACCACATTGCCACTGTAGTCAAAGGAGAGGTTGCTGTCAGCCTGTGTCCCCAGGTCTCTTATCACACCTTCGGTGTTTAGTGGACTACCTCCTATGTGGTAGTTCATGGGGACTGAATTTTTCCCAAAGGGAATGACGATGCACTTTTTGGCATTGAGCTTAAGGCCATGGTTCTGGCACCAGTCATTGGTGTCAGTGAAGCCTTTTTGTAGAATGTCTACATCAGTTGGAGAATCAGTAATGGGTCCCAGTTTGCAATCATTGCGAACTTGGTCAGCCAGAGTCCCTTTGTGTTGGCTTGAACTTCAGAGAAGTAGATGCCAAACAGGAGAGGACCTAGGACCGATCCCTGTGGGACACCACTTGTAACTGGTCGGTAGTCAGATTTGGAGTCTGCTACTTTCACAGTATGGGTTCTGTCCGTGAGCCAGTTGGCAAACCCATCTTATGAAATAGACTCATTAAACTAGGCATGAACCCCTATCTGATTCCCGAGTGAGCGATGGTGTCGAAGGCCTTGGCAAGATCTAGGTAGGCTGTGTGAACCACCTTGCCCTCATCCACAGCTCTGGTGACAGACTCGAAGTCTTTCAGGTTGAGCAAGCATGATGATCTACCTTTCACAAACCCAAACTGCGTGGGGTCCAGAGTTTAGTGATTCACTATGTCTTTATTTATAAAGTCCATGATGATGCACTTCATAGCCTTACATATTTGACTCGTCTTCCTAACCTCATTTCGAGGTTGGATTGTGTGGGAATGAGTTATGGCCTGGTAAGGCAGGGGTGTTCTCTGCAGCCCTTAACCAAGTTTCCGTGACCGCACAGACATTGACATCTTCCATTGCAAGGAGAGCCTACAGTGTGAGTGCATTTTCAGGTTAAGGCTCCTAGGATTAAGCAGCATGACCTTCCGTTTGCTTTTTGACAGATCTGTTATGTTGGAAGATTTGTCTTTTGGACCCTGAAGCTTGAACTGTTATGGGGTCTCTTCACAACCAACACACATTAGGGCAACATCCAACAGGGTCCAAAGGGCCTTGCTACCCTTGCAAGGACATTGAGGCCTAAATGATGGAGAAATGGGGTGGAGTCCTTGAAAATGGGCCATACAGTGAGCCCCTTCCCACCAGCAACGAAGTCTGGGTAACCGCTATTTTCTTCTTCAGTGGGGTTGTTCCATAGCAGATCACCACAAATCTTTTTAAAAAATTCAACCACTACATCACAGATTTTGATTAAAATTGCTGTACTGGGTTATCTCGCATATCAAAGTCACTGGTGTGAACAAACATTTTCTAGGCTATGCCGTACAGTTTTCAAGTTATTGGGAATGAAAGTTAGGGAAACGTATACATGCATAATGCATCATAGAATAATGAAATAAAACATAGCAAAGATCACAGTTAATAAACGCACATGAGAACACATACTACATGAAACACATTCTACAAAATACTTTTTTTTTTTGGTCCTGTTCTTTCTAGCAACATATTCACATAGACTTTTGTCATATGAGGGCTTTCTTGCAATGTCATTTTCTAGAGACAGTATGCATAAAGAATTTAAGTGCTCTTAAGCCTTGATAGACTGAAAGTTGTTCTTTATAAAGGAAAGCTTTGAGAAATTTCTTTCTGCTTCGCAGCTAGTAATAGACATTGTCAAGTACATTTTAAGTGCAGTAGTAATATTGCAGAAAACGTCAGTTAGATGTTGCTCAAAAATAAGCTGAAGAACTTCTGCACATTGCATTTTAGATGGCATTTTTTCTTCTGTGTTCTGGAATTTCATAAGGTATAAATATGCTTTGAACTGATACTTGTTTGCTAATTTGTGGTCAGTATCTTTGTAATGCGATATTGTAAGTGTAATACTGTCCTCATCAATTTCAGAATTCTTCAGCAATTTTGACAGGGAGCTTGAACCTTTTCACAATCTGCTGATATGGGTCAATTCTGTTGCGTAACTGGATTACCCTTTACATGACCCACGTGGATACTTGTGTTGAACTGTCAAAGAATTCTACCACTAGAAATTTAGTAAGTGCCACTTTCAAAAAAACTCAACAGAATAAGCAAAATATAAAAAATCTCATGCTAGAAAACAGAAATCTCCGTAAATATGGGAACTGGAGCACTAGTTGCTGGTTAATGAAACACCAGAAATGTGCACAAAAAATGTCGTGCTTCCATGCTAATTATGGACCAAGCTTATAAGCATACCTTGACCTGTACATCGTTTAACACTAAATTAACAAAGATATCGAAAACTTGCCAAAAATAAGGAAAAAGAAAATTTGGAGGAAAGAAAATCACACCAACCAACATCAATGCGCAGAAAAAAGTATTGGTTCATTCTTTACTAGAGCAGAAGTCAGAAGAAAGGTCATCAGAGTGGGCTCATTAAGATGAAGAAGTGAAGATCTGATTTTGGATGTTAAAATGCATAAGCGAGGCAAGTGCAGCCTTAATTGAGAATTCAGATGTATTTTTATGGTTCTGATTGGCTCTCTAGCTTAAGGGCTGAGGCTGAGATGTAGAACTATTAAGCTGTGCACCAACAAAGGATTCAAGTGCTAAAATGTAGATTCTAGTGAGCTCAATGAGCCCGTACACTGGGGGTTTGGACATTGCGAGCTCCCAAGAAAATTTAGAAATTTGACCCAATTACAAGGGCATTAAAATGGGTATTAATATTCCAACTTAGAATTTCTAAGGTCAATATTAAGTACTTAAACCCATTGGTTTATGATTCTATCAATAAAATAGCCTTATTTTAATTAAAAAAAAAAAAAAAAAAAAAAAACACCAACTCCATCAATTTTGTTGAAAAAATTCACTCATTAAAAAAAAAGTTGCTTCAGGAGCCCTCCAGGATTGGGGGGCCCTGAAGCTTAAGCTTCATTACTTTCAAGATTAGCCACTGCCAAATGCTTCAGTAAATTTACTTGTAATTGTGCTTTGCATTGATAGTGTCCCCTTCTTTCATACCTTTTACTGTCCCAGGGTTTGACTTTTATTTTTGCCCTAGTAAAACTTTTCTGGCAGATCATGAAAGATTACAGTTAGTAAATGCCAATCATTTCATACTGCTTATGAAATGACTCATCTTTGCTTATTAAACAATGCACATCTGGAGGCATCCGCAGTGTGGTGTGGGACACTGAAATTGTCCATTTACCTCAAAATGGATTTTTATCTGAATGGTGCTGACAGATTGGTAGTGGAACTCCGTTCTGGCATTGAGGTAATGACAGACACTTTAGAAATAACTTTGAAAATTAAGTGACAGTTAAAGAGCTTTACTTTGTAGTCTTTACTCCATGAAAAGCATGTTCAGAGGAGGAAGATCCCAAGTGGATGTAGCCGGACTGATTGCTATGCTTTCATTATGCTTTTTTATTTATATTCGTCATACTTTGTACAGTACAACACAAAACAAATCCCAAACAGGGAAAAAATGACTGAGAAAGTGAAAAACGATCCCAGCAGTCAAACAAGAACACACCAACTTTATTCACCCCAGAGAAATCCTGTGACTTAGCGCTTTTGCTGTTGATTGGATTTATTACAGCAAAAGCAGCAGGTAAAGAACGGTCTCTCAACACACACTGCAGTTAGCGGCGAAAGCGCTTAGTCACAGGATTTCTCTGTGGTGAATAAAGTTGGTGTGTTCCTGTTCAACTGTTGGGATCGTTTTTCATTTTCTCTTACTTTGTACAGTAGAACAACAAGGAGTAACGTGATTTAAAATGTATTTTATTTGCAGTTTTAAGTATTTTGGCAATTACTGCAGTGATAATGGAGAAAACTAGACTTAAAGAAACTGCTTCACTCACATTTCTTGAGATGCATGTATACCAAGGTACAGTGTTTTCAATTATTGCTGAGTTTTCCAGCCTTAATGCTTTTTTTTTTTCACATTTTACTAAAGTCTGGAGGTGGGATTCCTTCAAAATGTACCTTATTTCTCATCTGTCCTGACTGGAAGTCCCCTTCACCAATTTCAATTTAGTAATAGTTTGATCTCACTCAGTATTCGCCATTCATTGTTTGGCATTACTGTCTTGTTAACTGATAATGTGAAGTTGTACTATCTCGCCGTTTTGTTCTTACAAACTGGTTCGGAGCCGATCCCTTGGCTCCGAGTCAGACGCTTTCCAAGCTGAAACTCTGAGAGAAGCTTGGGACCTAGTGGATATCCCATGATTCCCTGCTGTAACTCCCCAGATCTAGTTTGCCGCTGCAACGATCACAAGCTCTCAAGAGTGAAGCTTGGGCCAGTGAAAACTTTTCTTATTTAAATATTTTTGTAGTTTAAGATTTTATCCTTTTTCGATAGTGTTAAATTAGTTAGTTTGATAGAATAGATTTGTTATAGTAATTTAGTAGTTGAAGGGTTTTTTTTTTCTCCTTAGTAGTTGACAGGGCTCTGTCATTATATTAATATATACATATTTTAGTCAAGTGTGCTGTGGAGTGTTTTTCAAGTAGTTAAGATTTATAACATCTTAGGATTATTTAATTGGTGTTTCTCTTTTGTATATATAGTAGAATAGTTAAGGTTATTTGTTGTGTTTTTTTGTGGGACTTTAGTATGTCCGAAAAACAAAAGTCAGGTTTTAAGAGATGTGGTTGTGGACAGAAGATGTCCGT
Organism: Protopterus annectens; assembly: GCF_019279795.1. Taxonomy (NCBI): domain Eukaryota; kingdom Metazoa; phylum Chordata; order Ceratodontiformes; family Protopteridae; genus Protopterus; species Protopterus annectens. Next base: position 1,147,741,177 of record NC_056728.1, on the reverse strand, counting down.
TACTGACAACCACAACACATGTGTGTATTGTCTTGGCTGTGTACATTTGCAAGACGTCTGCTCTATCTGCCACTCCTTCAGTGCTAGATTTCTGCTAGAAAGAAGAAGGAAGTTGGTAGATAGAGGGCTTCTAAAACCGGATTTTCAAGCCTCTCTTGAAAAACCTGACCTCTCTTTTAAGAAGTCGAAGGGGTCTAAGTCTTCTAGAGGATTTTCGGAGCCCAAGTCTCAAGCTCCAAGTACCTCTGGCGTGATTCGAATATCTGTTCCACAGACCTCGGGACCGAGTATCGATCCGCCTGTTCGATCTCTGGTGGTGGAGCCGGTATTCGATGCACCCCAATCACCTATCCTCCAGTCGGTGCATTCTTCGGCTCCTTCGACCAATCACTCTTCACACTCCTCCAAATTATCTGATGTGGATCTGGATCGAGTGATGAAAAGGTTATTGGAGAACCCGGCCCTTGCCAAAATGTTATCTGTTTCGAGTCAAGTGACTTCGGAGACTAATTTGCCTCTGGTTTCCTCCATTCCTCCTCCTTCGAAACCCATCGAATCTTCGGAGCCGGCGCTGACTGAACCGATGCTAGTAGAACCTATGGAGCCGAGGTTCGATCCTCTTCCCTCGGCTCCATCAACCTTGGTTTCTTCGGTACCGACGGAAGAACCTCGGGTCGGGACAGACAGTCACTCGTCGACTCCGGTCGTGAGTCGAACCGACACTTCGTTTCCGACTACCGCTTGGTGCTTCAACGTAGATGTCCTCGGCCCTGTCCTCTGGTTTGGAGCGTGGGGTCTCTGTTCGAAGTGATCGACCGATCTCTTCGGAGCCGATCGATCCTTCGAATCGGATTCTGGCGCCTTTGATGCCATGAGGAAGGTTTTGTCTGCTAAGACCACTACTGCCTCGGATCTGTCTTCACCTCTTCCCCTCAGATCCCTTCTGAGTGTCGAGATCCAGGGCCTCAGGAATCCCCTTCGGGTGACCCCTCCTCCCTATATACTTCTCCGGAAGCTCCCATCGAGAAAGTGCCTAGGAAGAAACTGTGCAAGAGGAGGCACTTAGATTCCCCTCAGGAATCTCTTCAGATACCGACTTGGAGGAATCAGAAGTGTCCCCACGGTCCCCCTCGGAAGATGTCTCATTTTCAGACATTTTAGAAATCCTGAAACAGAGAGGGGATTGGCAGTCCCTTGCCCCTACTGAGGATGAGTCGGTTCTCCTGAAGGCCTTTGGATCTCAACCATCCACCTCTTTGGTTACTCTGCCCTTCGTTGAACTAATGGAACTAGTTGCTCGAAGGGCGTGGGAGTCTCCTGACACCATGGAACCAGTCCCTTGGAGGCCTAATAAGTTCATTACTGCACCATCAGACAAGTCCTCCTTGACAAAAGGAGTTCGGTAGATACTATGGTGGTGGTGGCGGCCACTAAGAAAGAGATGTCTGAGTCTTCTTCTACTGTCCATCCTCCTAATAAAGATTCTAGGACTATGGACAGATATGGAAAACGCATTTTCAGTTTGGCGACATTTTCCATGAGATCGCTAAACTACCTAACTCATTTCATACGTCTTCAACGAGATCTCCTCAAAGAACTAGGAGACTCTCTTCAGGGTAATGTAACCGATGCAATCTCTGACAAGGTGAATGCACAACTCAACACCCTAAATTCCATAGTCAACTCATCCATGCGGCTCATTTCATATGCTGCCGAAGGTTCGAGTAGAGCGGCGGGTTCAGCAAAGGCTCTTGGGAGACCATCCTGGATGCGCCTGTGCTCCTTCGCGGAAGCCTTTGTCTTCATTTGTAAACACCTCTTTTGACGGATCGACCTTGTTCGGTCCAAAAGTTAAGGAGACACTTATGAGGTGTGAGCTAGAAGGAAAGACTCTGTCTGCCGTCTGAGTCCGTTTTTCCACTCCAACCAGACCGTACCCCAAAGGGCAACGAAGTGGGAAAATGTGGTTCTGGAAACCTCAGGAAGCTTTCCAAAACACACCTACAGATACCTCCTCCAGAGGCAGAGGAAGAGGTCAAAATGGAAGACGCCGTCCAATCGGCAGAGGTGGTCTGCAAAACCAGGGTGACAGGGACCAGTTCTCTGGCAAACCCTATCAGCGTTCCTGTAGGGAAGCTCGGCTGTTCTACTGTGGAGACGGTCGGGGGTTGCTTAGCTTTACACTAAAATGCCTGGCTAAACATCGCAACAGATTCCTGGGTGAAAAGCATCATGACCAGAGGTTACCGCATTCCCTTTGTAAAAAATCCCCCTATATTTGCAAAAAGTCCAGACATTCCACCCAGTCTGAGAAAACTAGCAGAGAGAGAGATTCAAAATCTTCTAGACAAAAGTCATCCAGCCAGTCCCAGCAGACCAAAGAGGATTCGGAACTTACTCAAGGTTCTTTTTAGTGCCAAAGAAGACTGGGGACTGGAGGCCCATTCTAGACCTCAGCAGGCTCAACGCCTTTGTAAAGAAGGAGAAGTTCCAGATGGTCATGCTGCAATCAGTCCTCCCTTTTTTGTCAAAAGGGGAGTGGATGTGCTGTATAGATCTCAAGGATGCATACTACCATATCAAAATGGACAGAGCATCCAGAGATCATCTACGTTTTCAGCTGGGAGCAAGTCATTACCAGTTCAGAGCCCTGCCCTTTCAGCCCCCAGGGTGTTCACCAAATGCATGGCGGTGGTTACGGCTCATCTGAGACCACTAGGATTGTGAGTGTTTCCGTATCTGGACGACTGGCTCCTTACTACCACCACCAAGTATCAACTTCTGCGGACAAGAGACTACTTAATACATCTCTGTTCTCGTTTAGGTATCTAAATTTTGAGAAATCTGCATTATTGCCCTCGCAGCACATTACCTTCTTAGGAGCAGAAATGGACACCGTCAATGAAAAAATCAAGTTGCCTCAATCCAGAATTGTCTCATTGAGGATCAGTTATCCAGCCTTCTAGTTCTCGACAAAGCACCGGCGTCACAGATACTACAACTTTTGGGCACAATGGCGGCGGCCTTGATAGCAGTTCCCTTAGGCCGAATGCACATGCGGATATTACAATGGCTACTTTTCGCTCAATGGTCCTACCAGAGTCTACCTTTATCATACAAGATTCGATTAACAACTCTTTGCAAGAAAGATCTCACTTGGTGGTTAATCAGCGACCATGTGACAATCTGTCGTCCCTTTGTTCTTCCCCAACCCGCAGCCACAGTGACCACGGATGCTTCCCTGATAGGGGGGGGGGCTTTTTCAGGGAAACACTATCCAAGGCACTTGGTCGGTTATGGAGACTCATTTGCATATCAGTGTCCTGGAGATGAGAGCAGTGTTCCTAGCGTTGCAGCACTTTCACAACTCTCTACCTCTAGGTACGATTGCCATCCAGACGGACAACATGTCGGTAGTCTGGTATATCAACAAACAAGGGGGAACCAAGTCCTATCCCCTATGCCGCGAGGCCCTGAGAATATGGCAGTGGGCTGTATCCACCTGACACTTTCTGACAGCAACGCACATCCTGGGATCTTCCAATGTGATAGCCGACAGTTTAAGCAGGGCTATGCTGCTGCCTCACGAGTGGTCTCTAAAACAGAGTGTGGCGGAACAGATCTTCCTCCGATGGGGCCGACCTTGCTGCGACCTGTTTGCATCCCCAATGAATGCCAAATGCAGCAGCTACTTTACCCTTTATCCCCCACCGGGGAACAAACCAAGGGGCCTTTTCGTGCGATTGGCCCCCGGGTCTCCTGTATGCCTTTCCACTGATCCCCTTAATTCCCAGATTTATTCAGAAAGCCAAAAGTCTAGGAAGGACAGTTATATTGATAGCCCCGTCTTGGCCTCGACAAATTTGGTTCCTTTTTCTGCAGAAATATCAACTGGAAGAACCGTGGATCCTGGACCCGGTGCCGGACCTGCTGACCCATTCGTCGGGAGTTCTTCATCCTTCCCTTCTCTTCCTAAATCTGACAGCTTGGCTGCTCCAATTCCCACTTTAGCCAGGTCTACTGATTTGTTCCCTGCTGTCCAGCATATCGTAGTTTCTTCTCACTAACTGTCTACCAAGAAATTATACAATAGTAAGTGGAAACGATTCGTACATTGTGTCATAAGAACTATAATAACCGTGAGACATATACAGTTAACACATTGCCCTGTAATAGCTGCAAACAGTGTTGTTTTATTAATATTGATACGTCGTTTAAATCACCTGTTACTGGAAAAGAGTATAATTTCCAGACTGGTTCCACTTGCAGGACAGAAAATGTTATATACTTAGCCCAGTGTTGTTCATGTGAAGCGTTCTACATAGGTAAAACTAATCGACAACTGAGAGAACGAATAAGAGAACACACATATGGTATAAGAAGAGGAGATGAGAAAAATGCATTAGCCAAACACAATAAAATGAAGGGAAATACACACACTTTTAGTTTTTTTGTCATACAAACTATAAATAAAACCATGAGAGGAGGGGACCTTGAGAATTATACATTGGAACAAGAATCCAAATGGATTATAAGATGCAGGTCAGATCATCCACCTGGTCTAAATGACAAAGTAGGCATATACCCTTTTTTGAAGAAAAGAAGGTTAAAGCACTGAGACAACTTTAGTCAACATCTGATAGATATAAACTCTATGTTTATGATACTAATACATATTAGATTAGGAGTAAAATTCTCTTAATGAGAATGAATTCAAAGCATAGGGAGATTTTAGGTAAAGGATGAATTGTCAGTTTAATATTAGATTAAACGGTCTGTAGGAATACAGAAAAGTTTTATTATTATTATTAATAATATTTTTAGTTTTTGTTTTCATTTTTATTTTATAAACTTTTTATTCCATACATTATGAAAATGTGAGTACTAGTTATTGAATTTATTTAAGCACACAAAAGGTTTTATAAAAGTGGCTTTATTCACTATAAAGAATGAATATGAGAAATGGTATAGTAGCACCATCTGCTGTTATAATGATGTACTACTAGTATTAAATAATACAGTCTCCATCGGTAGGCACAGAGGTTTTTTAAAAAGTTCCTATGTAAAATGTAAGAATGGCTACGGAGATAGAATCTCTCTGGGTTATTCAAAGGTTATTTAAAGGTTATTCAAGCATTTTTTAAGTGTTGTTATAGGGTTATTTGTGTTTTTAACTGTGTTTTTAACGTTACTTGGATTGATTAGCAGTCCAATTAAGTAAGTTGATCAAGGTAATTGAGATTAATTAGTGTTGATTTACCTAAGTATCTAGGATATATAAAGGCTGTGCCTTCTATAGTTATATGTACAGTCTGAGGAAGCCCTTTGTAGGGTGAAAGCGCTTACTGATGTTTAAACTGCTGTGAATAAAGAACGTTCCCTTTATGCTGTGAGTTGGAGCCATTGTCTTTATTCAATACGTTGGATGTCTTGGAAGATACGTAACTAAGTCGTAGTTGAAGCAGAGTTGTGTTTCCTTTACTGGTGGAATGCTGATAGATGCATTTTTTCTTCCCTTGAAACGGAGAAGTTATATTTCGCTAACTAACTGATACAGAGTGTGGCTGACGATTTGGACAGTTAGCGTTCCTGCACGGAGGTTGGTGTTTGTTTTTATCCTCATTGTTCAATAAGGGCTCAGCAGCTGCCAACATACGAGTACAAGTGGCTGCTATCTCAAACTTTCATGTAGGATGTGATGGATCTAACATTATGGCGCATAGGCTTTGTAAAGCATTTCTAAAAGGAACCCATCACCTCAGACCACCGGTTAGACACCCTATTTCTCCCTGGAATTTAAATCTCATATCACAATTGATGCTTTAACCAGCCTCTTCATGCCATCTGAAATTCCTTTCTTGGAAGACTATTTTCTTGGTAGCCATTACTTCCGCACGTAGAGTGTCTGAACTGCAGGCATTGTCCTCCAGACCGCCATATTTAATTTTTCACCCAGACAGAGTTTTTCTTAGGACTAACCCCACTTTCCTTCCCAAAGTGTGCTCAGAGAGCAACATAAATCAAGCCATCGAAATTCTTACCTTCTTCAGACATCACACCAACAAACTAGAATATATGTTGCATAAGCTTGACGTGCACCGGCAGCTAAGGTTCTTCCTTGACCGTACTAAGGATTTCAGACAGACTGAACAGCTGTTTCATTCGCTGATAACAGGAAGGGGCATGCTGTTTCAAAAACCACTTTATTCAGATGGCTGGCTAACTGTATCAAATTTGTTTATGCGTCTACCAATCAGTCATTGTCCTCTGACGTTAAAGCCCATTCTACCCGGGCGGTGTCTACATCCCTGGCGTATGCTGCCCGTTTGCCTTTAGATGTTATCTGTGCAGCTGCCACATGGTCTTAAGCCTCACACGTTCATCACTCACTATAAAGTGGACAGGGCCTCCTTTGGTTCCACTGTGCTCAGGAATGTTCTCCCGTGAGCCACCCAGGATTAGGGTGCTTGGGACGCTACCCGTTTGTAAGAACAAAATGGCGAGATAGTACGTCACATAAAGAAGTTATGTACTTACCATAACGTTCCATGTGAGTTGTACATCTCGCCTTTTTGTTCTTACAATCCCTCCCTCCGTCCCCCTCCATGGAGAGTGATGGTTGCCTTAGCAGGTAGGTCAGTTTGGTCATTTTTAGATCAGCCTGTCCTTGGGCAGGTTGCCTCCTTCCTCTATTCCTGTTTTCTGCTGGAATTCATGATTCAGGGGGTTGGTACCTTTCCTTGGTTTCCTGCATTGCAGCTTGCTAGATCTGGGGAGTTACAGCAGGGAATCATGGGATGTCCACTAGGTCTCGTGCTTCTCTGAGAGTTTAAGCTTGGAAAGCGGCCGACTCGGAGCCGAGGGATCGTCTCCGAACCCGTTTGTAAGAACAAAAAGGCGAGATGTACAACTCACATGGAACGTTATGGTAAGTACATAACTTATTTTTTTGCGGTTTTTTAGTCTTGCATTTCGTGCTTGAAAAGCTTAAGATGCTGTCAGTACTAGTGTTCACACAGGATGGGCCAGGTGTTTTGAGTACTGGTGCAAGTCAAATATTGCCCTGTTCAAGAAGAGGGGACAGCATTTGTTTGCTGGAAGGGCTGGAGTCACTGAGTTTGGTGTACTGCTGTACGAAGTCTGTTCCACCATGGTCTACTTTTATGGCAAGTACTTAACTCAGCCGAAAGTTTTCTATTTATTGGATCAATTAAGTATATTGTTCATCTTGACTTGTGGTGAAATATTTTTGTTGCCGTAAAATATCTAAAAATTACTCATGGCTCAAATAAGTGTGATGTTATCTTGTGCATCTTTAGTGCTGCTGTCATTTGCCCATAGTGGAGTACACCACACTTTTTTGTACTAGTTTATTAAAAATAAGTCATTTGCTTTGTGACTGTTTAGACAACAGCCAGTCACTTTTGTTCAGAATGCTGCCGTGATTTCAAAAGATGACGCCATAAGTGAAGTGTTCAGTTTTATGTTGTGGTGTCATTGCTTATGTAGCTGTCATACATGTGACGGACAACATTAGTTTCCTTATCTGTTTATTTCAGCCTTATTCTAACACTGATCAATTGTCGGCATCATTAGGAGGATTAAGCCTACATCAGTCTCAGCAGCCAGAAGGCCTGCGTCCAGTCAACCTAATACAGGACAGGAATATTCTGCCTCATGCGCCAGTCATTCCTGTTGTACCTAACTTGAATCCTCAAATGAAGAAATTGAATTGCAATCCAGAGTAAGTTACTTTCATAAGAAGTTGCGTGTAGTAAGTTAAAAAAAAAAAAAAAAACATATGAATATGTTGATTTGCTTTGTCTGTTTACTTCATGAAAAAGTGATCTGTTAAGCTGTTACATAATCAAGTAAGCACTTAATTTTGTGTCAAAAGAAGCTAAATTAAAGACTGCTTCATGATTGCTTCTTTCAGTATATTTATTAAAAAAAAAAAGAGAGAGGGAAAGCAACATTCCTTTACTAGGTGATATTGCCTTACTTCAACAGTTCCCATCTTGGAGACCTCATTGCTCTTGAGATTTACGTGATTGCTTCTTAACAGTTTTCTGCCAGACTGCTTAGTAGTCGTGTGTGTATATACCAGCGTGTTTTCAGAGTTGTCACTCTCTTAATAAAAATAAAGCTATTGTAGCTCGTCTTTGCACCTCTTCTTTTGTTGCTGAGGCAAAAACGTATGCAACACGGTTAGTATATTCAATTGTATAAAAAAGCTTGTATTTTCTGACTGAAACCAGAATGTGAAATCCTTTACTTTTGGCATTGCATTGAGAAGTTTGTCTGTTAAATGGCAAAACTTGAAATTCCTTATGAACACCATACAACACCCTGTATTCAGAGATCTTTTGTATCTTTGCCATTTGAAGGATGAAATTTGAGTCCAGGAAGAGTTTAGTCCCTGACTACTCCCATTTTTTTCCCAGAAGTAGTAGAAAATTTTATCTGATCATGGAAACGGTTCACCTGCTTGACAGCCTAACTTAAAACATGGAATTTCTTCAAATCCTGAAGCAGCATTTTCAGCAAGATACCATCATTTAGTAGGGAAGTATGTGGAAGGTACAGCTTTATCTTGTCATTTAATAGTGAGAGTGCAGTCAAATGTTCTTATATAGGGTAATTTAATTGAGTCTAAATGGATTGAGTGTAGGTTTTCAGTTAAAAATGCATTTGAACTGAATAGGAAAAGTAATGAATTTATTTGTGGGAGCAGCTGTTCTGTCTTATATCTGATGTAATCAACTCTGGTTGCAGTAGATGTCCTTCAAGAATGCAACTGCAGTCATAACATGTGGGTTGTCCTGCCTCAGGCAGCCCTCGGTCGGCCGGATTCCAAAGTCTGGGTCCGACGTCGGCTGATGTCACATTTCTCTCTGACGTCAGAGCGGCTGGAGTACATAAGCATCAGCCGACGCCATTTTCTTCAGTCTTTCTTGCCGCGGTGCCTGAAGCAGAAGCAGTTCGCAAGTGCCGGTCGGTCAGCTCCTGTATTCTACGATACCGAAGTCATCAAAAAGCTAAGTACCCCGTTGGGGACCTTTTTTCTTGCCTCAGCCGATGTCAGAAATTACTGAAAAAGTTAACAATTGTCTTTTTTGTGGTAAACAAATACCTCATAAGGATTTCCACTCTTACTGCCTCCCTTGCCTGGGCCAAGACCACGACGTCTCGGCCTGTGTAGCCTGTGCTTGCTTCAACAAGCGCACTCTCAGGCGCCGGGCGGAGTTCGCTGAAGATTTTATCGGCGATAAATTTGCTTACACCATGCCATCGGATCTTCCGACATCGCAAACTCCCAAAAAGCGAAAAGACCGGGACCAGCATCCTCGGCCAGCGTCTACCACCGACTCCACGCCAAAACCTAGCACGAGTGCTCCGGTTCCCTCTGAGACTGTCTCTCCACTGCTCCGAACCGAAGACACCGCATTACCGACGACTACGATTCCAGACATTACTCCGACGCCAGTTATAGACTTTCCTCCGGATACCGAAACCGAGGAAATGCCCGAGACCATTGCTGTAGACAAGGTCACTCCTGCACGTGGAGCTGCCAGGCCTCCTATGGCCATGTCTATTAAGGCATACCCTAGGGCTAAGGCAGCCAGCAAAACAAAGCATATTGCTTCCAAATCCTTACCTCAGCCGACTCCGGAGACACAAATTATGTCCATGGCTGCTGATTTAATTTCCATGATCAGAGGTTCACAGGCCTATCCTGAGAGAGCATCCCAGCCTCCTCCTGATAAAAGGCCCCGGGTTGAACCCTCTGAGCCTTCTCCTTCAGGTGAAGACTCGGAGGGCTCTGTCCACTCTGATAGCCAGGAAGAGCTCTTCCAGACCTATGAGGACTCAGATGCAGAAGATTCCATACCTTCGGCCTCCCCTCCTGAGGATATTTCTTTTGGGGAAGTTCTGCACACCATGAGGGAACATTTCAAGTGGCAGGGTCAGGAATACTCTGATTCTAGGAAACGCCTTAGGACTTTCCTTAAGAAGCCTCAGCACAGGCCCTTAGCTATTCCTCCTGTACTTGATGTTCTGGATCATTTGTATTCTGATTCTAGTGCTACCCCTGATTCTCTTCCTCCTGCTCCAGCCAAGCCAGACAGGTATTACAGGGTCCCAGAAACTCATTCCCATTTATTCAGGGCCCATACTGCTGATTTGGAAACCATTTCACAGGGGCCTAAAGGAGTTTCAGCCTCCACCTCAAAAAATCCTTTGCCCTCCAACAGGGAAGCAAGGTCATTAGAGAGATGGGGTAAAAAGGTTTACACATCCACTACTTTATCTATGAAAGCTTTAATTTGCCTTTTTCATATGTTCCAATATCAGGATTATCTCTTAGAAGATTTACAAAAAACATTAGCTTTTCCTGATCCTTTAGACAGGAAGTCTTTGCAGGAAGCTGTACATAACACTGCAAGTAAGCAATCACTTCCTGCAGTGTGGATACGATGCACTGGAAGCTTCATGTAGGGCAGCTATGACAGGGGCAGTGATGCGTAGACATGCTTGGTTAAAAGATCAACCTCTACCAGATCATGTAAAAGCAAAACTTCTGGATGCATCTTTGGAAAAGAACAAGCTTTTTGGTGCAAATGCTAAGGATGTGTTAAAGACCATCGAAGAAAAAGCAAAACCGGTTCAGACTGTGAAAGATTTCCTCCAGGTTCAACCCCCCAGATTCAGTAGGAATTGGCCTTCAAAAAACTGGTCCTTTCCTAATCCAGAAAAGTTTCAAAGGGGTAAGAACAGACGTGGCCGAGGAAGAGGCCAATACAGAGGCCCTTACAGGGGACGGCAATGGCAGCCAGGAAACCAAAGAAGTGACGCAGGGGTTTCACCTGCCCAACAACCACAAACTCAATGACTTTCCTCTACTACCGCCTACCAGGGAACAACTAGAAGCTCCCTTGAAGGAAATTATCTCTGTTTGCAGAAAACTGGCACAGACTGACAAAGGACAAATGGATTTTGGACATTATAGACCGAGGGTACAGATTTCATTTTCATACCTTACCAAGAAAACAAGGCATGCCAAATCTACCACAACATCAAAGGGCAGAGGCTATCAAGCAAATCACTCTGCTGACTCAAATGAAAGCAATAGAAAGAGTTCCACAACAAGAACAAGAACAGGGTTTTACTCAAGACTGTTCCTTGTTCCAAGAAAAGAATCTCAATGGAGACCAATACTGGACTTGTCCGCATTAAACACCTTTCTCATAGTACCAAAGTTCAAAATGCTGACTCTACAGCAACTCCTTCCCATGCTGGGCAAGGAGTCATGGCTGATTACTCTGGACCTCAAGGAGGCATGCCTGCATGTCCCTATCAGACACAGCTGCAGAAGATACCTCAGATTTCTTGCAGGGCCAGAGCATTATCAATTCTCAGCATTGCCATTTGGCTTATCTACTGCGCCCAGAGTATTTACAAAATGCCTGGCTTCAGTAATTGCTCATTGCAGGCTCCAGGGTGTACAAATTTACCCGTACCTGGACGACTGCCTCATACAAGCGGACGACAAATTGATGTTGACAAAAAACCTGGATTATGTCATACGATTACTTCAAGCTCTGAGATACACAGTCAACTTCCAAAAGTCAAGACTGCAGCCATCCCAGCAAATAATCTTCTTAGGAGCCAAACTAGACACAGCCTCTCAGATGGCTTACCTGACAGAAGACAAACAAGAGAAGTTAACTCAATACTTCAAAGGTTTAGCAAAACTCACCCAGATGACTGCAAGGAGATTCCTACAGGCCCTGGGTTACATGGCATCCTGCATTCTACTGGTTCCATTGGCAAAACTACACATGAGAAAGCTTCAATGGTACCTAAAAAGCATTTGGTCTCAACACAGCAACAACTTGGAGACAATCATACCACTCATTCCATGCCTACAAAAGGAATTCCTATGGTGGGCCTCGGTGAGCCAGGAAAACACAGGTATGTCATTCAAAAAACCACAGATAACACAGACCATGACTACAGGCGCCTCAGACCTTGGATGGGGGGCGCACATGGAAGGCAGGTGTATACAAGGACAATGGTCTCCAAAGGAAACACATCTGCATATAAACCAAAAGGAAATGCTGGCAGTAATGCATGCTATCGAGGCTTTTCAGCACCAACTCCAGCAAGGCCATTTAATGATACGGACAGACAACACCACTGTGATGTGGTACATAAACAAGCAGGGGGGTACTCACTCTTATGACAATGCAGCTTTGGGAGAAATCACTGAGTCTAAACATCCAGTTACAATCCCAGTTTGTTCCAGGAAAAGACAATGTGTTGGCGGACAGCCTAAGCAGGAATTTCACAGATCCACACGAGTGGAGGTTACATCCGAAGGCTTTCAGACAACTCACTTCGACATGGGGCAAGCCAGAAGTGGACCTATTTGCCTCTCACCTCAATCATCTTCTACCAAAATTTTGCACAAGGACATACCATCCAAAGGCTTGGAAAATAGATGCCCTTTCATTCAACTGGAACTCCCTAGCAATCTATGCATTCCCACCTCTGCCACTGATGACCTCAGTATTACTAAAGATCAAAGCAGAGAAGCCCAAGGGAATCATAATAGCTCCGGATTGGCCAAGACAACACTGGTACCCACTACTACGGAGCATGTCACACCAGGAGGTGGGCCCTCCCTCAGTGGCCTCTACTTTTGTCTCAACACAATTTCGAAACACTGCATCCAAACTTTCAGACACTGCAGCTAACAGCCTGGGAGATCCCATAAATAACTTCAGCCTATCTCTCTCCAAGGAAGTTCAGCGGATACTAACAGAGGCTCGAAGACCATCCACCAGAAAGGTTTACTTAGCAAAGTGGAAAAGATTCAGCAATTGGAATGTCAGCAAGGGACATGATGCATCATTACTGAACATCCCACTCATCTTGGTATATTTGGCAGATATGTTACAGAGCGGCCTCTCATATTCTTCAATAAAGATACATGCATCTGCTATTTCAGCTAGATACAACACTGATCCTCCTGTTTTCTCTCACCCCTTACTAAGACAATTCCTCAGGGGAATCAAGAACATTAAGCCACCAAGAAAGGCCCCAGTGCCAGCCTGGGACCTCAATTTTGTCTTAGAAAAACTGACTCTACCTCCTTTTGAGCCAGCAGTTTCAGTTGACTTGCAATTTCTCTCATGGAAAACAGCGTTTCTGTTGGCAATTACCTCAGCAAGAAGGGTTTCGGAGCTACAGGCCCTAATGGCAATACCACCCTTTATTATTTTCCACAGAGACAGGGTTTCATTAAGGACCAACCCTACTTTTATGCCAAAGGTGGTATCTAGGGTTTCTCTAAATCAAGCCATTCATCTGCCTGCTTTCTTCCCCAATCCTGAGAATAAGGGGGAAAGACTTTTGCATACCTTGGACATTCATAGACAACTTTGATACTACCTGGACAGAACCAAGGCCAGTAGGAAGTCTGAACAGCTTTTAGTAGCTTACGCCCCTGCAGTCCAAGGAAAAGCAATTTCAAAACAGACCATTTCTAAATGGATTGGACATTGCATCAGATTCTGTTATTCCTTTCATGGGAAGACTGTTCCAGCCTATGTCAGACCACATTCCACCAGAGCTACAGCCACCTCTACAGCATTTTTAAGAGGGGTGCCTACAAAGGACATTCTAGAAGCTGCTACATGGAGCTCCGTGCATACATTCTCCAAACACTACAATCTCCCTCTATATTCCAGATCCAGAGCAGGCTTTGCTTGGCAGTCCTGCAGGGTTTGATTGCCACACCATCTCTTTCCTAGAGCATACCTCCTCCCCAGCTAAGCTATGGTATTCTACCCACATGTTATGACTGCAGTTGCATTCTTGAAGGACATAGTACAGTTTTGTACCATAAATGTAGATGTCCGATAGACATGCAACTGCAGTCGGGTTTTCCCTCCTCCATACCCCTCTATGCCTAGGGTCCACTCCTATCCCCCTTACTCTTAGCTGGGGATATCTGTTATGGTGTATTTGTTTTATTGCTCATGTATTTGTTTGGAATCCTGTTTTTGTCTTCCAATTTGATTACAGCCTTCCTTGGAGGGCACCTGGCATCTGGGGCAAGAAACACTGAAGAAAATGGCGTCGGCTGATGCTTATGTACTCCAGCCGCTCTGACGTCGGAGAGAAATGCGACATCAGCCGACGTCGGACCCAGACTTTGGAATCCAGCCGACCGAGGGCTGCCTGAGGCAGGACAACCCACATGTTATGACTGCAGTTGCATGTCTATCGGACATCTACATTTATGGTAGGTACAAAACTGTACTTTTCTAAGAAAGCTGAAGTCCTTTGCAACCCTACTGAGCCCCATATGTCTACGGAAAACAATAAATTAACTGTCCCAATTGATGACATCACTGAAAAGTGAATGACTGATTCCTGTCATATTGCAGAAATAATTTTTGGTCAGTTTTTGTTTCCTTCGCCTTTAGCGTCCTTTCCCAGCTGTTGACTGATCTTATGTGTTTGTGGGTAAAACCCCAATGAGATGTTTCATTAGGTGAATCCCTCTATCTGCAGGGGAAAAAAAATGTTGCTAGGTTTAGGGTTGTGACAGTGAGTGTAGGGGTAGGATGGGGACTTGAGTGGAAGCAGACAGTAATATTAAGACTGTAGGTATTGGTTTGTGCTGTAATAGCCATGGATGAGCATCCACTTATTTTGATATTTTGCATCACACTCCATTGTGTGACTTTTTTTTGTTTGTTTTGTTTTAAACCACACTGGGACCATAGGATGTCTTTTAACATAAATCAATATTATAGTTGTAGCATTATTGCTTCTAACCAGTTAAGTGTGTCAGTAGCCGCGGTGGTGCAGCGGTTAGCGTTGTCGCCTCACAGCAAGAAGTTCTCCCGTTCGATTCTCGGCTGGAGCGCCTTCTGTGTGGAGTCTGCATGTCCTCCCCACAGTCGAGTGACGTTTAAAGACATGCAGGTAGATGCGTGCATGAATGGGTGTGCCTTCTTTGAAGGTTGGGCGTCGGGCTGGTAACTCGGCACCTTAAAAAATCCACTGCCAATCATTAGTGGACTGGAATTCTGCTGTGGTGACCCCTAACCGGGAAAGCTGAAAGACATTGCTTTTTACCAGTTAAGTTTGTTAGAGAATTGCTAAGTAATTGTGACACGTCTTTCTTTTTTAATTGTACATAAAATCATTCAACGGGTACTGGTAGATGTCCTTTAATACCAGTGTTGCAGTATTCCTGATATGTGGTATCTCCTGCCCAGCATCCACCCAGTGTAACAAAGCCTTTAGAATTTCTAGAAGATGTACGTCACACACATGCTCTTTGCATAAGGTGTAGGGCATAAAGGTGACATATGGAAGTGCATACTTCAGAACTTCTTGGCCACCAGTCTGAATGTCATCATTGAACATCAGTCTGTACGCTCTTCTGTGCTGGTTATGGAAATGTTTCAGATAAGCTCCCTGTTGGGGTTTCTTATCTTCTATTTTTGTTTTTTTGTAAGTTTACATGTCATCCAGAAAGGTAAAATGTCAGTTTAGGTGGCAGATTCCCCCATAAAAATAGTCGAGAGCAGTGTCTCTTCTGTTTGAGTGCTTCTCACGACCACACTGTTCTATCTGCCAAGCGTTTGCCAGTAAGAATCTATGTAGTCATCTCTCTGCCTCCTTGTCTAATTATCTACAAATTCAGTATTTAAAGTTGCTGGCGCAAGGTGCTCTGGTGGAGTCCTCCCTTCCTGGGATTCAGCCACCTGCCAAGAAAAGGCCAGAAAAACTGTGGTCTGATTCATCTGCTGCCCGGCCTCCCCCAGATCTCTGTCTTGAGGCTGGTGAAACCTCTGAGGATCATCCAGTTGTTGCTTTGATTCCTCTGCAGTGACTGTCTCTGAAGGTGCTTTGGATCCAACTTCTCTAATGTCCTTGGAGGCTTTACAAGTGGCTGCTCCAGTGGTTGAGGGGGAACCTCAGCTGATTATATCGGAGGGACTGAGAGGGATTCTGCAGATCCTAGTTTGAAAGGAGCTTCCTCCTATGTTGAAAGTATCTGCAAGGGTCCGAACAGCCTAGTATTTTTCATGCAGGTGTCCCTCAAAAGAAAAAGAAAAAAAAGCAAACGTATTTCCCCTGCTGTTTAAAACCCCA
Organism: Protopterus annectens; assembly: GCF_019279795.1. Classification (NCBI taxonomy): domain Eukaryota; kingdom Metazoa; phylum Chordata; order Ceratodontiformes; family Protopteridae; genus Protopterus; species Protopterus annectens. The sequence goes on along the minus strand of NC_056728.1, from coordinate 1,147,724,995 downwards.
ACAAGAATTGGGGGGGGGGGTTGTTTAATATTCTGACCCTGACGCCTCATGAGTATCTGTGCCTGCTCCCCCCTGATCATCTACTCCTCCCGTGAGGCCTGGATTGGAAGAGTACTCTGAGGATTTAGATTTTGGGGAAGAGTCTTTGGCATACTCTTTTCATATCCCTTCTCCTTTGGAATATTTGTCTGAGGAAGAGGATTCTATTAGTCCAGATTCTGACTTTGAAGAACTATCTTTTGGGGCACCATTTTTTGTATGATGGAATATTTCAAGTGGGATTGTTCTCAGGTTTGTGATATTCAGAAGAGGTGTTACGAATTCCTCCTGATGGAGTCTCCAAAACCCTGTGTTGTTCCTTTGGTCCTGACTGCCCTCTTAGATTCCTGTTTGGCAGTCTTCGTTACCCCTGATGCTCATCCTCCTGCCCCTAGAAGTCTGATGGATTTTACAAGGTGCCAGATGATTGTAAATTCTGTATAAATATCCTTCTGCTTACCCTTGTATAGTGTCTGTCTTTTCAGACAAACCTTGTAAGCTTTTGCCTTCTACTAAACTACTACTTTCAGACAAGGACAGTAGAGCTATGGAACATCTAGGCAAAATAGTTTATACTGCTGCCACCCTAGCTTTTAGGGGATCAACTACTCTTATGACTAAACATGTTTTAGCCCTTCCTTCTCAAGCTTCTCAGGTAATTTCTGACCTTCCTGATTCTGAAGGTAAAGCCTCGGCCCTTTCATTGTTGGGCTCTAGCTCTTGGGTGGCTTGACACTCTAAGTGTAGTTATGATGCAGCTGATGTTTCGGGGCTGCTGCTTTTGGTTTTGTCCTGAGGCATTACTCTTGGCTTCGTCTTCAGCCTTTACCAGATGACTTTAAAGCTAAATTGTTGGATGTTCCTCTTAATAAAAACCTTGTTGGCTGTGCTGCCGAACTAAGTCCCTCCAGGACAAAGACAAGACCTTACAGGAGTGCAAACAAAAGTGCATTTCTCACATCCCTAAGTTCCAGAGGAATTATCCTTTCAGATCCAATATTTATTAGCAGACAGTCCCTCCAGCCAGAGGTCAGTCTATTCAGGCTCCTCCTTCTCAGAAGCCTCCTTTTCAGGGCAAACCAGGTTTAATCTGACAGTTTGCTTCCTCTTTCCCTTGTCCAGGTTCCCATGTCCTTTTCCAGTTGGTTAAGGGTCACGCAAGAGCCTTGGGTTTTGAACATCTGCCAGGGATATTTCATATATTGGTGTGTTTTCAGAGTGTGGAAATCACCCCCCCCCCCCCGGATATCCCACTACCTCCACAGGAACAGCTTCCTTTCTTTCCAGAGGTGTTTCTGGCTCTTCTGGCCCAGGACACCATTCAAGTTGTGCCCTGTACCCAGTAAGGGAAGGGTTTTTATTCCAGGATGATGATCTTCGTGTTTCACTGTTGCAGTCATTGCATTTGGGTTATCTGCTTGCAGTTAGCCCTCAGTCGGCCTGATTAACAAAATTTTGGGTCGGTTGCTGTCCTTTCTTCCATGACGTCAGTTCGTCAAGGGTATAAAACGTGCAGCCAATGCCATTACATCAGTCTTTCTTGCCCTGCAGTGCCCGAAGCAGAAGCAGTTTGTAAGTGCCGGTCGGCTGACTCCTGAAATTTTCGTTTTCGAATTTCAGAAGCAAAGTCTTCAACTAAAGCTAAGTACCCCGTTGGGGAAACTTTTTCTTGCTCCTTACCAATGTCAGTAAAAGTTAATAATTGCATTACTTGTGGAAAGCAAATACCTCATAAAGATTTTCATTCGTACTGTATTCCTTGCCTAGGCCCTGACCACGATGTTACCTTGCTGTCGGGTTTGTGCTTTATTTAATCAGTGCATTATCCGTCGTCGGTATATTTTTGTCTCTAAATATTAAGGTTCTCTGTTTAATTATCCAGAAATGTCATCGGTCAGCCATCCGACTAATGAGATTCTGAAAAACGCAAAGATAGACAGAGACAGGCCAATGTCCAATACTGCCGACGCCTCTCCTTAGCCAGTCACCAGTTCGCCGGTACTCCGTGAGGAGCTTTTGCAGCCCCTAATACCCGCTACTTCTGATTCACAGGCCTGTATTGAGACCAATTCGGAGTCCGGTATGCCGCAAGATGCTTCAACTCTGGAACCCGCAAATGTCTCTACCTTAGATGGGTCCTGAGCCGCTATACAGGCACTGGCTTCTGAGGGTGTATTCAGGCCTACTGACTTGCATATTAAATCGACGCCTCCTTTTTTACTTAGGCCTAAATCTCGATCCATGTCTAATAAACAGACTCCCAGGCCATATGCTCAGGCCTTTAGGCCTAAAAAACAAATCAGAATGGCTGAAGATCTAATAACTCTAATCAGGGGTAGCCAACCCCCCCCCCCCTTTCTAAGAGGCCTAGGACTGAAGTTGATTATGAATCTTCTGATCAAGATTCTGTTTTATCTGACTCTTCTGATGATCTGGATTTGCCCTTGCCTACTTATGAGGATTCTGATGCAGAGGACTCTATTCCCTCTGCTTCCCCTTCTGAGGATTTTTCTTTTTGGAAACCTTGCATACAAGGGAGCATTTCCACTGGGAAAGCCAGGATTTTTCTGATTCAAAAAAGAGGCTTAGGGATTTCCTTCTCCTACCCTCAGCATAGGCCTTTAGCTATTCCTCCTGTACTAGACATTGTTGATGATGCTTTCTCGGATTCTAGTTTGCCCCTGATTCCCTGCCTCCTGCTCCCAGAAAACCTGACAGATACAAAGTCCCTGAGTCCCACAAGCTCCTTTTCAAAAATTCTATTGCAGATCCAGAGACTATTTCACAGGGGCCCAAGGTCATTAAGGCTTCTACTGCTAAAAATCCTACCCCTTCTGATAGAGACTCCAGGGCGCTGGATAGATGGGGTAAGAAGGTTTACACTTCTGCAACCTTGGCCATTAGGGTTTTAAACTGCCAGTTTCTTATGTTAAAATATCAGCAACATGTTATTGGACTGCTTAAACAGAAAATGATGCTGATTCCCGACTGTGTGGAAAATAAAGAATTACAGGATTTAATGCATTCTGCTGAACAAGTTGGAAAATATACTTTGCAGTGTGGTTTTGATTCATTAGAGGCTTCTTGCAGGGCTGCTGTTAATAGGTCTATAATCAGAAGGCATGCTTGGCTTACGGAACAATCTTTGCCTGATCATGTTAAAGCTAAATTTTTGGATGCTCCTTGAAATCAGGACCGCCTGTTTGGCAACAAGGCTGAGGAAGTTCTTAAAAAAATGGAAGATAAAGCTATATCTATGCAAACTGTTAGATGTTATGTAGTCCAATCTCGCCTACATTCTTACCCGTGGGTTCGACTTGACCATACTTTAGCTCGAAGTCTTTCAATTGTCTGGGCTAAGATGGTATCCCATGCTGCACTGCTCTCTATTCCCAGATCTCGTTTGCCGCTCGTGTAGCTCTGACGTGGTCTCTCTCTTGGCTGTGGCTACGTATTCTTTTCATCTTTATAGCAGAGAAGTGTTTGCAGAAAAAGCTATTTTCATAGCTGTTTGTGTGTTATCTTTGGGTGTGTTTGTGGAAAAGTTGTTTTTTTCTTCTCTTAGCATGTTTCTTGTGGTATCCCACTAGCTGTTTCCAGCGGGCTAGGCCAGATTCAGTTAGAGGATCTAGTCTGTCCCCTCGCTTACCTTTGTGGGCTAACTTACCTTCCCTTGGGCTAAGACCGTTTAATTTAGAGGAACTAGTCCTCCCTCTTGACCTTGTGTTCTAGGACCGTTTAAGTTAGAGGTGTCTGTGGTGTTCTGTCTGTCTGCTGCTCCCGCTCTTGTGGCTGATTGACCGTTGGTCTGGTTGTTGGGTTAGTGTCTCAGTTTTTGTAGTGACTATGTCTAAAGATACTAAGGAGCATAAGCCCTCGGGCTTTAAGAAGTGCACGAAGTGCAGTTATAAGATGTTGATATCTGATGGACACACTGTGTGTACTGTCTTGGAGCGATTCACCTCCAGGAATCGTGTACTTTTTGTCATGCTTTTTGCCCGCGTGTTCTTCAGGAAAGGAAGAACAAACTGATTTTGAAAGGACTTCTGAAACCCTCCTTCGAGGAGGGTTTGGAGAGTGCTTCCAGCTTTGTCTTCTCCATCTAAAGCTAAATCTTCTAAGGCTACAAAGTGATCCTCTGCTCCATCAGAATCCTCTGAGCCACCGGAGAAAACAGCTAAATCTTTGATATCTCCTCTGCTCCATTGTCCTCAGGGCCGCAGGAAGTGTCTGTTTTTATGGAGCCTGCTTCGGCTCCTATTCTCTCGGAGCCTGTTCTGGGCCGGTCGCCTAGCATTAGGCTGGTATCTCCTCCTCGCAGGTCTCCTTCAGAGAGGAGGTCTCTATCTTCTTCCCTATCCTCTAAATCCTCCAGGACCTTATCGGATGTGGATGTCGATAGAGTGGCGCAGAGACTTCTCCAGTCACCGGTACTGGCTAAATTGTTTTCGGCTCCGACCCAGTCGGCTCCAGAGCTGGTCCCTCTACCTGCGTCGATACTTCCTCGTCCGAGCGCATCTCAGCTTTCAGAGCTGGAGTGCTTGGCTCTGTTTGATGTCCCTAGGTCGGTTCCGACAGCCCCTCCTGGCTTATCAGTTCCAAAGTCAGCTCTGACTCTGTTGGCGACGTCCACGGGGTTCAGGACTCAGGATTCTTCGGTCGGACCTGAGGGGGAGGCTTCGGGACTCCTCTCGGCTCCTAGTCTCCCTCTCGGTGCTTTGGTGCAGGGAAGCCTGTGTCCAGTCTCGGCTTCAGACCTGGTCCCTTCTGATCCAAGGTCTTCTATGGCTGGTCGATCTTCGGACCCGGGGGGACCAGCTTTTGAGGCCATGCAGAGCACACTAGCCAGGTCGTCAGCAGCATCGTACGGTTCAGTCACTGTCTCCCTTACAGCACCAGCGCTGGTCTCTGATTGCCCTCTATCTCTTGATAGAGGCCTCAGGGTACCCCTATGAGTGGCCCACATATTTCTGAGGGCCCCTCAGAGTTTTTGCCTGAGGAGCCACCCAGAAAGAGAGCGTGCAAGAGGAAATGCATAGATTCCCAAGATGAGTCTCATATGTCAGACAACAACCTCGAGGAATCAGAGGGGTCCCCTAAGTCATCCTCTGAGGATGTTTCTTTCTCTGACATCATAGAGATTTTGAAGCAAAGAGGTGACTGGCCATCCAAAGCCCCCTCCGAAGAGGAGTCTGTGTTCCTGAAGGCCTTTGGTGCTCAGCCCTCCACCTCCTGGGTGTCTCCACCCTTCGAGCTTCTGGATCTGGTTTTGTCGAAGGGTGGGGGGGAAACCCCTGACTCTGTGGAACCAGTCCCCAGGAGACCCTATAAATTTTTGTCTGTCCCTTCTGATAAGGAATTTCTATCCAAGGGAGTCCCTGTGGATGCCATGGTGGTGGGAGCGGCCACCAAGAAGGTATTGGCTGAGACTTCTTCCACCGTCCAGCCCCCTAACAAGGAGTCTAGGACCATGGACCGGTACGGGAAGAATGTTTTCTTCACCGGCCTTTACTTTGTGGTCACTGAATTACTTATCACACGTTACATGGCTCCAGAGAGATCTCCTAAAGGAGCTTGGAGATGCCCTAAGGTGTAACGATGTTCTTCGTGTTTCACTGTTGCAGTCATAACTGTAGGGTGCTCCTGCCGGCAGGCAGCCCGAGGTCGGCCAGAATCCCAAAGTCTGGGTCCGGCGTTGGCTGTACCAGCTAGCCCCATGACGTCAGAACGCAGAGGTATAAAGCTGACAGCCAACGCCATCTTCTCCAGTCTTTCTTGCTGTGCGGTGGAAAGCAGCTCGCAAGTCGTTGGTTGGCGTTTTCAGACAACGTAAAAAAAACTGTGAAGTACGCAACAGATATCACTGGTAAAAAGACTCACGGCCAGAGAATCACCAGAACCAGGATACGATTGGATTGATGCAAAAGTTTTTATTCCACGTAAAACACCCACAGTCAAAGACTTCAATAAAAAATAATACAGTCAAGCGCTTTCGCCCGGGCTCTCCCAGGCTTTATCAAGACAATGAAGCAGAATGTGTGCTTTCATTATATACATATGCCCTTTTAATTAATCAGTTATATTACGTATTCCAATTACTTTTACTTCATAATAAAGTTTAAAATTTAAAGCTATACATTCAGAAACTTACAGGGTCTACTTAACAAAATCCTAACATTTTTAAGATGTATGCATTTTGTAGGAAAACTTAATAAATTGATTACAAATATTATTAAATTCTAAAAGTTGAGTCTGTTAATAATATTTAAGAACAGTTTAAATATTTTAAATGTATATTTAAATTAAATATCATGTTAAATATTAAATAGTAAGAAATAAAAAGCTAAAAAAGCTAAAAAGCTAAAAAATTAAAAAGCTAAAGTACTGTGCATGAATTAATATTCTTAAATTATAATATATATTCTACTATTATGCTTGATCATCTTACATAGTGAACACCAAAATAAATGCATAAAAATAAATCTAAAAATATTTAAAAATATTTATAAAAATATATGATATATAATGTTACAACCATAAACATAAATTGGTAGCTGTTAAAAATCATTCCATATATATTTACAATTTAGCTCTTCGAAGCTTGAGTGCACTATTAATACTAACGGCATCGTTAAGCCCTGGTTTTCAGACAACGTGCTTTGATTGTCGTCGGTCCGAAGTTTTCTACTTCTCTTCTCAAGCTAAGTACCCCGTTGGGGAAACTTTTTTCTTGCTCCTCCAATGTCAGAAAAAGTTAATAATTGTATATCGTGTGGGAAACAAATACCTCATAAAGATTTCCACTCTTACTGTCTACCTTGCTTAGCCCCTGACCACAACGTTTCTTGCTATCGGTTCTGTGCCAGGTTTAATTCTCGCACTATTAAGCGTAGGTACGATTGGGCCTTGAATTATTTCAGTAGACTATTCAATTATAGGATGTCGTCGGATACTTTACCGACAACCGGAATTCAAAAGAAACGTAAAGACAAGGATAGGCCTCCGAGATCCAAACATGATATTTTACAGCCGGAGCCAGCTTCGGGTTCAGCAGTCGTCAGTGAGGCGCTTTTGCAGCCCCTGTCGTCCGCCACTTCGGAACCGATGGCCGACACGGACTCCCATGGGGAGCCTTCTAGGCCTAGTATTTCAGCTGCTGCAGGACCTTTGGACGTCGCTCCTTCAGATGGGTCCAGAAACCGCTGTGCAGGTACCGGCTTCTGAGGAGGTATTCAGGCCTTCTAATATCACTATTTCTACAAAGACAAAGGCAAAGACTCCTGTTAAACCAAGGGTTTCTTCTCAAGGTTCCTCGGATACAGCTCCTAAGTCCCAGAAGCAATTACTCCGGATTGCCGAAGATTTACTTACAATGATTAGGGGGTCTCGCCCTCCTCCAGAAAAAAGGCCTAGACAGGTTATTCCTTATGATTCTTCTGATCAGGCTTCTGTCTTCTGTCTCTTCCTCTGACCAGGATTATTCTTTTCCTCTTTATGAGGATTCTGATGCAGAGGACTCTATTCCCCCTGCTTCCCCCCCCTGAGGATTTCTCTTTTGGGGAAACCTTACATGAGATGAGGGAGCATTTTCATTGGGAAGGTCAGGAATACTCTGCTTCCAAAAAGAGACTTAGGGAATTTCTCCTTCTCCCTCAACACAGACCTTTGGCTATTCCTCCTGTACTTGATATTGTGGATGATGCTTTTTCTGAAGCTAATCTAAATCTTGATTCCTTGCCTCCTGCTCCTTCTAAGCCTGATAGATTTTACAGAGTCCCTGACTCCCATCAATTCCTATTCAAGAACCCTTCTGCTGATCCTAAAACCATTTCTCAGGGTTCTAGGGCTGCTAAGGCCACTTCTTCAAAAAATCCTATTCCCTCTGAAAAGGATTTTCGTGCCTTGGACAGGTGGGGCAAAAAGGTTTACACTTCTGCTACCCTTTCTATTGGAGCTTTAAATTGCCAGTTTCACATGTTCAAGTATCAGCAATTTCTTTTGTCTGTTCTAAAGCAAAAACTTTCAGCCTTTCCTGCTTGTGCAGAGAACAAGGAATTACAGGATGTATTGCATGCAACTGAACAAGTTAGCAAACATAGTTTACATTGTGGTTTTGATGCCTTAGAAGCTTCTTGCAGGGCCGCTGCCTCTGGTACTGTTATTAGGAGGCATGCTTGGCTTCGTGAGCAGAATTTACCAGAACAGGTTAAGGCTAAACTGTTAGATGCCCCTGTTCAGCATGATGTTTTATTTGGAACCAAGGCTGAGGAGGTTATTAAAAAGATGGAAGAAAAAGCAAAGTCTGTGCAGACTGTTAAAGACTTTTTACAAGTTCAGCCTCCTAGATTTTCTAGAAATTGGCCCTCTAAAAATTGGTCCTTTCCCACGTCTGACAGGCCTCAAAGGGGTAGATATAGACGCTCCAGAGGTCGAGGGCAGGCTCAGACCTCTTACAGGTCCAGACAATGGAGTGCTTCTTCACCTAGAAGGGGAGAAGACAGACCTCATTCACAAAAGAAGCAGACTCAATGACTCTCTCCATTGGGCTACAGGTCCTCCTTGCCTGGAAGCCCCTCTCGGAGGAAAACTTTCTCTTTTCTACCAAAATTGGACTCGTATTACCCAGGACAAATGGGTTTTAGACGTGATTTTAAGAGGCTACAAATTCCACTTTAATACTCTGCCAAGGTCAACAGGTTGGCCGGATCTGCCAAAACATCAATGGTCAGAGGCCTTAAATCAAGTGGACGCCTTATTGGCCAAGAAAGCCATAGAACCTGTTCCACTTCCAGAGATGGGAAAAGGTTTTTACTCCAGACTATTTCTGGTCCCAAGGAAACAAAACTCATGGAGACCTATTCTGGACCTCTCAGTGTTAAATACCTTTCTGGAGATTCCAAAATTCAAGATGCTTACTCTGCAACAACTTCTTCCCATGCTCTCCCAGGATGCTTGGATGGTGACATTGGACTTGAAGGAAGTTTATTTACACATTCCCATCAGACAGGAACGCAGAAAATACCTCAGATTCAAGGCAGGTTCGAGACACTTTCAATTCTCTGTACTGCCCTTTGGTTTATCTACTGCACCCAGAGTCTTTACCAAGAGCCTGGCTCCAGTAGTAGCTTTCTGCAGACTCCAAGGAATTCAAATTTACCCCTACCTGAACGATTGCCTTATTCAGGCGGACAGCAAGGATCTTTTACTTCAACATCTGCACTTTGTGCAGCGCCTTCTCCTACTTCTGGGATTTTCAGTAAACACAAAAAAGTCACATTTGATCCCCTCTCAACAAATGATCTTTTTGGGAGCTCTACTAAACACAAGCTTACAAAGGGCCTTCCTTACTCCAGAAAAACAAGTACAGCTGGCATCAATTTTCAACACCTTGTCTACTTCAACTCAGCTCACTGCAAGGAAATTCCTGCAGGCTTTGGGCTACATGGCTTCTTGCATCCTGTTGATTCCAAATGCAAGGCTTCATATGAGAAAACTTCAATGGTATCTAAAGAGTGTGTGGTCTCAACATTACCACAGCCTGAAAACAATGATACCTCTGATTCCCTGCCTCCAAAAGGAGTTCCTTTGGTGGTCCAGGGCTTGTGCTTTGAACGAAGGGAAACCCTTTCGTCTATCTCTTCCTGCTCAGATCATAACCACAGACGCCTCGGATTATGCTTGGGGAGCTCATTACCTGAACAATTGCCAGCAGGGCTATTGGGACAAGAAGCATCTTCCCTGGCACATCAACTTGAAGGAAATGTTGGCAGTCCAAAATGCTCTTCTAGCCTTCCAGAATCTTTTGGAACCAGGGCATCTTCTGATTCGCACAGACAACACCACGGTCATGTGGTATATAAACAAGCAGGGGGGCTCTCACTCATACCCCCTTTGCAGACTAGCCATGATTTTATGGGACACAGCTCTAAACCTGAATCTGCATCTACAAGCTCAATTCATTCCAGGAAAACAGAATCTCTTAGCAGACAGCCTAAGCAGAAATCTTTTGGATCCTCACGAATGGATGCTAGACCCCATCTTATTCAGCAGGATTACGACAGTTTGGGGTTGCCCTCGGATAGATCTGTTTGCATCCCATCTCAATCATCAGCTGCCTCTCTTTTGCACCAGGTCCTTCCACAAAACAGCTTGGAAAGTGGATGCCCTGTCTTTCAGCTGGAGGAATCTTTCGGGATACGCCTTCCCTCCTCTTCCTCTTCTGCCTCGGGTGTTACTGAAAATAAAACAGGACAACCCCAAGGTTGTCATCTTGATAGCTCCAAATTGGCCTCGGCAGTTTTGGTATCCAACTTTAAGACACCTGTTATTGGATCCTGCATGGATTCTGCCTCTGTTTCCTTCTCTTTTGTCTCAGCATCAGGGTCAGATGCTACACTCTCAAATCAAGACTCTTTGCCTGGCAGCTTGGCTCTTCAAGAGCCTTTGATTCCTTCTGTTTTTCCCAAACAAGTTTTGGATGTTCTCTTAGAAGCCAGGCGCCCTAGCACTAGAAAATCTTATGCTTCAAAATGGAAAAGATTTTGCATTTGGATGCGGGATCGAGGTTCTGATCCTTTTTCACCTGACATTTCTTCCATTCTTCTTTACCTCTCTGACCTTTTGCTTAAAGGCCTCTCCTTTTCCTCCATTAAAATCCATGCTTCTGCTATCTCGGCTCTTTACAACACTGATCCCCCCATTTTCTCACACCAGCTGGTGAGACAATTCTTGAGAGGGGCTAAGAATTTAAGACCTCCTAGAACTCTTCCAATTCCTGCTTGGGATCTTAATTATGTTTTGGAAAAACTAACTTTACCTCCCTTTGAGCCTGCTGCTACTTCGGATATCAAGTTCTTATCCTGGAAGACAGTTATTTTATTAGCATTGACTTCTGCCAGAAAGGTGTCAGAGTTGCAAGCTCTCATGGCTGTGGAACCATACCTTATTTTCCACCAAGACAGAGTTGCCTTGAGGACCAATCCTACATTTATGCCTAAAGTGATTTCTAAGGTGGCTTTAAATCAGACTATTCACCTTCCTACTTTCTTTCCTAATCCTCAAAACAAAGGGGAAAGGATTTTGCATTCATTGGACGTACACAGACAACTACGGTTTTACCTGGACAGAACTAAAGATTTCAGAAAATCTGATCAGTTGTTTATCTCTTTTGCCTCCAATTCTCTAGGCAAGCCTATCTCTAAACAAACTGTTTCCAAATGGATTGCCCATGGGATAAGGTTTTGTTACTCTCACTTTGGGAAGCAGATTCCAGGTACTGTTAGAAGTCATTCTACTAGAGCAGCTGCCACTTCAGCAGCTTTTCTCAGAGAAGTTCCTACCAAGGACATTTTGGAAGCTGCCACCTGGAGTTCAGTGCATACTTTTTCTAAGCACTATAATCTCCCTTTATATTCTAAGTCTAGGGCAGGTTTTGCCTCTGCTGTCTTGCAGGGTCTTCTGGCTGCCCCTTCTTCTGCATAACCTCCTCCCTCTCCACAGCTTTGGGATTCCACCCTACAGTTATGACTGCAACAGTGAAACACGAAGAACATAGTACAGATGTCCTTCAAGGATGCATCTGCAGACCTAACATATGGGTTGTCCTGCCTCAGGCAGCCCTTCGGTCGGCCGGATTCCAAAGTCTGGGTCTGACCTCGGCTGATGTCGCACTTCACCCGACATCATAGCTGCTGCGGTATAAAGGCATCAGCCGACGCCATTTTCCTCAGTCTTTCTTGCCGCGCGGTGCCCGAAGCAGAAGCTGTTCGCAAGTGCCGGTAGGTCAGATCCAGAGATTCCTACTACCGAAGACATCTAAAAAGCTAAGTACCCCATTGGGGACTCTTTCTTGCCTCAGCCGATGTCAGTCAATGTAAATAATTGTTTAATTTGTGGGAAACAAATACCTCATAAGGATTTCCACTCTTACTGCCTTCCTTGCTTAGGCCCAGACCACGACGTATCAGCTTGTCTAGCCTGTGCTTCCTTTAACCGACGGACGCTTAGACGTCGGTCGGAGTTTGCAGAGGAGTTTTTTGGTCCCGCTTTTGCATACAAAATGCCGTCGGAGACTCCGACTACACAATTAGCTAAAAAGCGCAAGGAAAAGGACCGACACTCGCGGTCCGCGATTTCGGCTGAAACCACGGTTAGGCCAACCGCGAGTGTCTCGGTTTCGGCTGAAACAGAGTCCTGGGTTCTTCCTTCGGCCGAAAGCATGCCTCCGATAGCCGAAGCCTCACAGAGCATGGCTGAATCTGCTACTGAAATTACTGCTACAGAAGCAGGCACCCAGGATTTGTCAGACACTATTCCTTTAGACATATCTACCCCTGCACGTGGGGCTGCTAGACCCCCTGCTTCTATGTCTATCAAGGCCTTTTCCAGGGCTAAAGCAGCTAAATCTTCTAAGGCCTTACCTGCTAAAACTCCCTCACACAGGCCTACCTCTAGTTCACAAATACTCAGCCTGGCTGAGGATCTTATTTCTTTGATTAGGGGATCCCAAACTCACCCAGACAGGGCCTCTCAACCCCCTCCAGATAAGAGTTCTAGGACTGATCCCCTGGAACCTGTCTCTACAGACTATTCCTCGGATGACTCAGATATTCCAGACCATCAGGAAGGCCCATATTCTCCTTATGAGGATTCTGATGCAGAAGACTCCATTCCTTCTGCTTCTCCTCCTGAAGAATTTTCTTTTGGGGAAACCCTACATGCTATGAGGGAACACTTCCAATGGCAGGGCCAGGATTTTTCAGATTCAAGGAAAAGGCTAAGGACTTTTTTACACTTACCACAGCATAGGCCTTTAGCCATTCCTCCAGTACTAACAGTTGTTGATGCATATAATGATGCCTGTACTGCCCCTGATTCTCTTCCTCCGGCCCCTGCCAAGCCTGACAGATATTACAGGGTCCCGGACACACTCTACCACTTGTATAAGGCTCCTGTTGCAGACCCTGAAACCATTTCACAGGGCCCTAAAGGTGTGGCAGCTGCCTCTGCCAAAACCCTCTTCCCTCTGAAAGGGAATCTAGAGCATTAGAGAGATGGGGTAAAAAGGTTTATACTTCTGCTACTCTTTCGGCCAGGGCCTTAAACTGTCAATTTCACATGATTCAGTACCAGGAATTTTTGTTAGACCAGCTAAATAAAAAAACTGTCCTCTCCTGAACCTATAGACCGCAAGTCCCTTCAGTATTTGGTACATGACTCTCAGCAGGTCAGTAACCATTTCTTAAAATGTGGCTATGATGCACTGGAGGCTTCCTTTAGATCAGCTATGACTGGAGCAGTGATTCGAAGGCATGCCTGGTTAAAAGAACAATCCTTACCAGACCATGTTAAGTCAAAACTCCTAGATGCTCCTATGGAGAAACAAAGTTTGTTTGGCTCCCCTGCACAGGAGGTTCTAAAGAAAGTGGAAGAAAAAGCAAAATCTGTCCAAACAGTCAAGGATTTCTTACAGGTCCAACCTCCGAGGTTTAGCAGAAATTGGCCTTCGAAGAATTGGTCCTTTCCAGGCACCTCCAGAGCACAGAGAGGCAGAAATAGACGCCCAAGAGGCAGAGGTCAGTCTAGGGGTGCTTACAGGGAACGTCAGTGGCAACGTGCCAACCAGAGAAGTGCTGCCACAGATTCAACTACAACCACTTCCACAGGACAGACACAATGACTTGGCTCTGGTTCCGCCTACCAGGGAACAACTGGAAGCACCCTTGGGCGGAAAGCTAGCCTTATTTTCCGACAACTGGCATTGCATTACAGGAGACAAATGGACTTTACAAACAATAGACAAGGGCTACAGGTTTCACTTCCACACTCTACCAAAAAAGAGAGGAATGCCAAACCTACCACCAAGCCAAAAAACAGAGGCTCAAAGACAAATCAACAACTTACTAAGGATGAGAGCTATAGAAAAGGTACCACCTATGGAACAAGGCCAAGGATTTTACTCCAGGCTTTTCCTTGTACCAAGAAAAGAAAATCAATGGAGACCTATTCTCGACTTGTCCGCACTGAACACATACCTCATTGTTCCAAAATTCAAAATGCTGACCCTCCAACTTCTTCCCATGCTGGGCAAGGAGTCTTGGCTGGTGACTCTAGATCTCAAGGAGGCATACCTGCACGTCCCTATATGACCAGATTGCAGAAGACACCTCAGATTTCTTGCAGGATCAGAGCATTATCAATTCTCAGCATTGCCCTTTGGCTTATCTACTGCGCCCAGAGTATTCACGAAATGCCTGGCATCAGTAATTGCTCATTGCAGGCTTCAGGGAATTCAAATTTACCCATACCTGGACGACTGCCTAATACAAGCGGACAACAAGGCAAAATTAACAAAAGATTTGGAAAATGTCATACAACTGTTGCAAGCCTTGGGATACACAGTCAACATGCAAAAGTCAAGACTAGTACCATCCCAAAGGATAACATTTTTGGGTGCACAACTGGATACATCAACTCAGATGGCTTTTCTCACAGAAGAAAAACAAAAGCAACTACCAGTCCATTTTATGACATTAACAACACAAACTCAGCTTACTGCAAGGAAAGTCCTGCAAGCCCTGGGTTACATGGCATCCTGCATAATATTGATTCCGCATGCCAGGCTGCATATGAGAAAGTTGCAATGGTACCTAAGGAATGTATGGTCTGAACACAAGCACAGTCTAGAAGCCCAAATTCCAATAATTCCATGCCTGAAACAAGAATTCCTGTGGTGGGCTCAGGCCTGTCAGTTGAACAGAGGATTGCCTTTCCACAAACCACATCCAAGCCAGACCATCACCACGGACGCCTCAGACCTAGGCTGGGGGGAACACATAGTGGACAAGTGTATACAAGGCCTATGGACCCAAGACCAGCTGAATCTACACATAAATCTAAAGGAGATGCTGGCAGTGAAACATGCAATCCAGGCATTCAGACCACTCCTTCAACAAGGTCACCTGCTGATAAGGACGGACAATACCACAGTCATGTGGTACATCAACAAACAGGGAGGTACACACTCATATCCTCTATGCCGGATGGCAATGGACCTGTGGAATGTGGCCCTGAATCTCAACATTCAACTACAGGCCAGATTTGTACCAGGAAAAGAAAATTCACTAGCAGACACCTTACGCAGAACTACCACGGATGCTCATGAATGGATGCTGCATCCAGATATCTTCAAAGCCATAACAAGGAAATGGGGGCTGCCAGAGATAGACCTGTTTGCCTCCCCACACAACCACCAATTGAAGAAATTCTGCACAAGAGCATACCACCCACTTGCCTGGAGGGTGGACTCCCTTTCCTTCAGCTGGAAAAACCTGACAGCATATGCATTCCCACCTCTTCCTTTGATGTACAAAGTTCTACTGAAGATCAGAGAGGATCAGCCAAGGGTAATCCTGATAGCTCCAGACTGGCCAAGGCAACATTGGTACCCGCTACTGAGAAGCATGTCTCGGTCACACGCATGGCCTCTACCTCTATGTCCCTTACTTCTAACACAGAACAACTACAAGATCCTACATCCAAACTTGAAAACACTGCAGCTAGCTGCTTGGAATATTGCATAAAACAAAATAAAACAGATTTATCTCAGAGGGTTAAGGACATTATCCTGGAGGCACGCAGACCCTCCACAAGGAAAACTTATTCAGCCAAATGGAAAAGATACCTCATTTGGAGTACAGCAAAGGGAGAAAATGTCTCATTGGCAAACATAGCACACATCCTGGAATACTTAGCAGAACTGTTCCACAATGGCCTGTCCTACTCCTCCATTAAGATTCATGCATCAGCAATTTCAGCAGAATACAACATGGATCCTCCTGTCTTCTCTCATCCTCTACTCAGGCAGTTCTTGAGGGGAATCAAAAATGTAAAGCCTCCAAGGAAACCACCTTTACCTACATGGGATCTCAACTTTGTGCTGGAAAAGTTAACACTTCCCCCTTTTGAACCAGCAGCAACAGCAGACTTACAATTCTTATCTTGGAAAACTGCTTTCCTGCTAGTGATCACTTCAGCAAGAAGGGTATCTGAGTTACAGGCATTAATGGCAGTACAGCCCTTCCTTATCTTCCATCAGGATAGAGTGTCTCTGAGAACTAACCCTACTTTTATGCCAAAAGTGGTCTCCAGAGTATCATTGAACCAAGCGATTCATTTACCTACATACTTCCCCAACCCACAGAACAGGGGGGAAAGACTACTACATACCTTGGATGTGCACAGACAATTACGCTACTATCTGGACAGAACTAAGACCAACAGAGAAACTGACCAGCTTCTGGTAGCATATGCGACAGGAATGCAAGGAAAAGCAATTTCAAAACAGACAATCTCAAAATGGATAGGAAATTGCATTAGATTTTGCTACTCTTTTCATGGAAAGACAACTCCTGAAAATATCAGACCTCACTCCACAAGAGCTACAGCCACCACTACAGCTTTCCTATGAGGAGTGGCTACCAAAGACATTTTAGAAGCTGCTACTTGGAGCTCCGTGCATACATTTGCCAAGCATTATAATCTTCCTTTATACTCCAGATCCCGAGCAGGTTTTGCAACTGCTGTTTTGCAAGGGATCTTGACTACACCATCTTTATCTTAGTGCCTCCTCCCCCAGTTTGGCTATGGTATTCTACCCATATGTTAGGACTGCAGATGCATCCTTGAAGGACATAGTACAGTTTTGTACCTACCATAAATGTAGATGTCCGATAGGTATGCATCTGCAGTCAGGATTACCCACCCTCCTTCCCCTCTGTGGTATTCCTAGGGTACTTACCCCTCTTTTAGCTAGCTGGGGGAATTTATTATGGTGTATTTGTTTGTATATATGTATATATATATTTTTTGATCTCTACTGTTTGGAATTATTTGCATTTATCCAAATTTAGCCTTCCTAGAGGACACCTGGCATCTGGGGCAAGAAACACTGAGGAAAATGGCGTCGGCTGATGCCTTTATACCCCAGCAGCTATGACGTCGGGTGAAGTGCGACATCAGCCGAGGCCAGACCCAGACTTTGGAATCCGGCCGACCGAAGGGCTGCCTGAGGCAGGACAACCCATATGTTAGGACTGCAGATGCATACCTATCGGACATCTACATTTATGGTAGGTACAAAACTGTACTTTGTGTACACCTACCATAAATGTAGATGTTCGGGTGTCTTCACTGTTGCAGTCGGTGATGTCCTTCAAGGATGCATCTGCTGTCATCACATATGGGTTGTCCTGCCTCAGGCAGCCCTTCGGTCGGCCGGATTCCAAAGTCTGGGTCCGGCGTCGGCTGATGTCGCCCTTTCCCCGACGTCACAACGCCTGGGGTATAAAAGCGCCAGCCGACGCCATCTTCCCCAGTCTTTCTTGCCGCGTGGTGCCCGAAGCAGTTCGCAAGTGCCGGTCGGCCAGCTCCTGTAATTTCGCTGTCCGAAGACTTCAAAAGCTAAGTACCCCGTTGGGGACTCTTTCTTGCCTCAGCCGATGTCAGAAAAAGTTAATAATTGTTTAACTTGTGGGAAACAAATACCTCATAAGGATTTCCATTCTTATTGTCGTCCTTGCTTAGGCCCAGACCACGACGTCTCGGCCTGCTCTGCCTGCGCTTCCTTCAACCGATGCACTCTTAGACGTCGGTCAGAGTTCGCAGAAGAGTTTTTTGGGGATAGTTTTGCTTACAAAATGCCGTCGGAAACCCCGACATCTCATTTAATTAAGAAACGGAAAGACAAGGACCGACACACGCGGGCCGCGGTTTCGGCTGAAACCGCAGCTAGGCCTACCGCGAGTGTCTCTGTCTCGCCTGATACAGAGTCCTTGGAACTTCCGAACCCTGAAATAATACAACCGACAGCCTCGGTCCCGGAGGCTCCTACCGAGTCGGTTACAGAATTGCCTTCCGAAACTGGTGTATTGGAATCTTCCGACACCATACCTTTAGATAAAGCTACACCAGCACGTGGTGCAGCCAGGCCTCCTGCTTCCATGTCTATTAAGGCCTTCACCAGAGCTAAAGCTGCAAAACGCACTAAAGCCATGCCTCCCAGAGTTATTCCTCAGGGACCTTCTTCTAGTTCACAGATTTTAACTTTAGCAGAGGACCTGATCTCCTTAATTAGGGGCTCTCAGCCTCATCCGGACAGGGGCTCCCAACCCCCTCTAGACAAAAGGCCCAGGATGGATCCCCCTGATCCCCTTTCTTCAGAGGAGGCCTCTGTTGGCTCGGACCACTCAGACTACCAGTAGGAAGCTTATTCGGCCTACGAGGATTCGGATGCAGAGGAATCTATTCCCTCAGCCTCCCCTCCTGAAGAGCTTTCCTTTGGAGAGACCCTTCACACTATGAGAGAGCATTTCAAATGGCAGGGCCAGGAATATTCTGATTCCAGGAAAAGACTAAGAACTTTTCTTCATTTACCTCAGCATAGACCTTTGGCTATTCCTCCTGTTTTAAATGTGATTATTGATGTATATTCTGACTCTAGTATGACCCCTGACACTCTGCCTCCGGCCCCTGTTAAGCCTGATAGGTATTACAGGGTCCCGGACACATAATTTTCTTTATAAGGCCCACTCTGCTGACCCTGAAACTATTTCACAGGGCCCTAAAGGGGTTGCAGCTGTTACTACTAAGAACCCACTCCCCTCTGCAAAGGAGTCCAGGGCATTAGAGAGATGGGGTAAAAAAGTGTATACTTCCGCCACTCTTGCTATGACGTCATTAAATTGTCAATTTCACATGATACAGTATCAAGAGTATTTGTTAGAAGAAATGCTCCCTTCAGGATCTGGTACATAATTCCCAGCAGGTTAGCAACCATTTCTTGCAGTGTGGTTATGATGCATTGGAAGCGTCATGTAGGTCAGCAATGACAGGTGTTGTCATACGCAGGCATGCTTGGCTGAAGGAACAATCTCTGCCAGAACATGTTAAAGCTAAGCTTTTGGATGCTCCACTGGAAAAGCAAAAGTTATTTGGTTCCATGCTCAAGACATCCTAAAGAAATTTGAGGAAAAGGCAAAATCTGTACAAACAGTTAAGGATTTTCTTCAAGTCCAACCGCCTAGATTTAGCAGAAACTGGCCTTCCAAGAATTGGTCCTTTCCGGACACAGAAAGATTTCAAAGGGGCAGAAACAGGCGTGCCAGAGGTAGAGGCCAAGCTAGGGGTGCCTACAGAGGCCGTCAATGGCAACCTCCAATCCAGACAGGCAGTTCAGGATCTGCAACTTCTGCACAAGGACAAACTCAATGACTCTGCTTTGACTCCGCCAACCAGGGCTCAATTAGAAGCACCTTTGGGTGGAAAGCTTTCTTTATTCTCAGGAAATTGGCACAACATTACAAGAGACAAATGGACACTCCAAATAATAAACAACGGATACAGGTTCCATTTCCACACATTGCCAAAAAGAAAAGGCATACCAGGTCTGCCACCAAATCAAAGGACAGAGGCTTTGAAACAAATCTCAAACTTACTACAAATGAAAGCCATAGAAAAAGTTCCTATTTCAGAACAAGGCCAAGGATTTTACTCCAGACTATTCCTTGTTCCAAGAAAAGAGCATCAATGGAGGCCTATTCTCGACTTGTCCGTACTGAATACTTATCTCATTGTGCCAAAATTCAAAATGCTGACTCTACAGCAACTCCTTCCCATGCTGGGCAAGAGGTCTTGGCTGGTTACTCTAGACCTCAAAGAGGCATACCTGCATGTCCCTATCAGACAAAGTTGCAGAAGATACCTCAGATTTCTTGCAGGGTCAGAGCATTATCAATTCTCAGCATTGCCCTTTGGCTTATCTTCTGCGCCCAGAGTATTCACGAAATGCCTGGCATCAGTAATAGCACACTGCAGACTCCAGGGGATTCAAATCTACCCATATCTGGACGACTGCCTTATACAAGCAGACAACCAACAAACTCTGATAAAGGACTTAAATTATGCCATCAATCTTCTACAGGCCTTGGGATATACAGTCAACATGCACAAATCAAGACTTGTTCCATCCCAAAGAATAACCTTTCTGGGTGCGGATGTAGATACAACCACCCAAATTGCTTATCTCACAGAAGAAAAACAAAGTCAACTACCGGATTACTTCAAGAATCTGACGAGACAAACTCAGCTGACTGCAAGGAAAATCCTGCAGGCCCTGGGTTACATGGCATCCTGTATTCTTCTGATTCCACAAGCAAGGCTACATATGAGAAAGCTACAGTGGTACCTAAGGAGTTTATGGACTCAGCACAGTCACAGTTTGGAAACTTTAATCCCACTCATTCCATGCCTTCACAAGGAATTTCTGTGGTGGGCTCAGGCCAGCCAGTCCAACAGAGGGCTGCCCTTCACAAAGCCAAAAACCTCCCAAACTATTACAACAGATTCTTCAGACCTAGGTTGGGGAGCACACATGGAGGGCAGAGGTATCCAAGGACAGTGGTCACGAAAGGAGCTACGCATGCACATAAATCAAAAAGAAATGCTAGCAGTGATGCATGCAATCGAGGCCTTCAAACTCTTTCTGCATCAAGGCCATCTACTAATAAGGACAGACAACACCACAGTTATGTGGCACATAAGCAAGGAGGTACCCATTCTTACCCTCTGTGCAGACTGGCAATGAATCTATGGGATCTTTCCTTGAAACTCAATATACAGCTACAAGCTCAGTTTGTGCCAGGCAAGGACAATACACTGGCGGACAGCTTAAGCAGAAATATCATGGATGCACACGAATGGCTGCTGCACCCAGACATTTTCCAACAGGTAACACAATCTTGGGGGAGCCCGGACATAGATCTATTTGCATCCCCCCACAATCATCAACTAAAGAAATTCTGCTCAAGGACATACCACCCACAAGCGTGGAAAGTGGACGCCCTCTCTTTCAGCTGGAGAAATCTGACTGTGTATGCATTTCCTCCTATTCCATTAATGACCAAGGTGCTACAAATGTGATCCTGATAGCTCCGGACTAGCCAAGACAGCACTGGTACCCACTGCTAAGGAGCATGTCACGTACGAAGCCATGGCCCCTACCTCTATGGCCACTTCTACTGACACAGCACAGACGCAAAATTCTTCACTCCAACCTGAAAACATTGCAACTAACAGCGTGGAGAATACCTTGACTCCTCCTCAGGATAAGCTATCCTAGAGAGTAAAGAATATTATTCTGGAAGCTCGCCGCCCTTCCACAAGGAAGACATACTCAGCAAAATGGAAAAGATTTCTCATCTGGAACACCACAAAGGGCCTAGATGCGACAATGATGAACATGGCACATATCCTGGAATATTTGGCAGCAATACAATACTGACCCTCCTGTCTTTTCTCATCCTCTCCTAAGACAGTTTCTAAGAGGGATCAAAAACATCAAACCTCCTAGGAAACCACCTCTACCTGCTTGGGACCTTAACTACGTGTTGGAAAAACTAACACTGCCTCCATTTGAACCAGCAGCATCTGCAGATCTACAGTACCTCTCATGGAAGACTGCTTTCCTTCTGGCAATAACCACAGCAAGAAGAGTTTCGGAATTGCAAGCCCTAATGGCAGTTCAGCCATTTATCATTTTCCATCAGGATAGAGTTTCATTAAGAACTAATCCTACCTTTATGCCAAAGGTGGTATCCAGGGTTTCATTGAATCTAGCCATTCACTTGCCTACCTTCTTCCCAAATCCACAAAACAAAGGGGAGAAACTGCTGCACACCCTGGACATTCACAGACCGTTGCGCTACTACTTGGACAGAACTAAAGGTTTCAGAAAAACTGACCAGCTGCTGGTAGCATATGCTGCTGGTACTCAAGG
Organism: Protopterus annectens; assembly: GCF_019279795.1. NCBI lineage: Eukaryota > Metazoa > Chordata > Ceratodontiformes > Protopteridae > Protopterus > Protopterus annectens. The sequence goes on along the minus strand of NC_056728.1, from coordinate 1,147,703,124 downwards.
AAAAGCAATTTCCAGACAGACAATTTCAAAATGGATAGGAAATTGCATCAGCTTTTGTTACTCATTTCATGGAAAGACTGTACCAGCTAACATTAGACCTCATTCTACGAGAGCCACAGCCACCTCCACAGCCTTCTTAAGAGGGGTGGCTACAAAAGACATTATAGAAGCTGCCACATGGAGCTCCGTGCATACATTTGCCAAGCATTACAATTTACCTCTATATTCCAGATCTAGTGCAGGCTTTGCTATGGCTGTCCTGCGGGGTATCTTAGCTACACCATCCTTTTCCTAGTACCTCCACCCCCAGATTGGCTATGGTATTCTACCCATATGTGATGACTGCAGATGCATCCTTGAAGGACATAGTACAGTTTTGTACCTACCATAAATGTAGGTGTCCGATAGGTATGCATCTGCAGTCAGGTTTACCCTCCCTCCTTCCCCTCTGTGGTACTCCTAGGGTGCTTACCTCTCTATTAGCTAGCTGGGGATCTATTATGGTGTTTGTTTTATACACACACACATATATATATATATATATATATATATATATATATATATATATATATATATTTTTTTTTTGCAAATGTTTGGATTTTTTATTGCATTTTTCCAAATTTAGCCTTCCAAGAGGGCATCTGGGGCAAGAAAAACCGAGGAAGATGGCGTCGGCTGACACTTTTATACCCCAGGCGTTGTGATGTCGGGGAAAGGGCGACATCAGCCGACGCCGGACCCAGACTTTGGAATCTGGCCGACCGAAGGGCTGCCTGAGGCAGGACAACCCATATGTGATGACTGCAGATGCATACCTATCGGACATCTACATTTATGGTAGGTACAAAACTGTACTTTTCCCTCCCTCCTATCCCCTCTTATCTGCCTTTTCTTTTGTGGTGTATTTGTGTTTCCTTTTTGGACACCTTTTGGTTATTTTGGGGGACTTCTGACATCTGGGGCAAGAAAGACTGGAGAAGATGGCGTCTGCTGTCAGCTTTATACCTCTGCGTTCTGACGTCATGGGGCTAGCTGGTACAGCCGATGCCGGACCCAGACTTTGGGATTCTGGCCGACCTCGGGCTGCCTGCCGGCAGGAGCACTCTACAGTTATGACTGCAACAGTGAAGACACTCGAACATCTACATTTATGGTAGGTGTACACAACTGTACTTTTCTGAGGCGGAGGCTCAGAAAGTCATCGCTCACATGTCTACCCTCAATTCTTTTGCGAACTCCTCCATGAGGCTGATCTCTTAGTGGGTAGGGCAGCAAGTACAGGAGTCGCTCTTAGGAGAAGGGCCTGGATGCGCCTTTGTCATTTCGCGGAGGCCTTCAAGTCTACATTCACCAACGCCCCGTTTGATGGTTCCTCTTTGTTCGGAACCAAGGTGAAAGGCACTCTCACTAGGTGCGAGCAAGAGGGAAAAACTGTCTGCCGTAGGAGTCCATTTTTCCCTTCCCTCTAGGCCTTATCTCAAGGCCCAGAGGAGTGGGAAAATGTGGTTCAAGAAATTGAGTTTTTTTTTCCCGATGCACAAGGTGAGTCCCCCTCCAGAGGCAGGGGACAGGGTGGTTATTCAGGTAGACACCACCCTAGGGTCAGAGGAGGCCCTCGTAACTCGGGAGACCGCGATTCCTTTCGTAGTTCTCCCTACCACTGCTCCTGATGGGGTGGCCCGACTGTGCGTTTCCGGAGCCAGTCGGGGGTCGCATCTCACTATACCCAGAGGCCTGGCAAGGTATCACCCAGGGCCAATGGGTTCAGCTGTATTAGCACTCGAACATCTACATTTATGGTAGGTACAAAACTGTACTTTACAGGTTCCACTTTCACACTCTGCCAAGGTAAAAAGAAATGCCAAACCTGCCACCAAATCAATGGGCAGAGGCTCAAAAACAAATTACAGCACTCATGGACATGAGAGCTATTCAAAAGGTACCACCACAGGAGCAAGGACAAGGATTTTACTCAAGACTCTTTCTGGTTCCCAGAAAGGACAAACCCTGGAGACCCATTCTGGATCTTTCTTCTCTAAACACTTAACTGGATGTTCCGAAATTCAAAATGTTGACACTACAGCTTCTTCCCATGCTGGGCAAGAAAGCTTGGCTCGTGACTTTGGACCTCAAGGAGGCATACCTGCATGCCCCTATCAGACAAAACTGCAGAAGATAGCTCAGATTTCTAGCTGGTTCAATGCACTATCAATTTTCTGCACTGCCCTTTGGCTTATCTACTGCGCCCAGGGTCTTCACAAAGTGCCTGGCACCAGTAATTGCATTTTGCATGCAAAAAGGAATTCAAATTTATCCATACCTGGACGACTGCCTGATTCAAGCAGAGAGCAAGGACATTCTTCTAAAGCATCTGGCGTTCATAAAACAGCTACTAAGTTGCCTGGGGTACAGAGTAAACGAAAGGTTATCAAAACTAGTGCCCTCACAACAGATAATATTCCTGGGTGCCAGCTTGAACACAATGGGCCAGATAGCTTATCTCACGCCAGACAACCAAGGACAACTGGCTCAATACTTTCAATTGATGGCAACAAAGACCCAACTCCCTGCAAGAAAAATTCTGCAGGCTTTGAGCTACGTGGCATCCTGCATACTACAAATTCCATATGCCAGACTGCATATGAGGAAACTACAATGGTACCTAAAGAGTGTAAAGTCTCAACACTGTCAAAGTTTGGAAACAGTTATACCACTTATTCCTTGCCTTCAGCAGGAGATGTTCATCGTGTTTCACTGTTGCTGTCATCACTTTAGGGTTCTTCCTGCTGGCAGGCAGTCCTCTGTCGACCAGAATCCTAAAGTCTGGGTCCGGCGTCAGCTGTTCAGTCATGCTCCCTGACGTCAGAGCGCTAGCAGTACAAAGCTGCCAGCCAACGTCATGTTCTCCAGTCTTTTTTGCCATGCGGTGAAAGCAGTTCGCAAGTGCCGGTCGGCTGACTCCTGATATTTTTTCGTGCTTCAGTCCGAAGACTGACTTCTTCTCAAAGCTAAGTACCCCGTTGGAGAAACTTTTTTCTTGCTCCAGTCCGATGTCAGAAAAAGTTAATAATTGCATTTCTTGTGGGAAGCAAATACCTCATAAGGATTTCCATTCTTACTGTATTCCTTGTTTAGGCCCTGACCACGATGTAGCTAGTTGTCGGTTTTGTGCTAGATTTAACCAACGTACGATTAAGTGGAGGTACGATTTTGCTTTTCACTACTTTGGTAGGCAATTTAATTATGAAATGTCATCGGACATGCTTCCAACTACCGGAGTTCACAAACGATGCAAGGATAAGGACAGGCCTCCGAGGTCCAAATCAGACGACGTTTTACAAGCAGAGCCAGCTACAGGTTCGGCCGACGGCAGTGAGGCGCTTTCGCAGCCCCTGTCGTCGGCCATTTCAGAACCAATTGCCAAAACGGACTCCCACGAGGAGCCAACTAGGCCTTTGAACATTCCAGCTGCAGGACCTTCGGACAGTGCTCCCTCGGATGGGTCCGGAGCCGCTGTGCAGGTACCGGCTTCCGAGGGGGTTTTCAGGCCTACACAGCTTCTGATAAAGGCAAAGACTCCTTCTAAATCTAAGACACCAGCCCAGGCCTCTTCTTATCCGGGACCCAAATCTCAGAAACATCTACTTAAAATGGCAGATGACTTACTAACCATGATTAGGGGATGTCCTTCAAGGATGCATCTGCAGTCATAACAAATGGGTTGTCCTGTCGTCAGGCAGCCCTTCGGTCGGCCGGATTCCAAAGTCTGGGTCCGGCTTCGGCTGATGTCGCACTTCACCCGACGTCATCTCTGCTGATCTTCGGGTATAAAGGCATCAGCCGACGCCATTTTCCTCAGTCTTTCTTGCCGCGCGGCGCCCGAAGCAGAAGCTGTTCGCAAGTGCCGGTCGGTCAGATCCAGAGATTACTACTACCGAATACTACTTCGAAGACTTCTAAAAAGCTAAGTACCCCGTTGGGGACTCTTTCTTGCCTCAGCCGATGTCAGAAAAAGTCAATAACTGTTTAACTTGTGGGAAACAAATACCTCATAAAGATTTCCACTCTTACTGCCTGCCTTGCTTAGGCCCAGACCACGACGTAGCAGCCTGTTCGGCCTGTGCTTCCTTCAACCGACGAACGCTTAGGCGTCGGTCGGAGTTTGCTGAACAGTTTTTCGGCTCAGATTTTGCGTACATTATGCCGTCGGATCCTCCGACTACCCAAATTGTTAAACGCAAAGAAAAAGACCGACACTCGCGGTCCGCGGTTTCGGCCGAAACCACGGTTAAGCAAGCCGCAAGTGTCTCGGTTTCGGCCGAAACCGAGAAAACCGGTCAATCTTCAGCCCAATCTATGACTACTACTGAGGCTCCTGCTACCTTAGTTGAATCGGCCTCAGAAGTTTTGCCTACTACTGTGGTTCCTAGTGATTTATCAGACACCATTCCTTTGGATGTCTCTACCCCAGCACGTGGTGCTGCTAGGCCTCCTGCAGCCATGTCTATTAAGGCCTTTGCCAGGGCTAAAGCAGCCAAAACTGTTAAATCAGTGCCTGTTAAGCCCCCCTCACACAGGCCCACTTCTAGTTCACAAATGCTTACTCTGGCAGAGGATTTAATATCCTTAATTAGGGATCCCAATCTCACCCAGACAGGGCCTCTCAGCCCCAGCAAAGAGACCTAGAGCAGAGCCCCGAGCCAGTGTCCTCTGATGATTCTTCGGATGACTCAGACATTACAGATCAGCCAGAGGCTCCTTTTTCTACTTATGAAGATTCCGATGCTGAGGAATCCATTCCATCTGCCTCTCCACCAGAGGAATTTTCCTTTGGGGAAACCTTACATGCCATGAGAGAACATTTCCAATGGCAGGGACAAGATTTCTCAGATTCAAGAAAAAGGCTTAGGACATTTCTGCAGTTACCACAACATAGGCCCTTAGCTATACCTCCAGTACTGCCTGTTGTGGATGATGCATTTAATGATGTTTGCACTGCTCCTGATACCTTACCTCCAGCCCCTGCCAAACCAGATAGATTTTACAGGGTGCCAGACACTCATCACCACCTATACAAGGCCCCACTTGCAGATCCTGAGACTATATCCCAGGGGCCTAAGGCAGTAGCCTCGACCTCAGCAAAAAACCCTATTCCTTCTGAAAGGGAATCCAGGTCCTTAGAGAGATGGGGGAAAAAAGTTTACACCTCTGCTACTCTCTCAGCTAGAGCTTTAAACTGTCAGTTTCATATGATCCAATACCAAGAGTTTATGCTTGATCAGTTAACTAAGAAGCTGTCCACTGATGACTCCTTAGATAAGAAATATGTTTTAGAAATGGTGAATAACATTCAGCAGGTTAGTAACCATTCTTTAAAATGTGGCTATGATGCACTGGAGGCTTCATTTAGATCAGCCATGACTGGCACAGTGATAAGAAGGCATGCATGGTTGAAAGAACAGGTCTTGCCGGATCATGTTAAAGCAAAACTGTTAGATGCTCCTATGGATAAGGCCAGTCTATTTGGTACACCTGCTCAGCAAGTAATGAAGAAAATGGAAGAGAAGGCAAAATCTGTACAAACAGTTAAGGATTTCTTACAGGTTCAGCCCCCAAGGTTTAGCAGGAACTGGCCTGCCAAAAGCTGGTCCTTTCCAGACTCATCAAAATCTCCAAGGGCAGGAATAGACGCTCTAGAGGCAGAAATCAATCCAGAGGAGGTGCCTACAGAGGACGACAGTGGCAAGGCAATAACCGAGGCACAGACACAACCACTGCCACTGCAACAGGACAATCACAGTGACTTGGCTCTGACACCGCCTACCAGGGAGCAAATAACAGCACCTTTAGGCGGAAAGTTAGCCTTATTTTCGAAAAATTGGCACTATATCACAAAAGACAAGTGGATTTTGCAAACCATAGACCAAGGCTACAGGTTCCACTTCCACACCTTACCAGTAAAAAGAGGAATGCCAAACCTACCTTCAAATCAAAAAACAGAAGCTCTAAAGCAGATAGCGCAATTAACAAAGGTAAGAGCTGTGGAAAGAGTACCAATAACAGAACAGGGCAAAGGATTCTACTCCAGACTCTTCCTAGTACCAAGAAAAGAGAAAAGTTGGAGACCTATTCTCGACCTGTCAGTCTTAAACACATACATCATTATCCCAAAATTCAAAATGCTGACCCTACAGCAACTTCTTCCCATGCTGGGCAAGGAGTGTTGGCTGGTAACTCTAGATCTCAAGGAGGCATACCTGCATGTCCCCATATGACCAAATTGCAGAAGCTACCTCAGATTTCTTGCAGGATCAGAGCATTATCAATTCTCAGCATTGCCCTTTGGCTTATCTACTGCGCCCAGAGTATTCACAAAATGCCTGGCATCAGTAATCGCTCACTGCAGGCTACAGGGAATCCAAATTTATCCATACCTGGACGACTGCCTGTTACAAGCGGACAACAAAAGCAAGCTGACAACAGATTTACAGAGAGTCATTTGCTTACTACAAGCCCTGGGATACACAGTCAATTTACAAAAGTCAAGACTGATACCATCCCAAACAAGAACATTCTTGGGTGCGGAATTGGACACAGCAAAACAAATGGCATTCCTAACTGCAGAAAAACAAAACAACTCCCTCTTTACTTCTTGGCATTAACAAAGCAGAACAAACTAACAGCAAGAAAAGTACTGCAGGCCTTGGGCTTCATGGCATCATGCATAATCTTGGTCCCACATGCCAGACTGCATATGAGAAAGCTACAGTGGTACCTAAAGAATTTATGGTCTCAACACAGGCACAGCTTAGAAACCGAAATCCCACTAATCCCATGCCTGAAACAGGAGTTCCTATGGTGGGCTCAAGCATGCCAGTCAAACCCAGGCTTGCCCTTTCACAACTTTCAAGCAAGCCAAACCATCACAACGGACGCCTCAGACCTAGGCTGGGGGGTGCACATGTTGGACAAATGCATACAAGGATTGTGGACTCCAGACCAGCTGCTCCTGCACATAAACCAAAAAGAAATGCTGGCAGTAAAACTAGCAATCCAGAAATTCAGATCATTCCTCAAAGAAGGCCATCTAATGATAAGGACAGACAACACCACAGTCATGTGGTACATCAACAAACAGGGAGGCACTCATTCATACCCCCTATGCAGAATGACTCTGGACCTTTGGAATATGGCTCTGAGCTACAACATCTAGTTACAGGCAATATTTGTGCCGGGAAAAGAAAACGCCCTAGCAGACATGTTAAGCAGAACCACCTCGGATGCTCACGAATGGATGCTACACCCGGACATCTTCAAGGCCATCACAAAGAAATGGGGAATGCCACAAATAGACCTATTCGCATCCCCACTCAATCACCAGCTCAAAAAATTCTGCACAAGGACATACCACCCACTTGCATGGAAGGTGGACTCTCTATCCTTCAGTTGGAAAGGCCTGACAGCATATGCATTTCCACCTCTTCCTTTGATGCACAAGGTACTACTGAAAATCAAAGAGGAACGCCCAAGGATAATCCTGGTAGCTTTGAATTGGCCAAGACAACACTGGTGTCCATTGCTGAGGAGCATGTCTCAGGGGAGAATGTGGTCAATACCCCTGATGCCTTTGATGTTAACTCAGAACAACTACAACATCATGCACCCAAACCTAAAAACCTTGCAACTGACTGCCTGGAACATCACATAGCAGCAACTAACCCAGACCTATCCCAAAGGGTTAAAGACATTATCCTTGAAGCCCGCAGACCTTCAACAAGAAGGAACTATGCAGGAAAATGGAAAAGATTTGTCATTTGGAGTACTGAAAGAGGAAAAGATGTGTCGAACATAGATATTGCTAACATCCTGGAGTACTTGGCAGAGCTTCTACATACAGGCCTGTCCTATTCCTCCATCAAGATACATGCATCAGCTATTTCAGCAGAATACAGCTTCGATCCACCTGTCTTTTCGCATCCTCTACTCAGGCAGTTCCTCAGAGGGATCAAGAATGTAAAACCTCCTAGGAAACCACCATTACCAGCATGGGACTTGAACTTTGTGCTAGAAAATTTGACACTCTCTCCATTTGAACCAGCAGCAACAGCAGATCTTCAACACCTATCATGGAAAACTGCTTTCCTACTGGCAATTACTTCAGCAAGGAGGGTTTGAACTACAGGCCTTAATGGCAGTACAACCCTTCCTAATCTTCCATCAAGATAGGGTGTCCATGAGAACTAATCCTACATTTATGCCTAAGGTGGTATCCAGAGTGTCTTTAAACCAGGCAATCCACCTACCTACCTTCTTTCCCAATCCACAGAACAGGGGGGGAAAGACTGCTGCATACCTTGGATGTACATAGACAGTTACGCTACTACCTGGACAGAACCAAAGGTGACAGAAAAACTGACCAGCTTTTAGTAGCCTATGCAACAGGAAGGGAAGGAAAAGCAATTTCCAAACAGACAATCTCCAAATGGATAGGAAATTGCATACGATTCTGTTACTCCTACCACGGAAAACCAATTCCACAGAACATAAGACCTCATTCTACAAGGGCTACAGCCACTACCACAGCTTTCTTACGAGGAGTGGCAACCAAGGACATTATTGAGGCGGCTACTTGGACCTCCGTGCATACATTTGCCAAGCATTATAATTTACCTCTATACTCTAGATCCCGAGCAGGGTTTGCCACTGCTGTACTGCAAGAGATCCTAACTACACCATAATTCTTCTTCCTCCTCCCCTAGTTTGGCTATGGTATTCTACCCATTTGTTATGACTGCAGATGCATCCTTGAAGGACATAGTACAGTTTTATACCTACCATAAATGTAGATGTCCGAACAGGATAGCATCTGCAGTCAGGATTACCTGTGGTACTCCTAGGGTATTTACCCTCCAAATAGCTAGCTGGGGGGGGGAGTCTCTTATGGTGTATTTGTTTGTATATATGTACATACATTGTTATTTTTTGTGTTTGCCTTCTACTTTTTTGGAAACATTGGCATTTATCCAAAATTTAGCTTACCAAGAGGGCAACTGGCATCTGGGGCAAGAAACACTGAGGAAAATGGCGTCGGCTGATGCCTTTATACCCGAAGACCAGCAGAGATGACGTCGGGTGAAGTGCGACATCAGCCGAAGCCAGACCCAGACTTTGGAATCCGGCCGACCGAAGGGCTGCCTGACGACAGGACAACCCATTTGTTATGACTGCAGATGCTATCCTGTTCGGACATCTACATTTATGGTAGGTACAAAACTGTACTTTCACATCCCCCTCCAGACAAAAGGCCAAGGCAAGAATTGGATTATGAATCTTGTGATCAGTCATCTATTTCTTCAGTGTCTTTCTCCGAACAGGAATATACTTTCCCTCCTTATGAAGATTCTGATGCTGAGGAATCCATTCCATCAGCTTCTCCCCCTGAGGATTTTTCTTTTGGGGAAACTTTACATGACATGAGGGAACATTTTCACTGGAAAGGACAGGAGTACTCGGAATCTAAGAGAAGGCTTAGGGATTTCCTTATTCTTCCCCAACATTAGACCCCTGGCTATTCCTCCTATTTTGGATATTGTGGGTGATGCCTTTTCTGAGGCTAATTTAACTCCTGATTCCTTTCCTCCAGCTCCTGCTAAGCCCGACAGATTTACAGGGTCCCTGACTTCCACCAGTTCCTTTACAAAAATCCTACTGCTGATCCAGAAACCATTCCTCAGGGTCATAAGGGGGTTAAGGCCGCCTCTGCTAAAAAACCCTATTCCGACAGATAAGGATTCTAGAGCTTTGGAGAGATGGGGCAACAAAGTGTACACTTCTGCTACTTTATCTATTAGGGCTTTAAATTGTCAATTTCATATGCTAAAATATCAGCAATTTCTACTGTCTGTCATGAAACAAAAGCTAGGTACCTTTTCTGCATGTGGAGATAATAAGGAATTAAATGATTTGATGCATGCTGCTGAACAAGTGGGGAAGCATGGTTTACACTGTGGATGTCCTTCATGGATGCATCTGCAGTCATAACAACTGGGTTGTCCTGTCGTCGGGCAGCCCTTCGGTCGGCCGGATTCCAAAGTCCGGGTCCGGCTTCGGCTGATGTCGCACTTCACCCGACGTCATCTCTGCTGGTCTTCGGGTATAAAGGCATCAGCCGACGCCATTTTCCTCAGTCTTTCTTGCCGTGTGGCGCCCGAAGCAGAAGCTGTTCGCAAGTGCCGGTCGGTCAGATCCAGAGATTACTACTACCGAATACTACGAAGACTTCTAAAGCTAAGTACCCGTTGGGGACTCTTTCTTGCCTCAGCCGATGTCAGAAAAAGTCAATAACTGTTTAACTTGTGGGAAACAAATACCTCATAAAGATTTCCACTCTTACTGTTTGCCTTGTTTAGGCCCAGACCACGACGTAGCAGCCTGTTCGGCCTGTGCTTCATTCATCCGGACGCTTAGGCGTCGGTCGGAGTTTGCTGAACAGTTTTCGCTCAGATTTTGCGTACATTATGCCGTCGGATCCTCCGACTACCCAAATTGTTAAAAGCAAAGAAAGACCGACACTCGCGGTCCGCGGTTTCGGCGAAACCATGGTTAAGCAAACGCGAGTGTCTCGGTTTCGCGAAACCGAGAAAACTGATCAAAGTACAGCCGAATCAATGACTTCTACTGAGGTTCCTGCTACTTTACTTGAATCGGCCTCAGCAATTTTACCTACAACAGTGGTTACTAGTGACTTATCAGACACCATCCCTTTGGATGTCTCTACCCCAGCACGTGGTGCTGCTAGGCCTCCTGCAGCCATGTCTATTAAGGCCTTTGCCAGGGCTAAAGCAGCCAAAACTACTAAATCAGTGCCTGTTAACCCCCCCTCAACCAGGCCCACTTCTAGTTCACAAATGCTTACTCTGGCAGAAGATTTAATATCCTTAATTAGGGATCTCAATCTCACCCAGACAGGGCCTCTCAGCCCCAGAAAGAGACCTAGAGCAGAGCCCCCGAGCCTGTGTCCTCTGATGATTCTGCGGATGACTCGGATATTACAGACCAGCCAGAGGCTCCTTACTCCAATTATGAAGACTCAGATGCTGAAGAATCCATTCCAGCTGCTTCTCCACCAGAAGAATTCTCCTTTGGGGAAACCTTACATGCCATGCGAGAACAATTCCAATGGCAGGAACAGGATTTCTCATACTCCAGAAAAAGACTTAGGACTTTTCTGCATCTACCACAACACAGGCCCTTAGCTATACCTCCTGTCCTCTCTGTTGTGGACGATGCTTTTAATGATGTCTGCACTGCACCAGATTCATTACCTCCAGCCCCTGCCAAACCAGATAGATTTTACAGGGTACCAGACACCCATCATCACCTATACAAGGCCCCACTTGCAGACCCCGAAACTATATCCCAGGGTCCTAAGGCAGTAGCCTCGACCACAGCAAAAAACCCTATTCCTTCCGAAAGGGAAGCCAGGTCTTTAGACAGATGGGGCAAAAAAGTTTATACCTCAGCTACTCTCTCAGCTAGAGCTTTAAACTGTCAGTTTCACATGATTCAATACCAAGAGTTTATGCTTGATCAGTTAACTAAAAAACTATCCTCTGATGACTCTATTGATAAGAAATATGTATTAGAAATGGTAAATAACATACAACAGGTTAGTAACCATTCCTTAAAATGTGGCTATGATGCACTGGAGGCTTCATTTAGATCAGCCATGACTGGCACAGTGATAAGACGACATGCATGGCTGAAGGAACAGGTCTTACCGGATCATGTTAAAGCTAAGTTATTAGATGCTCCTATGGATAAGACCAGTTTGTTTGTTACACCTGCCCAGCAGGTAATGAAGAAAATGGAAGAAAAGGCAAAATCTGTACAAACGGTTAAAGATTTCTTGCAGGTTCAGCCCCCAAGGTTCAGCAGGAACTGGCCTGCTAAAAATTGGTCCTTTCCTGACTCCACAAGATCCCAAAGGGGCAGGAATAGACGTTCCAGAGGCAGAAATCAATCTAGAGGGGGTGCCTACAGAGGACGACAGTGGCATGGTAATAACAGAGGCACAGGCACAGCCACTACCTCTACAACAGCACAATCACAGTGACTTGATCCTAACTCCGCCTACCAGGGAATAAATAGCAGCAGAATTAGGCGGAAAATTAACCTTATTTTCGAAGAACTGGCACTATATCACAAAAGACAAGTGGATTTTGCAAACCATAGACCAAGGTTATCGGTTCCACTTCCACACTTTACCAGTCAAAAGAGGAATGCCAAATCTGCCTCCAAATCAAAAAACAGAAGCTCTACAGCAGATAATGCAATTTACAAAGATGAGAGCTGTGGAAAGAGTACCAATAACAGAACAAGGCAAAGGATTCTACTCCAGACTATTCCTAGTTCCAAGAAAGGAAAAAAGTTGGAGACCTATTCTAGACCTGTCCACCTTAAACACATACATCATTGTCCCAAAATTCAAAATGCTGACCCTACAGCAACTTCTTTCCATGCTGGGCAAGGAGTGTTGGCTGGTAACTCTAGATCTCAAGGAGGCATACCTGCACGTCCCCATTCGACCAATTTGCAGAAGATACCTCAGATTTCTTGCAGGATCAGAGCACTATCAATTCTCAGCATTGCCCTTTGGCTTATCTACTGCGCCCAGAGTATTCACAAAATGCCTGGCATCAGTAATCGCCCACTGCAGACTACAGGGGATCCAAATTTATCCATACCTGGACGACTGCCTGCTACAAGGGGACAACAAAAGCAAGCTGACAACAGATTTACAAAGGGTCATTTACTTGCTACAAGGACTGGGATACACAGTCAATTTAGAAAAGTCAAGGCTGATACCATCCCAAACAAGGACATTCTTGGGCGCAGAATTGGACACAGTAAAACAAATGGCATTCCTAACTACAGAAAAACAAAAAGAACTCCCTCTTTACTTCTTGGCACTAACAAAACAGAACAAGCTAACAGCAAGAAAAGTTCTGCAGGCCTTGGGCTTCATGGCATCATGCATAATCTTGGTTCCACATGCCAGACTGCATATGAGAAAACTACAGTGGTACCTAAAGAATTTATGGTCCCAACACAGGCACAGCCTAAAAGCAGAAATTCCTCTAATCCCATGCCTAAAACAGGAGTTCCTATGGTGGGCTCAAGCATGCCAGTCAAACCCAGGCCTACCTTTTCACAACTATCAAGCAAGCCAAACCATCACAACAGACGCCTCAGACCTAGAATGGGGGGCTCACATGCTGGACAAATGCATACAAGGATTGTGGACGCAGGACCAGCTTCACCTGCACATCAGCCTAAAACACATGCTGGCAGTAAAGCTGGCAATCCAAAATTCAGACCATTTCTCAAAGAAGGCCATTTGATGATAAGGACAGACAACACCACAGTCATGTGGTACATCAACAAACAGGGAGGCACTCATTCATACCCCCTATGCAGAATGACTTTGGACCTTTGGAATCTGGCACTCAGCTACAACATCCAGTTACAGGCAATATTTGTACCGGAAAGGAGAATACTCTAGCAGACATGTTAAGCAGAACCACCTCGGATGCTCACAAATGGATGCTACACCGGACATCTTCAAGACCATCTCAAAGAAATGGGGAATGCCACAGATAGATCTATTGCTTCCCTCTCAATCACCAGCTCAAGAAATTCTGCACAAGGACATTCCATCCACTTGCATGGAAAGTGGATTCGCTCTCCTTCAGCTGGAAAGGCCTGACAGCATATGCATTCCCACCTCTTCCCTTGATACACAAGGTACTACTACAAATCAAGGAGGAACGTCCAAGGATAATCATGATAGCTCGAACTGGCCAAGACAACACTGGTACCCATTGCTGAGGAGCATGTCTCGGCGAAATGTGGTCAATACCCTGATGCCTTTGATGTTAACTCAGGACAACTACAGCATCATGCATCCAAATCTAAAACGTTGCAACTGACTGCATGGAACATCACATAGCAGCAACTAATCCAGATCTTTCCCAAAGGGTTAAAGACATTATCCTTGAAGCCGCAGACCTTCAACAAGAAGGAACTATGCAGGAAAATGGAAAAGGTTTGTCATTTGGAGTGCTGAAAGAGGAAAAGATGTGTCGAATATAGATATTGCTAACATTCTGGAGTACTTGGCAGAGCTTTTACATACAGGCCTGTCCTATTCCTCCATCAAGATACATGCATCAGCTATTTCAGCAGAATACAGCTTTGATCCACCTGTCTTTTCACATCCTCTACTCAGGCAGTTCCTCAGAGGGATCAAGAATGTAAAACCTCCTAGGAAACCACCATTGCCAGCTTGGGATCTGAACTTTGTGCTAGAAAAGTTGACACTCGCACCTTTTGAACCAGCAGCAACAGCAGACTTACAGCATCTATCATGGAAAACTGCTTTCCTACTGGCAATAACCTCAGCAAGGAGGGTTTCTGAACTTCAGGCCCTAATGGCAGTACAACCCTTCCTAATCTTCCACCAAGATAGAGTGTCCATGAGGACTAATCCTACATTTATGCCTAAGGTGGTATCCAGAGTGTCTTTAAACCAGGCAATCCACCTACCTACCTTCTTCCCCAACCCACAAAACAGAGGGGAAAGAATGCTGCATACCTTGGATGTACATAGACAGCTACGCTACTACCTGGACAGAACAAAAGTAATAGAAAAACTGACCAGCTTTTGTAGCCTATGCAACAGGAAGGGAAGGAAAAGCAATTTCCAAACAGACAATCTCCAAATGGATAGGAAATTGCATACGATTCTGTTACTCCTTTCATGGAAAACCAATTCCACAAAACATAAGGCCTCATTCTACAAGGGCAACAGCCACTACCACAGCCTTCTTACGAGGAGTGGCAACCAAGGACATTATTGAGGCGGCTACTTGGACCTCCGTGCATACATTTGCCAAGCATTATAATCTACCTCTGTATTCCAGATCCCAAGCAGGGTTTGCCACTGCTGTACTGCAAGGGATCCTAACCACACCATAATCTATTCTTCCTCCTCCGCTAGTTGGCTATGGTGTTCTACCCAGTTATGACTGCAGATGCATCCATGAAGGACATAGTACAGTTTTGTACCTACCATAAATGTAGATGTCCGAACTGGATAGCATCTGCAGTCAGGATTACCCTCCCTCCTTCCCCTCTGTGGTACTCCTAGGGTGTTTACCCTCCTAATAGCTAGCTGGTGGGGGGAGTCTCTTATGGTGTATTTGTTTGCATATATGTACATACATGCTTATTTTTTGTGTTTGCCTTCTATCTTTTGGAAACATTGGCATTTACCCAAAATTTAGCCTTCCAAGAGGGCAACTGGCATCTGGGGCAAGAAACACTGAGGAAAATGGCGTCGGCTGATGCCTTTATACCCGAAGACCAGCAGAGATGACGTCGGGTGAAGTGCGACATCAGCTGAAGCCGGACCCGGACTTTGGAATCCGGCCGACCGAAGGGCTGCCCGACGACAGGACAACCCAGTTGTTATGACTGCAGATGCTATCCAGTTCGGACATCTACATTTATGGTAGGTACAAAACTGTACTTTTTGATGCCTTGGAGGCTTCTTGCAGGGTGGCTGCCTCTGGCACAGTCATTAGAAGGCATGCTTGGTTAAAGGAACAAAACTTACCTGATCAAGTGAAAGCAAAGTTACTGGATGCTCCTGTTCAGCATAATGTTTGTTTGGGTCTAAGGCTGAAGAGGTGATAAAGAAAATGGAGGATAAGGCAAAATCCATGCAAACGGTTAAGGATTTCTTACAGGTTCAGCCCCCAAGATTTAGCAGAAATTGGCCAACTAAAAATTGGTCCTTTCCCAGCTCGGACAGGCCTCAGAGGGGTAGATATAGGTGCTCCAGAGGGAGGGCCCAAGCACAGACCTAGACAGTGAAGTGCTTCCACCCCCAGGGGTGGAGAGGACAGACCTCAATCTTCTAGAAAACAGGCTCAATGACTCACCCTGCATGGCTCCAGGAACTTCTCTCCTGGAAGCCCCTCTAGGAGGAAAACTCTCTCTTTTTCAACAAAATTGGACTTACATAACCCAAGACAAGTGGGTTCTGGATGTAGTTTCAAGAGGTTACAAATTCCACTTTCATACCTTGCCAAGACCAAACGGATGGCCAGACCTACCAAAACACCAATAGGCCGAGGCATTAAACCAGGCGGGATCCCTCATGGCTATGAGGGCCATAGAACTGGTTCCACAATCAGAGACTGGGCAAGGCTTTTACTCAAGGCTCTTTCTAGTTCCCAGAAAGCAAAATTCATGGAGACCCATCCTGGATCTGTCGGTCTTAAATACTTTCCTGGAGATACCAAAGTTCAAGATGCTTACTCTGCACCAGCTCCTGCCAATGTTGAGCAAAAATGCATGGATGGTGACATTGGATTTAAAGGAGGTTTACCTACACATCCCTATCAGACAGGAGTGCAGAAAATACCTCCGGTTCAAGGCTGACTCGAAACATTACCAATTCTCTGCGCTGCCCTTTGGCTTGTCTACTGCGCCCAGGGTCTTCAAGTACCTTGCACCAGTAGTAGTTTATTGCAATCTCAAGGGAATTCAAATTTACCCTTATCTGGACGACTGCCTTATTCAAGCAGACAGCAAGGATGTCTTACTCCAGCACCTGGAATTTGTTCAAAATCTTCTCAAATACCTGGGATTCACTGTGAACATAAAAAAGTCAAATTTGACACCCACACAACAGATAACTTTTCTGGGTGCTCTTCTAAACACAACAACCCAGATGGCATTCTTGACATCCGAAAAACAACTACAGCTGGCTTCAACTTTCAAAACCTTGGCGTCAATAACTCAGCTAACTGCAATGAAATTCCTGCAGGCTTTGGGCTACATGGCCTCCTGCATCCTTCTCATACCAAATGCAAGACTACATATGAGAAAAAAATACAATGGTACCTAAAAAGTGTATGGTCCCAGCATTGCCACAGTCTAGACACACAGATTGCTGTCTTGCCTTGCCTACAAAAGGAATTCCATTGGTGAACAATGGCGTGTCTTCACAACAAAGGGAAAGCCTTCAGTCTGCCTCCAGCCAGTCAAGTGTTAACCATGGACGCCTCGGATTACGCATGGGGAGCCCACTTGCAGGGAAAAGGTCTGCAAGGTTTTTGGACAGAGGATCAGAAGCACCTACATATCAATTTAAAAGAGATGTTAGCTGTACAGAATGCTCTCTTGGCTTTCAGGGATCTTCTACAACCAGGACAACTACTGATATGGACAGACAACACCACAGTTATGTGATACATAAACAAGCAAGGGGGTTCACACTCCTACCCCCTTTGCAGTCTAGCCATGACTTCGTGGAACACAGCTCTAGCTTGCAAAGTGGATCTACAAGCTCAGTTCCTGCCAGGGAAACAAAATATTCTGGCAGACAGCCTGAGCAGGAACCTGTCAGACCCACACGAGTGGATGCTAGACACCCAAATATTCAGGATGATTACAGAAGCCTGGGGCTGCCCGGACATAGATCTATTTGCATCCCCCCTCAACCACCAGTTAGATTTTTTGCACAAGGACATTTCACAAACGAGCATGGAAAGTGGATGCACTATCATTCAGTTGGAGAAACCTCTCTGGGCATGCCTTTCCGCCACTACCTCTTCTTCCATGTGTGTGTTTAAAGATCAAGCAGGAAAAGCCCAAGATGATGATGTTACTGGCCCCAAATTGGCCTCGTCAATTTTGGTACTCAACACTGATGAATCTATCCCAGGAGCCGCCTTGGATTTTACCTCCGATTCCAAATCTTTTGTCCCAACACCAGGGCCAGGTTCTGCACTCTCATGTCAAAACTCGCAGCCTGGCGAATTCAGGGTCTATGATTAATCCTTTCCTTCCCAAACAGGTCATGGATGTCATGTTAGAAGCCAGACGGCCTAGCACTAGAAAATCTTATGCAGGTAAATTGAAGAGATTTTGCACCTGGATGCATGCTCAGGATTCGGATCCTCTCATTTCTAATATCCCACTGATTTTACTTTACCTGACAGACATGCTACATAAGGGTTTATCCTTCTCCTTCATAAAAATACATGCCTTAGCTATCTCTGCACATTACAGTACAGATCCTCCAATCTTTTCGCATCCACTTCTGAAACAATATCTCAGAGGAGCAAAGAATTTAAGGCCCCCTAGGACACCACCCACACCTGCCTGGGACCTCAACTATGTTCTAGAAAAAGTCACTCTGCCTCCTTTTGAGCCTGCTGCCACACCTGATATTAAGTATTTATCATGGAAGACTGCTATCTTACTGGCTTTGACTTCAGCCAGGAGAGTCTCGGAGTTACAAGCACTCATGGCTGTGGAACCTTATATTATTTTTCACCAAGATAGGGTGTCTTTAAGGACTAATCCTACTTTCATGCCTAAAGTGGTTTCCAAAGTGGCTTTAAATCAAACTATTCACCTGCCAACTTTTTTCACTAATCCACAAAATAAGGGGGAAAGGATCTTGCATTCCCTGGATGTACACAAACAACTTTGTTTTTACCTGGACAGAACCAAGGATATCAGGAAAACAGAGCAAGTGTTTGTTTTTTATGCAACAAATTCCCAAGGCAAAGCTATTTCAAAACAGACCATTTCTAAATGGATTGCTCATGGAATCAGATTTTGTTACTCTCATCATGGAAAGCAAATCCCAGGAAAAATTAGGACTCACTCTACCAGAGCTGCTGCTACTTCAGCTGCCTTTCTCAGGGGAGTACCTACCAAAGATATTTTGGAAGCTGCAACTTTGAGTTCAGTGCATACTTTCTCTTAAGCACTATAATCTCCCTCTTTACTGTAAGTCTTGGGCAGGCTTTGCTTCTGCAGTCTTGCAGGGCCTTCTAGCCGCCCCTTCTACTCTATAACCACCACCCTTTGTCTCAGCTTTGGGATTCAACCCTACAGTGATGCCTGCAACAATGAAACATGATGAACATAGTACAGTTGTGTACACTTACCATAAATGTAGATGTTCGAGTGTCCTCACTGTTGCAGCCTGGGTTACCCTCCCTCCTGTCCTCTCTTATACTTTCATTAGTGTGGTTTCCTACTTCACCCTTCTTCTGAGGTGCATTTTCTACAGGGTATGGGGTTTGTTGTATGTTACATCTTTGTTTTACTATTAGCCTTCACTTTTGGGCACCTGACATCTGGGGCAAGAAAAACTGGAGAACATGGCGTCGGCTGGCAGCTTTGTACTCCTAGCGCTCTGACGTCGGGGAGCATGACTGAGCAGCCGATGCCGGACCCAGACTTTGGGATTTTGGCCGACCGAGAACTGCCTGCCGGCAGGAAGAACCCTACAGTGATGACTGCAACAGTGAAGACACTCGAACATCTACATTTATGGTAAGTGTACACAACTGTACTTTTCGATGGGCTCAAGCTTGTCACCTCAACAAGGGACAGCCTTTTACTCAACCCACAGCCAGGCAAACACTGACAACAGATGCATTGGATTACGCCTGGGGAGCACACATGGCAGGAAAATGTCTTCAGGGCGAGTGGCCCACAGAGCAAAGGCATCTTCACATCAATCAAAAAAGAGATGCTAGCTGTGCAAAATGCACTTATAGCTTTCAAGGACCTGATGGATCCAGAACAACTACTACTAAAGACAGACAACACCACAGTTATGTGGTACATAAACAAGCAAGGGGGCACACACTTCTTCCCTCTCTGCAGACAAGCCATGACCTTGTGAAACACAGCTCTAGACTACCAAGTTCATCTGCAAGCACAATTCCTGCCAGGAGAGAAAAACACACACTGGCAGACGACCTAAGCAGAAACATCATGGATCCTCACGAATGGGAATTGAATCCACAAATATTCAGAATGATAACACAAAAATGGTGGAGCCCGGACATAGATCTGTTTGCATCCCCAATGAACTGCCGGCTGCAGAAATTCTCCACAAGGAGTTGCCATCCACAAGCATGGAAAGTGGATGCCCCCTCATTCAGCTGGAAAAGCCTGCAAGTATATGCTTTCCCTCCTTTACCTCTCCTTCCAAAGGTACTCATAAAAGCCAGGCAAGAAGAGCCAAAGATGATCCTGATTGCACCAGACTGGCCACGCCAGCACTGGTACCCAATCTTAAAGAACTTAGCACAAGAACCACCCTGGATTTTGCCTCAAATCCCACATTAGCTGACACAGCACAACAATCAGATACTTCACAGCCAGCTAAAGACCTTAAACCTAGCTGCATGGAAAATTCCTTAGTCAAGCAAGCAATGCCTCTCTCCAAAGCTGTTATGGAAGTCATTCTGGAGGCCAGAAGGCCTAGCACCAGGAAAGCCTCCTCTGATAAATGGAAGAGATTCTGTGCCTGGAACCAGGCGTACAGCCTTGACCCTCTTGTCCCAAACATTCCTCAGATACTTCAATATTTAACTGATATGCTGGACAAGGGCCTCTCCTTCTCATCCATCTAGATCCACGCCTCAGCCATTTCTGCTCATTGCAACACGGATCCACCAATTTTTTCTAATCCTTTGCTCAAACAGTACCTCAGAGGGGCTAAAAACATAAGACCGCCCCGTAGAGCACCTACCCCATCTTGTGACCTCAACTTTGTTTTGGAAAAATTAACTTTACCTCCTTTTGAGCCAGCTAACACAGCAGAAATAAAATACATCTCTTGGGGAAACTGCTCTGCTACTGGCAATAACATCAGCACGAAGAGTTTCAGAATTACAGGCACTAATGGCAGTGGAACCTTTCCTCATTTTCCACCAGGATAGGGTGTCTTTAAGAACTAACCCTACGTTTATGCCAAATATCCCATTATGCCAGTATCAAGTGTGGCTCTAAACCAAACTATTCACTTGCCAACTTTCTATCCAAAACCACAGAACAAAGGGAAGAGACTACTACATTCTTTGGACATTCACAGGCAGTTACGCTTCTACTTGGACAAAACCAAAGCTTTCAGAAAATCTGAGCAGTTATTGCTAGCATATGCTGCAGGAGCACAGGGAAAAGCCATTTCAAAACAGACTATCTCAAAATGGATAGGACATTGTATACGTTTCTGCTATACTCACCATGGGAAACCTGTACCTAGCAGCATTAAATCTCACTCCACCAGGACAACAGCCACTTCAGCTGCCTACCTCAGAGGAGTACCTACCAAGGATATTTTGGAAGCAACAACATGGAGTTCTGTGCATACCTTCACCAAGCATTACCATTTGCTTTTATACTCCAAATCCAGAGCTGGCTTTGCCACTGCTGTGCTGCAGGGCCTTATAGCCACCCCTAATGTCTTATAGAACCAGCCTCCCTACCTCAGCTTTGGGACTCCACATAAGTGTAATGACTGCAGCAGTGTAACACGATGAACATAGTACAGTTTTGTACCTACCATAAATGTAGATGTTCGAGTGTAAACACTGCTGCAGTCCAGGTTACCCTCCCTCCTTCCCCTCTTACTTGCTGGTACGTACTTATGCCTACTACCCTTTACTACCTATGGGGAGTATTTGCTGGTAACTGAAAGTTGTTTGCTTTTCTTATGTACGTTTTATTAGCAATTTGAATTGCGTACCTATTTGGGGGCACATGACATCTGGGGCAAGAAAAACTGAAGAAATAGCGTCGGCTGCATCTTATATACCCCTGTCACACTGACGTCAGGGAGGAGGCGACAGCAACCAACACCGGACCAAGACTTTGGAACTCAGGCCGACTGGGGAACCACCTGATGGCAGGATAACCCAAGTGTAATGACTGCAGCAGTGTTTACACTCTAACATCTACATTTATGGTAGGTACAAAACTGTACTTTTCCATACCTGGATGACTGGCTCCTTACTGCCACCACCAGGCATCTGCTACTTCAGACCAGAGACACCAATATCAACCTATGTCAACAGTTGGGCATCACCTCGAACTGGGAAAAATCTGCCTTGTTGCCCTCGCAGCGTGTCACCTTTATTGGTGCCAAATTAAACACCGTGCTCATGCGGGCGTTTTTACCACAGGAGAGAATCAGTTTTACAACAGATTTACGCCTTGCTCCCTCTGAGGAGAGTGAAGGCAAGATTGGTCCTCCAATTGTTGGGGACGATGGCTGCTACGATTGTTAGTTCCCCTGGCAAAGTTACATATGAGGCTCCTTCAGTGGCTACTCTTCGCCCAGTGGTCTCTCCAGCATCTTCCACTTTCTCACCCTATTCTGTCACAGACAGGTACAGACAGGATCTCAGTTGGTGGCTTCACACCGGCAACCTCAATGTGGGAAAACCCTTCATTCCTTCACTTCCGGTTGCCACGGTGACCATGGATGCCTCCCAGATGGGGTGGGGGGGGCATTATCTAGGCTGGACAGTCCAAGGCACGTGGCAAGAGCACGAGATGCATCTGCATATCGATGTCCTGGAGATGAGAGCAGTGCTACTAGCATTGCAAGCACTTCAGAGCTTTCTTCCTCTCGGGACTATTGCAATCCACTCAGACAATATGTCGGTAGTATGGTATCTGAACAAACAGGGAGGAACCAAGTCGTATCCCCTTTGCAGAGGCCATGCGAGTGTGGCAGTGGGCAGTGTCTTCCCAACATTTTCTGCTAGCAATGCACATTCCGGGGAAGTCCAGTGTGATTGCAGATGGGCTAAGCAGAGATATTCTGATGCCTCATGAGTGATCCCTGAATTGTCAAGTTGCGGAGCAGATTTTCTGCAGGTGGGGTCAGCCTTGCTGTGACCTTTTTGCCAACCCCTCAGTGCCAAATGCAGCAGCTACTTCACCCTTATTCTCCCTCGGGGGGGGGGGGGGGAGTCACCTAGGGACGCTGTAGTCCACGATTTGCCCTCCAGTCTACTATATGCCTTCTTCCGGTTCCTTTGCTGTCAAAGGTTATTCAGAAAAAGCAATCCTTGGGAAGCAAAATGATTCTGATTGCTCCACACTGGCCTCGTCAAATTTAGTTCCCCTTTCTCCATCCCTATCTCATGGATGCTCCTTGGATTCTGGACCCACAACCAAACTTACTGACTCATATGTCAGGGCAGCTCCATCCCTCTCTTCGGACCCTCCGGTTGACAGCTTGGCTGCTCCACTTCCGTCATTTGTTAGGCTTCACCATTTTTCGCTGGATGGGGTTCATATTCTGTCTTCCTCTCATAAGCCTTCGACCAGGAAGATTTATTACAGCAAATGGAAGAGATTTTCCATCTGGGCGCATGCCAAACAGATCGACCCTTACACAGCTCCAATCTCGTCAGTATTGGAGTTCCTCTCTATGCTTTTCAACCTGGGATGAGCTGCCACAACCATTAAAGTACAGTTGGCGGCGATTTCTTCTTTTCACGTCGCAGACGAGCCTAGTCTAATGGCACATAGACTTTGTAAGGCTTTCTTGTAAGGCACTATATTGCTTCATCCTCCTGTCTCGGAACCTGTTGTGCCTTGGGACTTAAACTTTGTTTTACAGGGTCTTACTTCACCCCCCTTTGAGCCTGCAGCCACTTGTGATTTAAAATTCTTAACTAGGAAGACTGTCTTTTTGGTAGCCATCATGTCAGCCAGACGTGTTTCGGAGCTTCAAGCCTTATCAATTAGACCACCTTATTTGATTTTTCATAAGGACAGGATTTCTCTCAGACCGAATCCTTCCTTTCTTCCCAAAGTAGAGTCAGTTAGTAACCTTAACCAGTCCATTGAATTACCAGTGTTTTTTCCTCAGTACTCGAACAAGGAAGAATTCAAATTTCATCAGATGGATGTACACAGACAATTATGATTTTATTTGCACAGAATAAAGGACCTCAGAAAATCTGATCAGCTGTTTCATTTTCGGAAAACAGAATTGGGTCTCCTGTTTCCAAAGTCACGTTGTCTAGGTGGATTTCCAGTTGTATCTCTTTCATTTATACTTCAGGGGGAAGAGATTTACCATTCCGAGTGACTGCTCACTCTACCTGGTCTGTATCTACGTCTACAGCTTTTCAGGCCAGATTGTCTTTGGATGATATTTGTGCTGCAGCTACTTCAGCATCTCCTCACACCTTTGTTACTCATTGCAAGTTAGATGTAGTATCAAGAGGCAGGTCTTCCTTTGATTCCACAGTGCTCAGGAGTATATTCCACTGAGCCACCCAGGATTTAGGTGCTGGGGACACTGTCCCATGGGTAAGAATGTAGGTGAGATTGGACTACATAACATCAAGAAGTTATGTACTCACCATAACGTTCGATGTATGTAGTCCATCTCTGCTCACATTCTTACTTACCCCCCCCCCCCCACCTTCTCCCGTCCTGGATGATCTAGAGGTTAGGCCTGGTTTCAGAATTCCATTCATTCTTGGTTTGTTCTTCCTTCCTTAGGTGTTATGCATGGAGAGTGAGTGCTGGTGCTCGCAGCAAACTAGATCTGGGGATAGAGAGCAGTGCATCATGGGATACCATCTTAGCCCAGCCAGTTGAAAGACTTTGCACTAAAGTATGGCCGAGTCGGAGCCAACATTCGGCTCTGAACCCACGGGTAAGAATGTGAGGCGAGATGGACTACATACATCGAATGTTATGGTGAGTACATAACTTCTTTTTTTTTTACAAGTTCAGCCTCCTAGTTTTAGTAGGCACTGGCCCTCTAAGAATTGGTCCTTTCCAGCCCCTTCCAGGTCTTCCCAAGCCAAACCCAGACTCAGGAAAACCCCCAGGTTTCAGTCCCAGGGGACTCTCAGAACTAAGCAGTGGGGGGCCTCCACTTCCAAATCTGGGAATAATAAGCCCCCCCCCATGGTAAACTGTCTCTGACCTCCTTTTAAAATTTCCAAGCACTTATCGACTGACTGCCCCTTTGGGGGGAAATATTGCTCTTCATGCAAAGAATTGAGAACTCATTACCCAGGAAAAATGGGTTCTAAATAGTGTCCCCGGGATACAGATTTCACTTCCACACGTTGCAAACACCAAGTGTGTGGCTGGACCTACCTTTAAATCAGTGGGCAGAGGCCCAAAAAAAAGTACTTTCTCTCTTAAGCATAGGGGCTATTCAGCTGGTACCAGAAGAGGAAAAGGAACAAGGTTTCTACTCTAGACTTTTCCTGGTACCCAGAAAAGACCATTCATGGCGTCCTATCCTGAACCCTTCTACTTTAAACACCTTTCTTGAGATTCCAAAATTTAGGATGCTAACTCTTCACCAATTGCTTCCTATGCTAGGCAAAGATGCCTGGTTGGCAACACTAGATTTAAAAGAAGCATACCTGCACATCCCAATCAGGGAATCTTGCAGAAGATACCTATGCTTCAAAGCAGGCTACACGCACTGTCAGTTCTCTCCACTGCCCTTTGGCTTATCTACTGCACCCTGGGTATTCACAAAGTGCCTAACTCCAGTTATTGCATTTTGCAGGCAAAGAAATATTTAAATATGCCCATACCTGGACGATTGTCTAATTCAGGCAGAAAGACAGGACATTTTTTTGAATCATCTGGCCTTTGTAAAAAGGGTTCTAACTTGTCTGGGGTACACCATAAACAAAAAGAAATCACACCTGGTACCCTGTCAACAAATTATATTCCTGGGAGCAAGCTTGAATACAACTTCCCAGATGGCTTACTTCACGCCAGAAAAGCAAATTCATTTGACAACCTACTTCAAAAAAGTGGCCACAAAAACCCTGCTATCTGCGAGACAAATACTGCAAGCCTTGGGGTTCATGGCCTCCTGCATTCTTCTAATTCCATATGCAAGACTGCATATGAGGAAACTACAGTGGTATCTAAAAAGGCTATGGTGTCAACATTCTCAAGACCTAGAAACAATGATTTCTATCATACCTTGCCTACGCCTAGAGTTCCTTTGGTGGTCAAAGGCCTGCCACCAAAACAAGGGACTACCTTTCACACCACCCCCTGCCACCCAAACCCTAACAACAGATGCATCAGACTATGCATGGGGGGGGCTCACCGGGCAGGGAAGTGCATTAAGGGCAAATGGAACCCAAGTCAAATGCACCTGCATATCAAAAAGAAATGTTACCTGTACAGAATGCTGTGACAGCCTTCAAGGACCACATTCTTCCAGGACAACTAATGGTAAAGATGGACAACACTACTGATGTTCGTGTTTCACTGTTGCAGTCATTACAATTGGGTTATCCTGCTGGCAGGCTAACTGCAGTCGGCCCGAGTTCCAAAGTCTAGGTCCGGCGTTGGTTGCTGTCTCCTCCTCCCTGACGTCAGTGCGCTAGGGATATAAAAGATGCAGCCGACGCCATTTTCTTCAGTCTTTCTTGCTGTGCTGTGCCCGAAGCAAAAGCAGTTTGCAAGTGCCGGTCAGCCGACTCCTGAGAGTTTCAAATTCGAATTTCAGATCCGAAGTCTTCATTAAAGCCAAGTACCCCGTTGGGGAAACTTTTTTCTTGCTCCAGACCGATGTCAGAAAAACTTAATTGTATTTCTTGTGGGAAGCAAATATCTCATAAGGATTTTCATTCTTACTATATTCCTTGTCTGGCCCTGACCACGACGTTGCTAGTTGTCGGTTTTGAGCTAGATTTAACCAACACACTATTTAGCATCGGTACGATTTTGCATTTCATTACTTTGGCAGAAGATTCAATTATATAATGCCATCGGAACAGCCGACTACCGGAGTTTATAAAAAGTGCAAAGAAAAAGAAAGACTGGCATCCGAGGTCCAAAGCCGACAACGAGGCTTCTGTTAGGCCTGTCAGTTCACCGGTTCTCAGTGAGGCGCTTTCGCAGCCCCTGACGCCCGCTACCACGGAGCCACAGGCCATTTCCGACTCCCACGTGGAGTCGACTAGGCCGCTGGAAACTCAAGGTATTGGACACTCAGAAACTATTCCTTCAGATGGGTCCGGAGCCGCTGAGCAGGCTGTGTTTTTAGACCTACACAGTTGTATGTAAAACCAATTTCAGCTTCAAAGGCTAAAACTAAAGCAGCTCCAAAGACTAAAGCAGCTCTAAAGACAAAAACAAGTACAACATTCTCCTGGACAGGCCTCCATGCCTAAAAAACAGATGCTCAAAATGGCCGAAGACCTAATTACTTTGATCAGGGGTTCCCATCCCCCTCCTGATAAGAGACCTAGGCAAGAGATGGGGTATGAATCTTCAGATCAGGTTTCCATTTCCTCTGATTCCTCTTCTGAACAGGAATATTCCCTTTCTCCCTATGACCATCTGATGTTGAAGTGTCTATCCCTTCAGCCTCTCCTCCTGAGGATTATTCTTTTGGGGAGACACTGCATACTATGAGGGAGCATTTCCACAGGGAGAGCCAAGATTACTCAGAATCCAAGAAAAGGCTCAGGGACTTCCTTTTATTACCTCAGCACAGGCCCCTTGCTATTCCTCCTGTTTTAGACATTGTAGATGTATTTTCAGAGTCTGGTCTGTCTCCTGACTCTTTACCACCAGCTCCTGTTAAGCCAGACAGATACTACAGGGTCCCTGATTCACATAAATTTCTTTACAAAAACCCTGCTGCTGACCCAGAAACTATTTCTCAGGGTCCCAAGGGGGTCAAGGCTTCCACTGCAAAAAAACCCTATCCCCTCTGATAGGGATTCAAGGGCCCTGGACAGATGGGGGAAAAAGATTTATACTTCTGCTACCTTGGCAGTAAGAGCTTTAAATTGTCAGTGTCATATGCTTAAATATCAACAATATCTTATGTCACTGCTTAAACTGAAAATGTTGACAAATTCAGAATGTGCAGAAAACAAAGAAATGCAGGATTTATTGCATGCAGCTGAACAAGTGGGAAAGCATACTTTGCAATATGGTTTTGATTCTCTAGAGGCCTACTGCAGGGCCGCAGGTACGGGTTCTGTCATTAGAAGGCATGCTTGGTTAAAAGAACAGAATCTGCCCGATCATGTTAAAGCAAAACTATTAGATGCTCCATTACAACATGATACTTTGTTTGGTGTTAAAGCAGAAGAGGTGTTGAAGAAAGTGGAGGACAAAGCTAAATCTATGCAAACAGTGAAGGATTTCTTACAGGTACAGCCTCCCAGATTTAGCAGGAACTGGCCTACAAAGAATTGGTCCTTTCCAGTGTCAGACAGGCCGCAAAGAGGCAGATACAGACGCCCCAGAGGCAGATCACAGCCCCAAGGCTCATACAGACCTAAACAATGGGGTGCTTCTACCTCCAAAAGTGGAGAGGAAAAATCACAGCAATGCAGGCCTAAACAATGGGGTGCTTCTACCTCCAAAAGTGGAGAGGAAAAATCACAGCCATGCAGGAAACGGTCTCAGTGACTTCCCCCTGCCAGCACCAAGCACTTATCTTCTGGCAGCTCCTTTGGGGGGGAAACTAGCACTTTTTTCACAAAATTGGCACATGATCACCCAGGACAAATGGGTCTTAAATATCATATCTCAAGGATACAGGTTCCACTTTCACACCCTGCCAAGGCCAAACGGTATGCCAGACCTGCCACGCAATCACTGGGCAGAGGCACAAAAATGTTTCATCTCTCATGGACATGAGAGCCATTCAGCAAGTACCACAGCAAGAGCAGGGACAAGGATTTTACTCAAGGCTATTCTTGGTACCCAGAAAGGACAAAGCCTGGAGACCAATACTGGACATGTCTATCCTAAACACATTCCTGGATATTCCAAAATTCAAAATGTTAACTCTGCAGCAGCTTCTGCCCATGCTGGGCAAGAAGGCTTGGCTTGTGTCTTTAGACCTAAAAGAGGCATACCTGCATGTCCCAATCAGACAATCATGCAGAAGATACCTCAGATTTATAGCTGGCTCAATGCACTACCAATTCTCTGCACTGCCCTTTGGCTTATCAACTGCACCCAGGGTCTTCACAAAAGGCCTGGCACCAGTAATTGCATTTTGCAGACAGAGAAATACAAATATATCCTTACTTGGACGACTGCCTTATTCAAGCAGAGAACAAGGACGTTCTACTGCAGCATCTGGCGTTTGTAAAAAGATTACTAACAGGTCTAGAGTACACAGTAAACGAAAAATAATCAAAACTCGTACCCTCTCAAGAGATAATATTCCTGGGTGCAAGCTTAAATGCAACTGCCCAGATGGCTTATCTCACGCCAGACAAGCACAGGCAACTGACTACTTATTTCAAAATTTTGGCAACAAAGACCCAGTTATCTGCAAGAAAAATTCTGCAGACTTTGGGCTTCATGGCATCCTGCATACTACTAATTCCATATGCAAGACTGCATATGTGGAAACTTCAATGGTATCTAAAAAAGTGTTTGGACTCAACATTGCCACAGCCTGGAAACATTAATTACTCTTATTCCCTGCCTGCAACTGGAGTTTCGATGGTGGGCAAAAGCCTGTCACCTCTACACGGGACAGCCATTCACCTTACCCACAGCCAGGCAGATATTGACAACAGATGCATCAGATTATGCCTGGGGGGCCCACATGGCAGGAAGATGTATTCAGGGCACATGGTCCACAAGTCAAATGCATCTACATATCAATCAAAAAGAGATGCTAACTGTTCAGAATGCCCTGACAGCCTTCAAGGATATACTTCATCCAGGACAACTACGGATAAAGACGGACAATACTACGGTCATGTGGTACATGAACAAGCAGGGGGGCACGCATTCCTACCCCCTCTGCAGACTAGCCATGAACTTGTGGGACACAGCACTGAACTACCAAGTACACCTGCAAGCACAATTCCTGCCAGGAAGGATAAATACTCTGGCAGACGAGCTAGGCAGAAACCTAATGGATCCCCATGAGTGGAAATTGGATCCACAAGTCTTCAGCATGATAAGGAACTGGGGATGCCCGGACATAGACCTGTTTGCCTTCCCTCACAACTGCAAACTACAGAGAATTTTGCACAAGGACTTATCACAAGCAAGCATGGAAAGTGGATGCTCTATCTTTCAGGTGGAAAAACCTAACGGTATATGCCTTTCCTCCCCAAGGTACTCCTCAAGGTCAGACAAGAGAAGCCAAAAATGATACTGATTGCCCCAGACTGGCCCCACCAGCACTAGTACCCAATCCTAAAGAGCTTCTCTCAATGTCCAGCGTGGACATTACCTCAAATTCCTCACTTATTGACCCAACAAGACAATATGATACTGCACAGCCAACTCAGGACCTTAAACCTGGCAGCATGGCAAATAATGTAGCCATTCAAGACACGCCTCTCTCTAACGCAGTGATGGACGTTATTTTGGAGGCCAGGAGGCATAGCACCAGAAAATCTTATGCAGAAAAATGGAAGAGATTCTGTGCTTGGAACCAGGCACAAGGTATTGACACAACTGTTCCAAATATTCCTCAGATTTTGCAATACTTAACTGAGATGCTGGATAAAAGCCGTTCCTTTTCATCAATTAAAATTCATGCCTCTGCCATTTCAGCTCATTACAATACAGAGCCGCCTATTTTTTTCTTATCCATTACTAAGGCAGTACCTCAGAGGGGCCAAAAACATCAGACCTCCAAGGAGAGCACCAGTACCTGCATGGGACCTCAACTATGTCTTGGAAAAACTCACACTGCCTCCATTTGAGCCAGCCTCTGCAGTTGATATAAAATTATTTTCCTGGAAAACAGCTCTGCTCCTAGCAATTACCTCCGCTAGATGAGTCTCAGTTACAGGCACTCATGGCTGTGGAACCTTTTATCATTTTCCATCCTGACAGGGTTTCTCTAAGGACAAACCCTACATTTATGCCTAAGGTAGTGTCTAGTGTGGCCCTTAACCAAACAATTAATTTGCCTACTTTTTACCCAAACTCACAGAATAAGGGTGAGAGACTTCTGCATTCCTTGGACATTCACAGGTAGCTACGCTTTTACTTGGACAGAACCAAAGCTTTCAGAAAGACTGAACAACTAGTGGCATATGCTGCAGGATCACAAGGAAAGCCCATCTCAAAACAGACTATTTCAAAGTGGATAGGCCACTGCATTCGTTTCTGCTATTCACAGCATGGCAAATCAGTGCCTAAGGGCATTAGGCCACATTCAACCAGAGCAGCAGCCACTTCAGCAGCCTTCCTCAGAGGATTACTAACAAAAGACATCTTAGAGGCTGCAACTTGAGTTCAGTGCATACTTTTACAAAGCACCATCACTTACCTCTCTACTCTAAATCCAGGGCAGGCTTTGCCACTGCAGTTCTGCAGGGCTTGATAGCCTCTCCTAATCCTATTTAGCACGAGCCTCCCAACCTTAGCTTTGAGATTCAACCCAATTGTAATGACTGCAACAGTGAAAGACGATGAACATAGTACAGTTGTGTACCTGCCATAAGTGTAGATGTTAGAGTGTATTCACTGTTGCAGTCCAGGTTACCCTCCCACCATCCCCCTTTTCCTTGCTGAAACTTATCTGTACTTCTCGATTTTATACAATTTATGTGGTGTATTTGCTTGTTAGATGAAGGAGTTGTTTTTTGTGTATGCATGCTTATTGGCGTAAATTAGCCTACCATTTTAGGGGTACCTGACATCTGGGGCAAGAAAAACTGAAGAAAATGGTGTCGGCTGCATCTTTTATACCCCTGGCACACTGACGTCAGGGAGGAGGCGACAGCAACCGACGCTGGACCTAGACTTTGAAACTCGGGCCGACTGCGGGTAGCCTGCCAGCAGGATAACCCAATTGTAATGACTGCAACAGTGAATACACTCTAACATCTACATTTATGGTAGGTACACAACTGGTACTTTATGTGGTACATAAACAAGCGGGGGGGGGTACACATTCTTATCCCCTCTACAGACTAGCCATGGCATTGTGGAACACAGCCTTGAGCTACCAAGTGCACCTACCAGCTCAGTTCCTGCCAGGAAAATTAAATGCACTGGCAGACGGACTAAGCAGAAACCTCATGGGACCCACTCGAGTGGAAACTGGAACCAAGGATTTTCAACATGTTGACAAGCAAATGGAGGAGCCCAGATATAGACGTGTTTGCCTCTCCCCAGAGCTACCAATTGGACAAATTTTGCACAAGAACTGCGACAAACAAACCTGGAAAGTGGATGCTCTGTCCTTCAGCTGGAAAAACCTATCCGTCTATGCCTTTTCCCCCTCTGCCTCTGCCTTCCAAAGTACTACTAAAAATCAAACAGGACAAACCAAGGATGATTTTGATTGCTCCAGACTGGCCGCGCCAACACTGGTACTCCCTCCTGCACAGTGTGTTATGATCATCTCCATGGCACCTGCCTCAGACTCCTTCCCTGCTGTCTCAGCAGGAGAACCAGATTCTGCACCCTCAGCTTCCAACACTGAACCTTGCAGCCTGGCTAATTAGTCTCTCCTTTACCATCCCTCTGCAAACCTGTGATGGATGTCATTTTAGAGGCAAGGAGGCCTAGTACTAGAAAATTTTATGCTGAAAAATGGAAAAGATTCTGTGCCTGGAACCAATCTCAAGGCATGAGCAGAGCAGCGCTCAATTTACCTCAGATTTTACAATACTTAACTGAGATGCTTCACAAGGGCTTGTCTTTTTCCTCCATTAAAATCCTCACCTCAGTCATTTCAGCTCATTAACACAGAACCTCCTCTTCTCTCATCCACTGCTCAAGCAGTTCCTCAGAGGGGGCAAAAATTTGAGACCACCCAGGAGAGCTCCAACCCCAGCCTGGGACCTTAACTTTGTCTTGGAGAAACTCACTCTACCTCCATTCGAGCCAGCCTTACTGCAGACTTAAAATTTCTTTCTTGGAAAACAGCTTTCCTTTTAGCAATCACTTCAGCTAGAAGGGTATCTGAATTACAGTCCCTTATGGCAGTGGAGCCTTTCATCATCTTTCATGCAGACAGGGTGTCCCTCAGAACCAATCCATTCTTAATGCCCAAAGTAGTATCTAGTGTGGGCTCTTAATCAGTCAATTCATTTGCTAGCCTCCTTTCCCAATCCACAGAATAAAGGGGAATGGATACTGCATTCCTTAGATGTGCACAGACAACTTAGATTCTACTTGGACAGAACTAAACCACAAAGGAAATCTGAACAACTGCTGGTGGCATTTGCTGCAGGGGCAGAGGGGAAGACTATTTCAAAGCAAAGCATTTCTAAATGGATAAGCCATTGCATTCATTTCGGCAATAAGCACCATGGAAAACCTATCCCCCAGGGGATCAGACCTCACTCCACCAGGGCTGCATCTGCCTCTACAGCCTTTCTCAGAGGCATCCCTACCAGGGACATCCTAGTAGCTGCTACCTGGAATTCTGTAGATACTTTCACCAAGCACTATCATTTGCCAATTTCTCTAAATCCAGAGCTGGCTTTGCCACTGCAGTCTTGCAGGGCCTTATGGCAGGCCCTAAAGCTATCTAAATTCCTCCTCCTAACCATAGCTTTGGGACTCTACCCAAATGTAATGACTTCTACAGTGAAACATGAAGAACATAGTACAGTTGTGTGCACTTACCATAAATGTAGTTGTTTGAGTGTATTCACTGTTGCAGTCCTGGTTACCCTCCCTCCAGCCCCCTAACTTCTTTTGGCTGTACCACTACTTTCCTTTACTATGCTTAAAAGCCTTTTTGGTCTATTTGCTTTTTTGTTATAGGTATATCTTTGTGCTTTTATGTTTAATTGCTTCCCGTTAGGGGGCACCTGACATCTGGGGCAAGAAAAACTGATGTAATGGCGTCGGCTGCATGTTTTATACCCCTGACGACCTGACGTCATGGAAGAAGGGACAGCAACGGACGCAGGACCCAAGACTTTGTTAATCAGGCCGACTGAGGGTTACCTGCAAGCAGATGACCCAAATGTAATGACTGCAACAGTGAATACACTCAAACATCTACATTTATGGTAAGTGTACACAACTGTACTTTCCTGGTCCCCAGGAAGGAAGGAAGGAACCTGGAGACTGGATGTCCTTCATGGATGCATCTGCAGTCATAACAACTGGGTTGTCCTGTCGTCAGGCAGCCCTTCGGTCGGCCGGATTCCAAAGTCCGGGTCCGGCTTCTGATGTCGCACTTCACCCGGCGTCATCTCTGCTGGTCTTGGTATAAAGGCATCAGCCGGCCATTTTCCTCAGTCTTTCTTGCCGCGTGGCTCAAGCAGAAGCTGTTCGCAAGTGCCGGTCGGTCAGATCCAGAGATTACTACTACCGAATACTACTTGAAGACTTCTAAAAGCTAAGTACCCGGTTGGGGACTCTTTCTTGCCTCAGCCGATGTCAGAAAAAGTCAATAACTGTTTAACTTGTGGGAAACAAATACCTCATAAAGATTTCCACTCTTACTGTTTGCCTTGTTTAGGCCCAGACCACGGCGTAGCAGCCTGTCCTGCCTGTGCTTCCTTCAACCGAACGCTTAGGCGTCGGTCGGAGTTTGCTGAACAGTTTTTCGCTCAGATTTTGCGTACATTATGCCGTCGGATCCTCCGACTACCCAAATTGTTAAAAACGCACAGAAAAGACCGACACTCGCGGTCCGCGGTTTCGGCGAAACCACGGTTAAGCAAATCATGAGTGTCTCGGTTTCGGCGAAACCGAGAAAACTGATCAAAATACAGCCGAATCTATGACTACTACTGAGGTTCCTGCTACTTTATTTGAATCAGCCTCAGAAATTTTACCTACAACTGTGGTTACTACTGACTTATCAGACACCATCCCTTTGGATGTCTCTACCCCAGCACGTGGTGCTGCTAGGCCTCCTGCAGCCATGTCTATTAAGGCCTTTGCCAGGGCTAAAGCAGCCAAATCTACTAAATCAGTGCCTGTTAAACCTCCCTCAACCAGGCCCACTTCTAGTTCACAAATGCTTACTCTGGCAGAGGATTTAATATCCTTAATTAGGGATCTCAATCCCACCCAGACAGGGCCTCTCAGCCCCCAGAAAAGAGACCTAGAGCAGAGCCCCCCGAGCCTGTGTCCTCTGATGATTCTGCGGATGACTCAGATATTACAGACCAGCCAGAGGCTCCTTTTTCCAATTATGAAGACTCCGATGCTGAAGAATCCATTCCAGCTGCCTCTCCACCAGAGGAATTCTCCTTTGGGGAAACCTTACATGCCATGAGAGAACAATTCCAATGGCAGGAACAGGATTTCTCAGATTCCAGAAAAAGACTTAGAACTTTTCTGCACTTACCACAACATAGGCCCTTAGCCATACCTCCTGTCCTTTCGGTTGTGGATGATGCATTTAATGATGTCTGCACTGCACCTGATTCCTTACCTCCAGCTCCTGCCAAACCAGATAGATTTTACAGGGTACCAGACACTCATCACCACCTATACAAGGCCCCTCTTGCAGACCCCGAAACTATTATCCCAGGGGCCTAAGGCAGTAGCCTCGACCACAGCAAAAAACCCTATTCCTTCTGAAAGGGAATCCAGGTCTTTAGACAGATGGGGCAAAAAAGTTTACACCTCTGCTACTCTCTCAGCTAGAGCTTTAAACTGTCAGTTTCACATGATACAATACCAAGAGTTTATGCTTGATCAGTTAACTAAAAAGCTATCCTCTGATGACTCTATAGATAAGAAATATGTATTAGAAATGGTAAATAACATACAACAGGTTAGTAACCATTCTTTAAAATGTGGCTATGATGCACTGGAGGCTTCATTTAGATCAGCCATGACTGGCACAGTGATAAGAAGACATGCATGGTTGAAGGAACAGGTCTCATGTTAAAGCTAAGTTATTAGATGCTCCGATGGATAAGGCCAGTTTGTTGGTACACCTGCCCAGCAGGTAATGAAGAAAATGGAAGAAAAGGCAAAATCTGTACAAACGGTTAAAGATTTCTTACAGGTTCAGCCCCCAAGGTTTAGCAGGAACTGGCCTGCCAAAAATTGGTCCTTTCCTGACTCCACAAGATCCCAAAGGGGCAGGAATAGACGCTCCAGAGGCAGAAATCAATCCAGAGGGGGTGCCTACAGAGGACGACAGTGGCAAGGTAATAACAGAGGCACAGATACAGCCACTACCACTGCAACAGGACAATCACAGTGACTTGACTCTAACTCCGCCTACCAGGGAACAAATAGCAGCACCATTAGGCGGAAAATTAGCCTTATTTTCGAAAAATTGGCACTATATCACTACAGACAAGTGGATTTTGCAAACCATAGACCAAGGTTACCGGTTCCACTTCCACACTTTACCAGTCAAAAGAGGAATGCCAAACCTGCCTCCAAATCAAAAAAATGGAAGCTCTACAGCAGATAATGCAATTAACAAAGATGAGAGCTGTGGAAAGAGTACCAATAACAGAACAAGGCAAAGGATTCTACTCCAGACTATTCCTAGTTCCAAGAAAAGAAAAAAGTTGGAGACCTATTCTCGACCTGTCCATCTTAAACACATACATCATTGTCCCAAAATTCAAAATGCTGACCCTACAGCAACTTCTTCCCATGCTGGGCAAGGAGTGTTGGCTGGTAACTCTAGATCTCAAGGAGGCATACCTGCACGTCCCCATTCGACCAAATTGCAGAAGATACCTCAGATTTCTTGCAGGATCAGAGCACTATCAATTCTCAGCATTGCCCTTTGGCTTATCTACTGCGCCCAGAGTATTCACAAAATGCCTGGCATCAGTAATCGCCCACTGCAGACTACAGGGAATCCAAATTTATCCATACCTGGACGATTGCCTGCTACAAGCGGACAACAAAAGCAAGCTGACAACAGATTTACAAAGGGTCATTTACTTGCTACAAGCCCTGGGATACACAGTCAATTTACAAAAGTCAAGGCTGATACCATCCCAAACAAGGACATTCTTGGGCGCGGAATTGGACACAGTAAAACAAATGGCATTCCTAACTGCAGAAAAACGAAAAGAACTCCCTCTTTACTTCTTGGCACTAACAAAACAGAACAAGCTAACAGCAAGAAAAGTTCTGCAGGCCTTGGGCTTCATGGCATCATGCATAATCTTGGTCCCACATGCCAGACTGCATATGAGAAAACTACAGTGGTACCTAAAGAATTTATGGTCCCAACACAGGCACAGTCTAGAAGCAGAAATACCACTAATCCCATGCCTAAAACAGGAGTTCCTATGGTGGGCTCAAGCATGCCAGTCAAACCCAGGCCTACCCTTTCACAACTTTCGAGCAAGCCAAACCATCACAACAGGCGCCTCAGACCTAGGATGGGGGGCTCACATGCTGGACAAATGCGTACAGGGATTGTGGACTCAGGACCAGCTACACCTGCACATCAACCAAAAAGAAATGCTGGCAGTAAAACTGGCAATCCAAAAATTCAGACCATTTCTCAAAGAAGGCCATTTGATGATAAGGACAGACAACACCACAGTCATGTGGTACATCAACAAACAGGGAGGCACTCATTCATACCCCCTATGCAGAATGACTTTGGACCTTTGGAACCTGGCACTCAGCTACAACATCCAGTTACAGGCAATATTTGTACCGGGAAAGGAGAACACTCTAGCAGACATGTTAAGCAGAACCACCTCGGATGCTCACGAATGGATGCTACACCCGGACATCTTCAAGACCATCACAAAGAAATGGGGACTGCCACAGATTGATCTATTCGCTTCCCCTCTCAATCACCAGCTCAAAAAATTCTGCACAAGGACATTCCACCCACTTGCATGGAAGGTGGATTCGCTCTCCTTCAGCTGGAAAGGTCTGACAGCATATGCATTCCCACCTCTTCCCTTGATACACAAGATATTGCTAAAAATCAAGGAAGAACGTCCAAGGATAATCCTGATAGCTCGAACTGGCCAAGACAACACTGGTACCCATTGCTGAGGAGCATGTCTCGGGACAAAATGTGGTCAATACCCTGATGCCTTTGATGTTAACTCAGAACAACTACAGCATCATGCATCCAAACCTAAAAACTTTGCAACTGACTGCATGGAACATCACATAGCAGCAACTAATCCAGAGCTTTCCCAAAGGGTTAAAGACATTATCCTTGAAGCCGCAGACCTTCAACAAGAAGGAACTATGCAGGAAAATGGAAAAGGTTTGTCATTTGGAGTGCTGAAAGAGGAAAAGATGTGTCGAATATAGATATTGCTAACATTCTGGAGTACTTGGCAGAGCTTCTACATACAGGCCTGTCCTATTCCTCCATCAAGATACATGCATCAGCTATTTCAGCAGAATACAGCTTTGATCCACCTGTCTTTTCACATCCTCTACTCAGGCAGTTCCTCAGAGGGATCAAGAATGTAAAACCTCCTAGGAAACCACCATTGCCAGCTTGGGACTTGAACTTTGTGCTAGAAAAGTTGACACTCCCTCCTTTTGAACCAGCAGCAACAGCAGACCTACAGCATCTATCATGGAAAACTGCTTTCCTACTGGCAATAACCTCAGCAAGGAGGGTTTCTGAACTACAGGCCCTAATGGCAGTACAACCCTTCCTAATCTTCCACCAAGATAGTGTCCATGAGAACTAATCCTACATTTATGCCTAAGGTGGTATCCAGAGTATCTTTAAACCAGGCAATCCACCTACCTACCTTCTTCCCCAACCCACAAAACAGAGGGGAAAGAATGCTGCATACCTTGGATGTACATAGACAGCTACGCTACTACCTGGACAGAACCAAAAGTAACAGAAAAACTGACCAGCTTTTTGTAGCCTATGCAACAGGAAGGGAAGGAAAAGCAATTTCCAAACAGACAATCTCCAAATGGATAGGAAATTGCATACGATTCTGTTACTCCTTCCATGGAAAACCAATTCCACAGAACATAAGGCCTCATTCTACAAGGGCAACAGCCACTACCACAGCCTTCTTACGAGGAGTGGCAACCAAGGACATTATTGAGGCGGCTACTTGGACCTCCGTGCATACATTTGCCAAGCATTATAATTTACCTCTGTATTCCAGATCCCGAGCAGGGTTTGCCACTGCTGTACTGCAAGGGATCCTAACCACACCATAAGTTCTTCTTCCTCCTCCCCTAGTTGGC
Source organism: Protopterus annectens (assembly GCF_019279795.1). Classification (NCBI taxonomy): domain Eukaryota; kingdom Metazoa; phylum Chordata; order Ceratodontiformes; family Protopteridae; genus Protopterus; species Protopterus annectens. The sequence goes on along the minus strand of NC_056728.1, from coordinate 1,147,664,124 downwards.
TATGGTATTCTACCCAGTTGTTATGACTGCAGATGCATCCATGAAGGACATAGTACACTTTTGTACCTACCATAAATGTAGATGTCCGAACTGGATAGCATCTGCAGTCAGGATTACCCTCCCTCCTTCCCCTCTGTGGTACTCCTAGGGTATTTACCCTCCTAATAGCTAGCTGGTGGGGGGAGTCTCTTATGGTGTATTTGTTTGTATATATGTACATACATGCTTATTTTTTGTGTTTGCCTTCTATCCTTTTGGAAACATTGGCATTTATCCAAAATTTAGCCTTCCAAGAGGGCAACTGGCATCTGGGGCAAGAAACACTGAGGAAAATGGCGTCGGCTGATGCCTTTATACCCGAAGACCAGCAGAGATGACGTCGGGTGAAGTGCGACATCAGCCGAAGCCGGACCCGGACTTTGGAATCCGGCCGACCGAAGGGCTGCCTGACGACAGGACAACCCAGTTGTTATGACTGCAGATGCTATCCAGTTCGGACATCTACATTTATGGTAGGTACAAAACTGTACTTTCTGGACCTTTCTCAGCTCAAGACCTTTGTTAAGGTCCCCACAAACCTTGTTCCTTCTTTTTCCCCAGATCTTCTGGTATTTCTGGACCTCAAACATGCTTACCTTCACATTCCAGTCCCTTCCCATTTTCAGGAAGTTTTTGTGTTTCTCTGTTTCTTCCTTTCATTTTCAGTTCTCTGCTTTGCTCTTTTGTCTCTTTACTGCCCCCAGGGAATTTAGCAAATACCTTGCTTCCATTATTGCCTTTTGTTGGATGAGAGTTTCAAATCTTTCCTTATCTAGACAACCTGTTCATCCAGTCCTTGTCCATGAGGCTCTGATTCAAGACCCTCAGTTTACTATTTGCCTGCTACATAGCCTGAGGTTTACCATAAACCTAAAAAAATCAGTCCTAGTTCCCTCACGCAATGATGTTTTTCTTGGTTGTAGGAGCCAGATTATTTCCATGCTGGTGTCCCTGCCTCCACCCAACACCATCTCTTTGCCTTTTTCCAGTCCCTTCTTCCTCTAGCTTCAGTCACAGCCAGGGATTTTCTCAGGGTTCTAGGATTCATGACTTATATCATTTCTATGCTTATATCATTTCTATGCTGCCTGTAACCAGGTTCCATATGAGAAGACTCCAGTGGTACCTCAAGTCAATATGGCTTCAACACTGTCATCCACTGGATTTCCTAGTTCCATTCCTTCCCTGGCTGAAACTTGAGCTTCAGTGTTGGATTCATCAGCTTTCTCGTAAACCAGGGCTTCCTTTCCAACCTGCAGTCCAATCTCAAGAGCTCTTTTCGGATTCCTCAGACAGTGAGTGGTAAGCTTCCTTGGGTTCTCTCAGGGTCCAGGATCTCTGGCCTCCCCATGAGAGGTCAGATCACATCAATTTCGAGGAGATGAGAGCCCTCAGTTTAGATCTTCAGGCTTTTCATTTTTTGATCCTTCAAGGGCCCTTCAAAGTTTTCATAGACAATACCACAGTGATGTGGTATGTGAACAAGCAAGGAGGGACACAGTCCCACCTTCTTTGCAGGATCGCTGTTAAGTTATGGGATCTAGCTATCCAGTGTCAAGTGACTCTTCAAGCTGCCTTTTAGAGCAGAATATAGTGGCAGACTCTTTGAGCAAGTCTAGCACACAGGCTCACAAATGGATGCTTTAGAGAGATGGGTTTCTGGACATTGTCCATCACTTGTGGGTAGATCTTTTTGCTTGTCCTCTGAACAGACAACTTCGTAAATTCTTGTTCAGAGTCCCAAGTCCTGTTACTTGGAAAGTGGATACCCTGCCTATTCCTGGGAAGGTGATGTTTATACACCTTGCCTTCCCTAATTCCAAGAGTCCTGCACAAGATCACACTAAGTCTTGGTAGTGACTCCCAGTTAGCCCAGACATCATTGGTTCCCCCTCCTTTTTCACTTGGCCTGTAGCAATCACTGTAAGTTACCTCACCTGGTGGATCTTCTCGCACAAGACAAGGGTGTGTCATCCATCCTCACTTGTCCACTCTTCAACTGACACTGTGGGTGAGTTCCTTTGGTTCTCTTAGGGTTTTGATCCTTTTAGACACCTCTTTTCTGAGGATGTGTTTCAGGTTCTGCAGGAGGCCAGGAAACCCACTACTAGAAGTCATATTTGTCAAAATGCAAGAGTTTTTTTCTATTTGCTGCCTCTAGTAACCAGGATCTCTTTTCAGCAGGATCCCTCTGGATGTCCTTCAAGGATGCATCTGCAGTCCTAACATATGGGTTGTCCTGCCTCAGGCAGCCCTTCGGTCGGCCGGATTCCAAAGTCTGGGTCTGGCCTCGGCTGATGTCGCACTTCACCCAACGTCGTAGCTGCTGTAAATTGGGTATAAAGGCACCAGCCGACGCCATTTTCCTCAGTCTTTCTTGCCGCGCGGTGCCCGAAGCAGAAGCTGTTCGCAAGTGCCGGCCAGTCAGATCCAGAGATTTCTACTACCGAAGACTTCTAAAAAGCTAAGTACCCCGTTGGGGACTCTTTCTTGCCTCAGCCGATGTCAGAAAAAGTAAATAATTGTTTAACTTGTGGGAAACAAATACCTCATAAGGATTTCCACTCTTACTGCCTTCCTTGCTTAGGCCCAGACCACGATGTATCAGCTTGTCTAGCCTGTGCTTCCTTCAACCGACGGACACTTAGACGTCGGTCGGAGTTCTTGGAGGAGTTTTGGTCCCGCTTTTGCTTACAAAATGCCGTCGGAGACTCCAACTTCACAATTAGCTAAAAAGCATAAGGAAAAGGACCGACACTCGCGGCCCGCGGTTTCGGCCGAAACCACGGTTAAGCCAACCGCGAGTGTCTCTGTTTCGGCTGAAACCGAGTCCTCGGTTCTTCCTTCGGCCGAAAGCATACCTCCGACAACCGAGGCCTCTCACAGCATGGCTGAATCTGCTACTGAAATTTTTCCTGCTGTAGCTGGCACCCAGGATTTATCAGATACTATTCCTTTAGACATATCTACTCCTGCACGTGGAGCTGCTAGGCCCCCTGCATCTATGTCCATCTAGGCTTTTTCTAGGGCTAAAGCAGCTAAATCTTCTAAGGCCTTGCCTGCTAAAACCCCACTCAGGCCTACCTCTAGTTCCCAAATGCTTAGCCGTGGCTGAGGATCTCATTTCCTTGATCAGGGGATCCCAACCTCACCCAGACAGGGCCTCTCAACCCCCTCCAGAGAAAAGGCCTAGAGCAGAGCCCCCAGATCCAGTTTCTACTGACTACTCTTCGGATGAGTCAGAAAACTCAAATCCTCCAGAAGGCTCTTATTCTCCATATGAGGATTCTGATGCAGAAGATTCCATTCCTTCTGCCTCTCCTCCTGAGGAATTTTCTTTTGGGGAAACCTTACATGCTATGAGAGAGCAATTTCAATGGCAGGGCCAGGATTTTTCAGATTCAAGGAAAAGGCTAAGGACCTTTTTACATTTACCACAGCATAGGCCTTTAGCCATTCCTCCAGTACTAACTGTTGTGGATGATGCATTTAATGATGCCTGTACTGCTCCTGACTCTCTTCCACCGGCCCCTACTAAACCCGACAGATATTACAGGGTCCCGGACACACACTTTCACTTGTATAAGGCTCCTGTTGCAGATTCTGAAACCATTTCACAGGGCCCCAAAGCTGTCGCAGCTGCCTCTGCCAAAAAAACCCCTCCCCTCTGAAAGAGAATCTAGAGCATTAGAGAGATGGGGTAAAAAAGTTTATACTTCTGCTACTCTTTTGGCTAGGGTCTTAAACTGTCAATTCCACATGATTCAGTATCAGGAATTTTTGTTAGACCAGCTAAATAAAAAACTGTCCTCTCCTGAACCTATAGACCGTAAGTCCCTTCAGGATTTGGTACATAACACTCAGCAGGTCAGTAATCATTCTTTAAAATGCGGCTGTGATGCACTGGAGGCTTCCTTTAGATCAGCCATGACTGGAACAGTGATCCGAAGGCATGCATGGTTAAAAGAGCAATCCTTACCAGACCATGTAAAGTCAAAGCTCCTAGATGCTCCCATGGAGAAACAAAGTTTGTTTGGCTCCCCTGCACAGCAAGTGTTAAAGAAGGTGGAAGAAAAAGCAAAATCTGTCCAAACAGTCAAGGATTTCTTACAGGTCCAACCTCCGAGGTTTAGTAGAAATTGGCCTTCGAAGACTTGGTCCTTTCCAGACACCTCCAGAGCACAGAGGCGCAGAAATAGGCGCCCAAGAGGCAGAGGTCAATCCAGAGGAGCCTACAGGGGACGTCAGTGGCAGCCTAACAACCAGAGAAGTACTGCCACAGATCCAGCTACTACCACTTCCACAGGACAGACACAATGACTTGGCTCTGATACCGCCTACCAGGGAACTACTGGAAGCACCTTTAGGCGGAAAGCTAGCCTTATTTTCCGTAAACTGGCATTACATTACAGGAGACAAATGGATTTTACAGACAATAGACAAAGGCTACAGGTTTCACTTCCACTCTCTACCAAAAAAGAGAGGAATGCCAAACCTTCCACCAAACCAAAAAACAAACGCTCTAGGACAAATCAACCACTTACTAAGGATGAGAGCTATAGAAAAGGTACCACCTATGGAACAAGGACAAGGATTTTACTCCAGACTTTTCCTGGTACCAAGAAAAGAAAACCAATGGAGGCCTATTCTCGACCTGTCCGCTCTGAACACATATCTCATTGTTCCAAAATTCAAAATGCTGACCCTACAGCAGCTTCTTCCCATGCTGGGCAAGGAGTCTTGGCTGGTGATTCTAGATCTCAAGGAGGCATACCTGCACGTCCCTATACGACCAGCTTGCAGAAGATACCTCAGATTTCTTGCAGGATCAGAGCATTATCAATTCTCAGCATTGCCCTTTGGCTTATCTACTGCGCCCAGAGTATTCACGAAATGCCTGGCATCAGTAATTGCTCATTGCAGGCTTCAGGGAATTCAGATTTATCCATACCTGGACGACTGCCTGATACAAGCGGACAACAAAACCAAATTAACACAAGATTTGGAAAGGTTATACAACTACTGCAAGCCCTGGGATACACAGTCAACATGAAAAAGTCAAGGCTGGTGCCATCCCAAAGGATAACATTCTTGGGTGCAGAACTGGACACTTCAAATCAGATGGCATTTCTCACAGCAGAAAAGCAAAAGCAACTACCACTCTATTTCATGGCATTAACAACACAGAACCAGCTTACAGCAAGGAAAGTCCTGCAAGACCTGGGTTACATGGCATCCTGCATAATACAGATTCCACATGCCAGGCTACATATGAGGAAGTTGCAGTGCTACCTAAGGAATATATGGTCTCAACACAAGCACAGCCTAGAAGCCCAGATTCCAATAATCCCATGCCTGAAGCAAGAATTCCTGTGGTGGGCTCAGGCCTGTCAGTTGAACAGAGGACTGCCTTTCCACAAACCTCACCCAAGCCAGACTGTCATCACGGACGCCTCGGACCTAGGCTGGGGGGCGCACATGGTGGACAAGTGTATACAAGGCCTATGGACACAAGACCAGCTGAACCTACACATAAATCAAAAAGAGATGCTGGTAGTGAAACAGGCAATTCAGACATTCAGACCGTTTCTTCAACAGGGTCATTTGCTGATAAGGACGGACAACACCACAGTCATGTGGTATATCAACAAACAAGGAGGCACACACTCATATCCTCTATGCCGGATGGCAATGGACCTGTGGAATGTAGCCCTGAACCTCAACATTCAGCTCCAGGCCATATTTGTGCCAGGAAAGGAAAATATACTAGCAGACACCTTAAGCAGAACTACCACGGATGCCCACGAATGGATGCTACATCCAGACATCTTCAAATCCATAACAAAGAAATGGGGACTACCAGAAATAGACCTGTTTGCATCCCCACATAACCACCAATTGAGGAAATTCTGCACAAGGGCATACCACCCACTTGCTTGGAAAGTGGACTCCCTCTGCTTGAGTTGGGAAAACCTGACAGCATATGCATTCCCACCTCTTCCTTTGATGCACAAAGTGCTACTGAAGATCAAAGAAGATCGCCCAAGGATCATCCTGATAGCTCCAAACTGGCTGAGGCAGCATTGGTACCCGCTACTGAGGAGTATGTCTCGGACACACGCATGACCTCTACCTCTAGTTCCTTTACTGCTAACACAGAACAACTTCAAGATCCTACATCCAAACTTGAAAACACTGCAGCTAGCTGCTTGGAATGTTACATAAAACAAAATAACCCAGATTTATCCCAGAGGGTTAAAGACATTATACTGAAGGCTCGCAGACCCTCCACAAGGAAGACTTATACAGCCAAATGGAAAAGATACCTCATTTGGAGTGCAGCAAAATGAGAAAATGTATCATTAGCAAACATAGCTAACATCCTGGAATATTTAGCAGAACTTTTCCACAATGGCCTGTCTTACTCCTCCATTAAGATTCATGCATCAGCAATTTCAGCAGAATACAACCTGGATCCTCCAGTCTTCTCTCATCCTCTACTCAGGCAGTTTCTGAGAGGAATTAAAAATGTAAAGCCTCCAAGGAAGCCACCTTTGCCTACATGGGACCTTAACTTTGTGCTGGAAAAGTTAACACTTCCCCCTTTCGAGCCAGCAGCAACAGCAGAATTACAGTTCTTATCTTGGAAAACTGCTTTCCTGCTTGCAGTGACTTAAGCAAGAAGGGTTTCTGAATTACAGGCATTAATGGCAGTACAGCCCTTCCTTATCTTCCATCAGGACAGAGTGTCCTTGAGAACTAACCCTACTTTTATGCCAAAGGTGGTCTCCAGGGTATCATTGAACCCAAGCAATCCACCTACCAACATTATTCCCCAACCCACAGAACAGGGGGGAAAGACTACTACATACCTTGGATGTGCACAGGCAATTGCGCTACTATCTGGACAGAACCAAGAACAATAGAAAAACTGACCAGCTTCTGGTAGCATATGCAACAGGAATGGAAGGAAAAGCAATTTCAAAACAGACAATCTCAAAATGGATAGGAAATTGCATTAGATTTTGTTACTCTTTTCATGGAAAGGCAACTCCAGAAAACATCAGACCTCACTCCACAAGAGCTACAGCCACTACTACAGCTTTCCTATGAGGAGTGGCTACCAAAGACATTTTAGAGGCTGCTACTTGGAGCTCCGTGCATACATTTGCCAAGCATTATAATCTACCTTTATACTCCAGATCCCGAACAGGTTTTGCAACTGCTGTTTTGCAAGGGATCTTATCTACACCATAATCATCTTAGTGCCTCCTCCCCCAGTTTGGCTATGGTATTCTACCCATATGTTAGGACTGCAGATGCATCCTTGAAGGACATAGTACAGTTTTGTACCTACCATAAATGTAGATGTCCGAGAGGTATGCATCTGCAGTCAGGATTACCCACCCTCCTTCCCCTCTGTGGTACTCCTAGGGTATTTGCCCATCTTGTAGCTAGCTGGGGGAATCTATTATGGTGTATTTGTTTGTATATATGTATATACATGTTTATTTTTGTTTGCGCTCTACTGTTTGGAATCATTTGCATTTATCCAAATTTAGCCTTCCTAGAGGGCACCTGGCATCTGGGGCAAGAAACACCGAGGAAAATGGCGTCGGCTGATGCCTTTATACCCAATTCACAGCAGCTATGACGTCGGGTGAAGTGCGACATCAGCCGAGGCCAGACCCAGACTTTGGAATCCGGCCGACCGAAGGGCTGCCTGAGGCAGGACAACCCATATGTTAGGACTGCAGATGCATACCTCTCGGACATCTACATTTATGGTAGGTACAAAACTGTACTTTCTCTTATTTGTGTGAATTGCTACATGCTGGGTTAGCATATTCATAGGTTGATACTAGGCTATCTGCCCTGGGCATTTATAAGCCTAGCCAGAGTGTGTTTGGCTTTTGCCACCCTTTTAGATTAGTTGACTGTGTCTGTGTATAGTAGGTCACAGAAGATAGCCCTTTTGAGGTTAGTTTACTGTGCCTCTGTCTAGTAGGGACACAGAAGAGATCCCAGGGGTAAACCTACGATCTCCCATCCACTCATCAAGATTTCTCGTGAAGAGGGTCATTGAGGGACTCTGCCTAACATGGATTGGGATTTTGTTCCATAGTGAGGGGAGCCTCTGGGATATGAATCTGTCCCTCCAGCATGTCCTATTTATTTCTGTGCTGAGGTTTAAGTCCCTGGAGCGTGTAGCTCTAAGGGATTTGGATTTCCTGAGGTGGAGCATTTCCATTAATTCTGGGTTGGACATGGCTTTATACGTCGGGCACAGATCGCCTCTGAGTAGGCAGTAAGCAACTCAGTAGAGCTGGAGTTTCTTTAGCCTAACTGTGTAGGGCATCTATTTGAGTCCCTTGATCCTCTTGGTGAGGTACTTTTAGGGTCTTTCCAGTTGCTGCAGGTGTCTGGTAAGGTACATCCCAAATGGGGCATTGTATTCAATTATGGGCCTGATGAGTGATGAGTAGAGGGGCACAATGACCTCGCTTGATCTAGATGTGAACCCTTTTGTGATAAGGTGGGCTATATAGAAGGTCTTTCTAACCACTTTGGCAACGTGATTGTCAAAGGAGAGATTGCGGTCTACTTGGGTCCCCAAATCCCTAATTACTTCTTCCGTACTTAATGGATTACCACCTATGTGGTAATTTGTGGGCACTTTGTTTTTCCCAAAGGGGATGACTATGCACTTTTTGGCATTTAGCTTTAGGCCATGGCTCTGGCACCAGTTATCCGTCTCTGTGAGACCCTTTTGGAGGATGCTTGCGTCAGTCGGCGAGTCGATTGACACCCAGTTTGCAGTCATCTGCGAACTTGGTCAGCCATAGTCCTCCCATGTTAGCCTGTACCTCAGAGAAATATATACCGAACAAGAGAGGTCCCAGGACTGAGCCTTGTGGGACGCCACTTGTAACTGGTTTAGAGTCTGACATGGCACCTGCAATTCTGACCATGTGGGTTCTATCCCTGAGCCAGTTTGCAACCCATCTTGTGACATAGGGGTTGATATTTAAGCTGGTGAGCTTATTTATGATGCCCGAGTGGGGTATTGTGTCGAAGGCTTTTGCAAGGTCCAGGTAGGCTGTGTGGACTACCTTCCCTTCATCTATGGCCTTGGTGACTGTTTCAAAGAAGTCGACCAGGTTCAAGAGGCAAGATCTGCCCTTAACAAAGCTGAATTGGGTAGGATCCAGTGTTTGGAGGTTCCTAATGTCTTTGAGTTTCATGATGATACGCTCCATAGCTTTGCAGACCAGGCTTGTCAGGCTTATAGGGCGATAGTTTCTGGGGTCTGTTGTGTCACCACCTTTGTGGAGTGGGACCACTGTTGCTGTACGCCATTTTGGGTACATATCCTGTTGTAAGGCTGAGATTGAACGGTGACTTTATGTGAGGGTTCAGTTCTTCTTGGAGTTCGTGTAAAACGCAGCCCGGGACACCGTCCGGTCCCATTGATGCTGTGTTTTTTGCTTTGGAAAGGGCAGCTCTCACCTCTGCATCTGTGATGTCAGGGAGGCCACAGTCTGTTGGGATAGACATTTGCTCTTTTGGGGGGGAAGGGGGAGAGAAGTTTGCACTGAACCTGTCTGCCAGGATGTTGGCAATGTCTGTGGGTTCAGTGTATTTTTTTTGTCATTTTGAACTAACTCAGAGCATATCAGGGAGTTGCCACCCAGGTTCCTGACATAACTAAAGAAGGCCTTGTGATTATCTTTAGCATCTTGTGCAATTTTTCTTTCGAAGCTGGCCTTAGATGATTTTATGAGGGATCGTAGTTTCTTGCTAGTACTGATCAGAGATGCCTTCCCTTTTTGGGATTTTGCTCTATCATGTAGTAACTTCCTCCTTCTGTTGTATAGCTTATTTATGGCTGGGGTCCACCAGACAGGTCTCCTGCCTTTGGAGGAATGGGTCTTGGTTTCATTTGGGATAGCACGATCCATGCATTCCTGTAGGTGTCCATAGAAAGCATTTGTAAAGGATTCTGCGGTTTGGGCCGTATTTTCCACTGGCCCTGTTTCTGCTAGTTTGCCCTTGACTCACCCCTTAGCGTCTAGGTTTGAGGTCAAACAGTTTTTTACAGGCCTTCCAGGAAGCCTATTCTGCTTTCTTGGGATCCCAGTTTTATTTTTGAAAAAAATCTCTTGGGCTCCTTTTGAGCCTGAAGCTTCACCTTCCTTGCATTATTGCACTTGGAAGACTGCTGTGGCCCTTATTTCAGCTAACAGAGTATCTGCGCTTTAGGCTGTTGTGGCTGTGTTTACTTTTTCTTAGTTTGTCACAAGAACAGGATGGATGTCTCTTCATACTAATCCTTGTATTGTACCCAAGGTGGTCAGTGAGTTGTCTCTTAATCAGTCTGTTAATTTATCCCTCACTTTTCCTTCTCCGCAGTCTGCTAGTGAGAAAGTCCTTTACACTTTTGATTTGCATAGGCAGCTCAGAAGTTATTTGGACAACACTAGGGCCATTTGCAAATCTGAGCAACTTTGTTTACTTTCATCCCAGGTCTTTGGGTTTGGCAATTTCTAAACAAATAGTCTCTTCATGGATTTCCAAGGCCATTTCTTTTTGTTATTCCTTTCATGGTAAATGCCTTTCTACCTCTGTAAAGGCTCATTCCACCAGAGCTGTTGCTTCCTGTGGTGGCTCTTTCAAAGGACTGTATACCAGTTCTATCCCTGAAGCTGCTACTTGGATCTCTGCCTGTACCTTCACTAAAAATTGCAAGTTGGATATTGTTTCTGACAAGAGCTGGCTTTGCATAGGTTTCTAGAGAGATCTTCAGTGCCTTCCTCCTTCCAGGTTTCTTCTTGAGCTTTTGTACTCTCCCTTATGTCAGGAATACTACAACAGTGATATGGAAGGACATAGTACAGTTGTGTAACATTTTATCATAACAGTAGATGTCCTTCTCTTCACTGTTGTAGTATTCGCTCCCTTCCTCCACCCCCTTTTTGCTTTTCCCTATTTCTCTTGCCTTCCTGGCCAGGAATCCTTTTTTTCCCTTCCTCTTTCTCACTGCACATGTTCCTGGTGGTTCCTAAAGGCATTCTGTTTCTGCTGGGGTTTTTCATTTCTGAAATATATGCATCCATAAGTCACCTTTATGCCCTACTCCTTGTGTGAGGAGCATACGTGCGATGTACGGTCTATAAATTCTAAAGGCTTTGGTATACTGGCCGGACGTTGGGCTATCCTTGGCAGGAGACCTGTTACATTAGGAATACTGCAACAGTCGAGAAGGATATCTATTGCTATGGGAAGATTTTGCACAACTGTACTTTTGTAGTGTTTATTTACATAGATTGTAATAGCAATATACACTTTTGGAAGAGATTTCCCATAATGTTGTGTATGGGAGGCATAGCTGTCAACTGTCCTCATGAAATGTCTGATTTTTCTGCTAGATCACCAAGGATAGTAGTCCGTACCAGACATTAGAATTTCTTACTTTTTATTCAGAAGATGTATGCTGGTTCAAAACCTGTTGTACTGTTTAACTTTTTAAGCAAAGTAGATCAGTTTAAATATTGGACCCAAGTTTAGGTGACCCTATTAACCCCTATCCTTTAGAAAAAGTAGGCATGGTTTAAAGGGAGTTCACCGGCATACAGAATTCTAGAGACAAGCAGTTTATGTATGTATGCTGTTTATCAGAGATGAGCTGACATTAGGAATGTTCTGATGTGTACCATATGTACAGTGCAGCATTTATACAGTTACCATCCCTTGCATACATAAGTGAATTCTGACTTGCTATCTATTAGCAAGCTGACAATTTATCACCTTTTTCTCCTAAAGGAGATGGTCACTTCTTGTTATTCCTTGCACAATTTCTTTGAGAGAAGATACCAGTCCCTTTGGCCTCTGCTTCAACATCATTGCTGTTGTGTGACAGTGGAGTTGAGAGTCGTATACGTGTACATACACTTCAGGAATTGTTGGCATGTCTATTGACCCTCTGGCATAAAACTCTTCAGCATGAATAAAGTTTGCAGTTTGTCCTTTGCCCACCACCACTGAAAGACTTACTTGTGCTTCCTCTTTTTGCACTATTTACTGGCTTGCAATAAACTTAAGTATTCATGTCCATTTGGAATTTCTCAGATCATAATGTTAGTGGTGGTGGTTTAGTTTGGTATCTGGAAAGGTGGTAAAATCTTTCTCATTCCTAAAGGTGGTGACAGCTCCCAAGTAGAACATTATAGACTGATCAGCATCCTTAAATCCTCTTAATGTCAGGGAAGATGGTTCCATGATCAGTTAACTGATCAGTCTGTTCTGTTTTAGACTTGCAGCTTTAGAAAATGTCACCGTAAAAAGACTACAGTTATAATATGACTTGCTGTTCACTAACATTAACAAAGATAAAGCCTCAACAGCTGTATTTCTCAGTCTGTCTCAAGGCCTTTGACTTGGAAGACCATTCTGCTGCTAAAACAAATGGATGTCGATGACCTAGATCATAATTCCCTCTAATGGTTTCAGAAGAACTTGACTACTTAATTGTTGGAATTATGTGAGAAGGCAGCTGCTCCACACCTGCAATAACTACTTTTGATTTACCCTAAGGATGGGTAGGTAGAAGGACCTTCTTCTTATCCTTACAAATAGAATGTGACATATCACTAACGCCTCCCTCTTTTGATATGCTGTTGATTCTACTCAGCATTAGTTCCAGCAGTCCACTTGAACTGATGCATTCTTTTTCCATTTTCTGCTCTTTGCAGTTGGTTGAATGAGTATAATCTGCTGGTAAGTGAGCAAAAGAAAAAGTACAGTTGTGTACACTTACCATAAATGTAGATGTTGGAGTGTATTCACTGTTGCAGTCATCACACTTGGGTTATCTGCTTGCAGTAGCCCTCAGTCAGCATTGGGTCCTACGTCGGTTGCTGTCTCCTCTTCCGTGACGTCAGGGGTATAAAACATGCAGCCGACATCATTACATCAGCTTTTCTTACCCCAGATGTCAGGTGCCCCCTAATGGGAAGCAATTAAATCTATAAATATAAAAGGTTATACCTCCCAACGAAAAAGCAAATGCACCAAAAAGCTTTTAAGCATTGTAAAGGAGAGAAGAGGTATAGCCAAAAGAAGTCGGGGGCTGGAGGAAGGGTAACCAGGACTGCAACAGTGAATACACTCAAACATCTACATTTATGGTAATTGTACACAGCTGTACTATGTTCTTGGTGTTTCACTGTTGCAGTCATCACATTTGGGTAGGTTCCCAAAGTTAAGGATGGGAGGAGGAATTTAGATAGCATTAGGAACAGCTATAAGGCCCTGCAAGACTGCAGTGGCAAGGCCAGCTCCGGATTTAGAGAAAATTGGCAAACAGTAATCCTTGGTGAAAGTATGTACAGAACTCCAGGTAGCAGCTTCTAGGATGTCCCTGGTAGGTACGCCTCTGAGAAAGGCTGTGGAGGTAGATGCAGCCCTGGTTGACTGGGGTCTGATCCCATGTGGGATGGTGCTTTCCATGGTGCTTATAGCAGAAATGAATGCAATTGCCTATCCATTAGGATATGGCTTGCCTTGAAATAGCCTTCCCCTGTGTCCCTGCAGCAAATGTCACCAGCAGTTTTTCAGATTTCCTTTGAGGTTTAGTCCTGTCCAGGTAGAATCTAAGTTGTCTGTGCACATCTAAGGAGTGCAGTATCCATTCCCCTTTGTTCTGTGGATTAGGAACGAAGGTTGGCAAAAGAATGGGCTGATTAAGGGCCACACTGGATACCACCTTTGGCATGAAAGAGGGATTGGTCCTGAGGGAAATCCTGTCTGCATGAAAAATGATAAAAGGCTCCACTGCCATAAGGGCCTGTAATTCAGATACCCTTCTTCCTGAAGTGTTTGCTAAAAGGAGAGCTTTTTTCCATGAAAGGAATTTTAAATCTGCAGTAGCAGCTGGCTCGAAAGGAGGAAGGGTGAATTTCTCCAATACAAAGTTAAGGTACCAGGCTGGAGTTGGAGCTCTCCTGGGTGGTCTTAAATTTTTGGTCCCTCTGAGGAACTGCTTCAGCAGTGGATGAGAGATGGAGAGGTTCTGTGTTATAATGAGCTGACATGGCTGAGGTGTGAATTTTTATTGAGGAAAAAGACAGGCCCTTGTGAAGCATCCCAGTTAAGTATTGTAAAATCTGAGGTAAATTGGGCACTGCTGTGCTCATCCCTTGAGAATGGTTCCAGGCACAGAATCTTTTCCATTTTTCAGCATATGATTTTCTAGTACTAGGCCTCCTTGCCTCTAAAATAATAATCATCACTGGTTTACTGGGATGGTAAAGGAGAGATTAGGTAATTTAGCCAGGGTGCTAGGTTCGGTGTTTGAAGCTGAGGGTGCAGAATCTGGTTCTTTTTCCTGAAACAGACTAGGAGTCTGAGGTAGGTGCTATGGGGCCCACAGTGAGACACTGCGCAGGAGGTGGGTACCAGTGTTGGTGTGGCCAGTCTAGTGCAATCAAAATCATCCTTCGTTTGTCTTGGTTAAACTTTAGTAGTACTTTGGAGAGCAGAAGCCGAGGAAGAAAGGCATAAACTGTTAGGCTTTTACAGCTGAAGGGCAGAGCATCCACTTCCCAAGCTTGTCTGTGGGGAGTCCTTGTGCAAAAGTTTTCCAATTTATAGTTTTGGGGGGAGGCAAACAGGTCTATGTCTGGGCTCCCCCGTTTGCTTGTCAGCATGTTGAAAATCCTTGGTTCCAGTTTCCACTTGTGTGGGTCCATGAGATTTCTGCTTAGTCCGTCTGCCAGTGTATTTAGTTTTCCTGGCAGGAATTGAGCTTGTAGATGCACTTGGTAGCTCAAGGCTGTGTTGCACAATGCCATGGCTAGTCTGCAGAGGGAGTAAGAATGTGTACCCCCTGCTTATTTATGTACCACATAACAGTGGTGTTGTCAGTCTTGACCATTAATTGTCCTGGAAGAATGTGGTCCTTGAAGGCTGTCATAGCATTCTGTACAGCTAACATTTCTTTTAGATTGATGTTCAGGTGCATTTGACTTGGGTTCCATTTGCCCTGAATGCACTTCCCTGCCAACCCCCCCCCCCCCCCATGCATAGTCTGATGCGTCTGTTAGGGTTTGGGCGGCATGGGGTAGGTGTGAATGGTAGTCCCTTGTCTTGGTGGCAGTCCTCTGCCCACCAAAGGAACTCTAGGCATAGCAAGGTATGATAGGAATCATTGCTTCTAGATCCTGAGAATGTTGACACCATAGGCTTTTTGGATACCGTTGTAGATTCCTCATATGCAGTCTTGCATATGGAATTAGAAGAATGCAGGATGCCATGAACCCTAAGGCCTGTAGTATTTGCCTTGCAGATAGCTGCGTTTTTTGTGGCCACTTGTTTGAAGTAGGTTGTCAAGTGAATTTGTTTCTCTGGCATGAGGAAAGCCATCTGGGAAGTTGTATTTAAACTTGCTGCCATGAATATAATTTGTTGACAGGGTACCAGGTGTGATTTCTTTTCGTTTATGGTTTACCCCAGACAGGTTAGCACACTTTGTACAATTTTATTTTTATTTTATTTATTTTACATTTGTTGACCGGGCTAGTCCAGCTGGATTAATGTCCATTTTCAGTGGAGGCCCGGGGAGAAAAGCTCCTCAGGTTAGATACAATATTGGAAATACATAAGAAGACATAGTACAAGTGTGATTATACAAAGGAAAAATGAACATACAAATATTATAGATTTTAATTAATTCAGAACAATCCTAGCAAAAACAATATAATAAGGTATGAGATCATCATTTTTTTTTTTTTTTTTTTTTAGATATGTAATATTTACAATAAATAGGGGTAATATATCAGTTGAAGAAGAAGATAAAATCCAAGTGGATAAGAAAAGTTTATGATAGAGTTAAGGATGCCAACAGGCTAGTCTGGGTTGGTACAAGAGCAAAGCCAGAATTTGTTAAGATGTATTAAAAGTTGTTTTAAAGAGTGGGAGAGTATGCAAAGAGGACAGATCAGATGGAAGATTATTCCATACTTTACCTACTGAGTTAGAAAAAAGGAAGTTGCCTGCAGAGTTCATAGTTTTGGTAATATTAACAAGTAATTTGTCAGAGGAACGTAGTTGTTTCAGGTTGATATAGGGAGTCAAGAGTTTAGAAAGAGCTGGTGTTTTAGAAGGTTGGTATAGAATTTTGTGTGCAATTAGGAGTTGTTGAAAAATAAGTTTATTAGGGAATTCCAGCCAGTGTAGTTGTTGTAGGTTTAGACAGTGGTGAGCTCTGAATTGTGATGTGGTGGCAAAGCGGGCAATATTGTGGTAAGATGTAGTGAGTTTCTTAAGGTTGCTTTTAGATAGATTAGTGTAAATAGGAGATGCATACAAAAGGGTAGAAATAAGATGTGTTTGGGCTAGGGTTATCTTAGTTTCAGGTGTGAGGAAGGACTTTATTCTGTATAGGGATCCAATCTTTTTGTTAAGGGCTTTTATTGTGTTGTTGATGTGACAATCAAAGTTAAGACAAAAGCCAGATGATTCAAAAGTATGTCCTGGCTTTCTGCCTGAATTAGACAATCGTCCAGGTATGGGTATATTTGAATATTTCTTTGCCTGCAAAATGCAATGACTGGAGCTAGGCACTTTGGCTTATCTACTGCGCCCAGGGCATTCACAAAGGGCAGTGCAGAGAACTGATGGTGCGTGTAGCCTACTTTGAAATGTAGGTATCTTCTGCAAGATTCCCGGATTGGGATGTGCAGGTATGCTTCCTTTAAATCTAGTGTTGCTAACCAGGCATCTTTGCCTAGCATAGAAAGCAATTGGTGAAGAGTCAGCATCTTGAATTTTGGAATCACCATGAAGGTGTTTAGAGTAGACAGATCCAGGATCAGACGCCATGAATTGTCTTTTCTGGGTACCATGAAGAGTCTCGAGTAGAAACCTTGTCCCTTTTCCTCTTCTGGTACCAATTGAATAGCCCCTATGCTTAAGAGAGGGAGTACTTGCTTTTGAGCCTCTGCCCACTGATTTGGAGGTAGATCTGGCCAACCACTTGGAGTTGGTAACATGTGGAAGTGAAATCTGTATCCCTGGGACACTATAATTTAAAACCCATTTGTCCTGGGTAATGAGTCCCAGTTCTTTGCATGAAGTGCAGTCTTTCCCCCCAAAGGGGCAGTCAGATGACAAGTGATTGGAAGTTTTAAAAAGATGTCATTGAGACAGTTTACCATAGGGGGAGTTTTATTACTCCCAGGTTTGGAAGTGGAGGCCCCGCACTGCTTAGTCCTGTACGTACCCTGGGACTGAAGCCTGGATTTGGACTGAGAAGGTCTCGAAAAGGCAGGAAAGGACCATTTCTTAGAAGGCCAATGCCTACTAAATCTCGGAGGTTGTACTTGAAAAAAATCTTTAATGATTTGCATAGATTTAGCTTTTTCTTCCATCTTTTTAAGAAATTCTTCTGCCTTGTTGCCAAACAGGCGGTCCTGATTTAAGGGAGTATCCAGTAATTTCACTTTAACATAATCTTGCAAGGATTACTCCTTAACACAAGCATGCCTTCTAAGTACAGACCCAGTTACAGCAGTCCTGCAAGATGCCTCTAGTGAATCAAAACCACACTGCAACGTATGTTTACCAACTTGTTAAGCAGAATGCATTAAAACCTGTAAATACTTATTTTCAGCACAATCAGGAATCAACATCATTTTATGTTTAAGCAATCCAATAATATGCTGCTGTTACTTGTATGAAACTGGCAATTCAAGGCCCTAATGGCCAAAGTTGCAGAAGTGTATAACTTCTTTACCCCATCTATCCAGCGCCCTGGAGTCTCTATCAGAGGGGGTAGGATTTTTGGCAATAGAAGCTTTAATGCCGTTGGGTCCCTGTGAAATGGTTTCAGTATCCACAGTAGGATTTTGAAAAGGAACGTGAGAGTCAGGAACCTTGTAATATCTATCAGGTTTTTCTGGGAGCAGGAGGTAAAAAGTCAGGGGCCATGCTAGATTCCGAAAAGGCATCATCAACAATGTCCAGTACAGGAGGTATAGCTAAAGGCCTGTGCTGGGGCAGGAGTAAGAAATCCCTAAGCCTCTTTTTAGAAACAGAGAAATCCTAACTTTCCCAACGAAAATGCTCCCTGAGAGTATGCAAGGTTTCACCCAAAAGAGAAATCCTCAGGGGGAGAAGCAGAGGGAATAGAGTCCTCGGCATCAGAATCCTCATAGATAGATGAGGGTAAATCCTGGTCATCAGAGGAAACAGAAATTTCGGAATCCTGGTCAGAAGTGTCATAAGCAAACTCAGTCCTAGGTCTCCTAGAGGGGGAAGGTTGGCTTCCCCTGATTAACATAATAAGGTCTTCAGTCATTCTTATCATTTATGTTTTAGCTATAGAGGCCTGACCATGTAGTCTGGGCCAGGGGTGTAGCTAGGATTTTCAAATTTGTACCGACAGCTCTCAAACTGCTACCCCCCTCCCCAGCCAAGCTACGGCCATTCTCGTAATTCACGGTTCGCTCTTTTAGTGTCTATGAAGAGGCATTCGCTGTAATGCCTCTTCAGTAATATAATATAAATTCACTCAAACTCGGTTCCTTGAAATGAAAATTAACCTGAAATGTCAGTTCTATGAAAAATGCAGCATGGTAGTTGGGGTAGAGACTTTATGCTTTTGTTTTCTGTAACTAAGGTACAAGTTTTGAGCTTGAGTAAATTACTAACCACCTGCTACCACTAACTAGGATGTTTCATTCACACACACACCCCTACCTACCTCTTAGTGCAAGAAATATGGACAAAGCCTAAAATAAACCGGGACAGATATTAAATAATGTTCTCGTGAACTTAGAAAGTTGCTAGAATAACAGGATTTGTGCTAGTATGAATTTTTCCAAAGGACATGAAGTCTGAAGCTCAAATGTCTATCATTATTTAGCAACTTCAGCCTTCAATGATTTTCTAGAAAATCACAAAATTTATGAGGAACAGACAAAAAATATGGGGCAAAAATCTGGACATTCTGCAAAATGTGGACAGTTGAGAGGTATACTACCTACCACACACACACACACACACACACACACACACACACACAACCTCTCAACCTCTTACAGCAACAAACTCATAAATAAAACTGAGGCAAAGACCCAAAAATAAGGACATTTTTTTAAAATATTGCTCTTACAAACTTAGAAAGATAATAGAATAGTAGTAGGTCTTGCATCAGTACGAATTTTCTGAAAGGTATGAAATCTGAAACTGAAATGTCTGCATTATTTTCTAACTTCAGTCTTTAACAATTTGCCACTAATTTGCCAGAAAACTGCAATTTTATGAAAAACGGACCAAAAATGTGATGCAAAAATATAAAATTGCCAGACAATACAGCTGGGAACCTGTCAAAGGAGGGACACCATTTTAATATGAGCACAGTTAACTTAGAGCAGCTGACAAAATTAGAGAATCTACATGCATTTCTGAAATAAAAGTAATGTATAACTCTGATCATTACAGTTATTTATAAAAGTAAAGTAAACCCTCTCAGTTTTCTTCCAAAATTGCTATTTTGTGGAGGGATCATTAGGGGAAGAGCAACATTTTGAGCCAAAATCAGGGACAGTTGAGGTTTGGCTATGCCTAATTCTATAAAGCAATTTATTTGCATGTACCTCTCAACCTGTTAATGCAATAAATCTGGACAAGGCCAAATATATTGAGGGAACATATAAACAGTACTAAAATTGCTATTGTATAAACTGGGACAGTTGATAGAACAGGTCTTATTTTAGCATGCATTTTTCTGAAGGTTATAAAGTCTGAAACTAGTGTCATTTAGTGACTTAATTCCTAAATCATTTGCCAGAAAACCACAAACTGAGGAACAAACCAAAAATAAGAAGCTAAAAATCAATTCATTCTTTGAAAATCTGGACAGTTGGGAGGTATAGTTCAGCTGGGGCTGTCTAAGTTTGCCGCCCTTCCCCCTCACAAAACCATGGTCGAATGGAGCCTCCCCCTGCAGCCATTCCAATGATCCATTACTTTGCTATTTCACTCCATTTACCATAAACACTAATGTGCATACTGATTTACTTCTATGATGATTTGAACTTCATTTGAAAGTTTTATTTTGCATTTTACAGCACAAACACTAAGACATCTGCTAAACAAACTTGGCATTAAAACTTCTCTGCCCTTGAAACTCATTCATTGAAACATTAAAACCCACATTCAAAGAAAAATTAAATTTTACCAGTGGCAGATAAAAATTAATTCTGGGCTGCTTTTAAATCATAGGCCCCTTGCATATGAAACATACATGTGCTCTTTGATACACCTTCCTATTGCTTTGAACATTTTTCCAGTAAACAATGAAACAAAACTGCCCAATTCAGAACATTTCCATCATAAAAGTCTAGTCAAACTTCTACAGTCCACCATTACCAGTAAATAATATGCACAATCTCTGAAGTAGTAAAAAAAAGTCATCTAAATAATTCCACGTTAAATAAATCTAACTAATGAAGAGGTTGTTGCTAGCAATCACCTTTATATTTCATGACTTCATCGAAAAATAAAGTGTCTGATGCCCCTGAGGAATAAATTGCCTAAATTACATTAATAATAAGCTAGTAATATTGCAATAGGAAATGGATGGCAAACTGATAACAGGCTCATAGTTAGTGTCTTAACTTTCAGCACAG
Organism: Protopterus annectens; assembly: GCF_019279795.1. Lineage (NCBI taxonomy): Eukaryota > Metazoa > Chordata > Ceratodontiformes > Protopteridae > Protopterus > Protopterus annectens. The sequence continues at coordinate 1,147,643,392 of NC_056728.1, read as the reverse complement.
CAGCATTCACCCCTTATGGGAGTAGAACCAACAACCTTCTGCATTAAAAGCAAGTACACAACATTTTGTGCTACTAGCAATATGAGCCGACTTAGCATAATCAGCACTAAACTTCTCTTCCCCTGCAACTCTCAGCTCCTTGTAAAATCTACACAATATTCAACTACATCTCAACTTCGCAGCACAAGAAGTCTGGAAAAAGCCAAATTTATTGGGGTGGGTCAAAAGGGCAAAAAACAGGAACACATTAAACATTGCTTGTATAATCTTGGAAAGCTGCTAGAATAAAATGCTGTGTTACCATCATACATTTTACTGCCAAGGTCACTGTGCAAAATAGTCAGAACAACATACCACTATGCCAAATCACCTGCTTTGTGAAAGAGAGGAAGACAAACTTAAATGGCTATCATTTAATGAATTCAGTTCTCACCATAGCTGTCAACCTCTTAGCACAAAACACCTGGACAAACCCAGTAATGAGGGAATACAGCCCTCAAACATATTCAGTGAATTCAGTTCTTGCCATAGCTGTCAACCTTTGCACAAAAAACCTGGACAAAGCCAATAACAGGGTATTACAGTCCCAAAAATAAGGACAAATTTCAAATAGTCATAAACTTAAAAAAATTGCTATAAAAAGGTTGTGTTACTATATATTTGTTGCTAGAATAAAAAGTTGTTTTACTATGTCACAAACACAGGGATAAGATGCAGACTCCACACAGAAGGCACCCCAGCCAAGAATCAAACCAGAAAACCTATAGCTGTGAGGCAACAATACTGCCACTGCACCATCAAATATGTAAGGAAGTAAACATTCAGAAACCTATAGTCTGAAATTTAAATGCCTGTCAATTTGTTAATCAGGACAGTCTGACTTGGAACAAAAAAAAAACAATTCTCAGCAGAGGCCCAGGAAAAAATAATGCAGACATGTCTTTGTAACATGGGAGGACACAAAAGCAAACCCACACAAACACGGGGAGAAGATACAGACCCCCCCCACAAAGAAGGCACCCCAGCCAAGAACCAAACCCAAGAACCTACAGCTGTGAGGCATCAATGCTACGTTGCTACCACTGCACCATCAAATTTCAAGCATTCCAATATTTAAACACCACAGATATGAGGAATAGAATAGATCAGATCAAATATGAGGCAAAAATCTGCAATTTTTTTACAAATGGTGGTGGGTAGGGAATTCAGGTCTTTAACACCTGCTTACAAGGTACAGGGTTCAAGCCTGAGGTGTATTCCCTACCACACCACCATGAGTAATTACCAGTACATCCCATCCCACCTGGGGCATTTACACACACACACACACACACACACACACACACACACACACACACACACACACACACACACACACACACTCTCTCTCTCTCTGAGGACAACTACAAATGTTCTAGATTACAGAAATGTTGAACACAGAAAATTAGTTGGTACAAAATAGGATGATGAATTCATACCTGATAACTGTTTCTTAAAGGTTATTCAGTCTCAGTAACCATTTCAAACTTGCTACTGCTAGCCAGCTTCATTTTCAGATAAAACGTGTTTCTGGCTAAACTACTGTAGTATGTTTTTTCCATTTAAGCGAGTACAGAGTGGTATGCAGTATCTGATCACATACCGAGCTAAAGGTTAATGGTAGGTGGCCCATGATACGATTCAGAAGTTTGTTGAACTTTGAAGTTACATTGGGTTAAAACAAAAACAGCTGACTCTTCTGAGTTTCATACTTATTTTTTTTTTTTTTACATTAGAGATTCTTAGACTTAAAGCTGTGAATCATTAGCCATTTACATCAGTATGAATATCTCTAGACCAGCTGTAACAAAGTGTGCCTTCAATAGTATAACAGTATCTTACAGCATTAACTTTTTACTGCACTTTTTAACAGCCATGAAAATGGTTGGGAAGATTCTGACAGATACGGACTGCATATAAACATTTCCCTTTTCACTGAGGGATAAAGTTTTGTGAGAGTAGGATGTTGACTTCATATGTGTGACCCCAAAATGCATTGCTCATTAAAGCAGAATTATAGAACTGCTATATTGGTGAATTTGACAAAAAATGCTATAACGTAAATGTCATTTAAATTTTTTAAAAAAACTTTACTGATGTCTTTGGATGCACCAATTATGAATAGTTTGGAAAAGGAATATGTTTGTGACAAAGTTCTGAATCTGATTTCGCATGGAGCACAGGCCGTAATTAACTGAATGTGAAAGAATCACAGGTCTGAGTACCCGCAATCTAAATGAGGTGATGAGCGATTTGCAGTATGTAGCTGCAGCAGTCTTACCATCTTCCTTCTGCTAAAACATATTCTTCCATTACACTGCTGCTGTCAGTTCCTAAACATTTTGAAGCATAGCTGTCAACACTAACCATTTTGTAAATTGTATATTCCTTGGAACATGTAGTGACACACACACACACACACACACACACACACACACACACACACACACACACACACACACACACACACACACACACACACACACACACACCATATTACTCTTCTACAGAACGTCCTTGAAGTGAGACCAACATCCTCCCGCTCGACCAACATAACGTGTACATCCTCACCAACCCTCGGTTGCAAGACCCAGAACGTCCTTGAAGTCCAACATAACGTGTACATCCTCCCGCTCGAAATGCATTTGAACTGGCGGCCGGAAATACATGCGCGGTGAGCTCCATTCCGACTGGCTGCCCTGATGAGCTGACGTCATCGTGTAGTAAAGTGCGAAAAAACAAAAAAGTGAACATTTAAAAAGCTACCCCCCTTCTAAATAAGTTGTACTGAATTCAGTACAGTGTGTATGCCTCCCGACGTCCCTGGTCTGGGCTTCAGTTTTCTAGGCATGGTTTGAGTTTTAGGCCTTGAAGATGATGTGTCTGTTTAATATGCAAGTCAGTAGGCCTGAATGCACCCTCAGAAGCCAGTGCCTGCATAGCGGCTCCGGACCCATCCAAGGTAGAGACCTCCGCAGGTTCCACAGTTGAAGCATCTCGCGGCATACCAGACTCCAAATCGGTCTCAGTAGAGGCCTGCGAATCTGAAGTAACTGTTATCAGAGACTGTGAAAGTGCCTCACTGAGTACTGGTGCCTCGGCGGCCTATCTGTCTTTATCTTTGCGTTTTTTCAGAATGTCTGTTGTCGGATGGCTTACAGAAGACATATCGGGGATAATTAAACCGAGCACCAAAATGTTTAGAAGCGAAAAAATATACCGAGGATGGATAGTTTGTGGTTTAAATAAGGCACAAAACCGACAGTGAGGTACGTCGAGGGCAGGGCCTAGGCAAGGAATACAGTACGAATGAAAATCTTTGAGGTATTTGCTTTCCACAAGAAAATGCACTTATTTACTTTTACTGACATCGGTACTTGGTTTTTATTTGATGACTTTGGTTCTGAAACCCGAAAATGAAAATTTCAGGAGTCGGCCGACCGGCACTTGCGAACTGCTTCTGCTTCGGGCACTGCAAGGCAAGAATGACTGAGGTAATGACATCGGCTGCATGTTTTATACCCCTCATGACCTGACATCATGGAAGAGGAGACAGCAACCGACGTAGGACCCAAGACTTTGTTAATCAGGTCGACTGAAGGCTACTGCAAGCAGATAACCCAAATGTGATGACTGCAACAGTGAAACACGAAGAACAGCTGAAGTAATGTTTTTTTTAGCAAGCATTTCAAAGCCAGCACTTCTGATTATGTGCAGTTTATCTGTAGATTAATAGGGCCCTCAGAAAATAGATTACTGTAAATAAAGATTTCCTACTCTTAGTGGATCAGGAGGAGGCCACAGCCAAAGTGCATCTCAGAGGTCTGGCCTCAGCTATACTGTTAGTTTCATGTGACAGATTTGATATGAGGAAGCTGCAGTGGTATCTCAGATCCACTTGGAGCAAACCCTTTCAGCCACTAGAACAGCAGATTCTCATTCTACCTCATATTTTCAGGGAGCTGGATTGGTGGGCCAAGCAGACCAGACTGAATGTGAGAGCAACCTTCCATTGAGGATAACCAAACCAAACCCCTTACAACAAATGAGTCATACCTGGCCATGGAAACATTTATGCTAGACCTCAGGGCACTTGAGGTATAGAATGCTGTCCAGATTAAAAAAAAAAAAAAAATCGTTGAGGGAAATACTCAAATTGACCCACAGTTCATGGCATTCAGACACATTTGGACAGTATTTTACAGGTAGAACAGACAACACAGCTGTAATGGTACATCAGCAAGCAGGGTGTATACCAGATGTTCATGTTTCACTGTTGCAGTCATCACATTTGGGTTATCTGTCTGCAGGTAGTCCTCAGCCGGCCTGAATACCAGAATCTTGGGATTTCTGCCTGTGTCTGATGCTGTCACTTCTTCCATGACATCAGGTCATCAGGGGTATAAAACATGCAGCAGCTGACGCCATTATATCAATCTTTCTTGCCGTGCAGTGCCTGAAGCAGAAGCAGTTCGCAAGTGCCGGTTGGCCAACTCCTGAAATTTTCATTTTTCAAGTTTCAGACCTGAAGTCTTCTAAAAGATAAGTACCCCGTTGGGGATCCTTTTTTCTTGCTCTAACCAATGTCCGAAAAAAAATTAATAATTGTCTTGCCTGTGGAAAGCAAATACCTCACAGATTTTCATTCTTACTGTGTCACCTGTTTAGGCCCAGACCACGACGTCCCTCGCTGTCAGATGTTCTTCGTATTTCACTGTTGCAGTTATTATATTTGGGTAATCTACTGGCAGGTTGCCCTCAGTCGGCCTGAATAACAAAGTGTTGGGTCCTGCGTCTGTTGCTGTCTCCTCTTCCATGATGTCAGGTCGTCAGGGGTATAAAACATGCAGCTGATGACATTTTAATCTGTCTTTCTTGCCGCGCACTGCCCGAAGCAGAAGCAGTTCGCAAGTGCCAGTCGGCCGACTCCTGAAATTTTCATTTTCGAGTTTCAGAACCGAAGTCTTCAAACTAAAGCTAAATACCCCGTTGGGGAAACTTTTTCTTGCTCCTTACCGATGTCAGTAAAAGTTAATAATTGCATTACTTGTGGGACGCAAGTACCTCATAAGGATTTTCATTTGTACTGTATTCCTTGCATAGGCCCTGATCAAAATGTGCCTTGCTGTCGGTTTTGTGATAAATTTAACCAACGCACTATTAAGCGTTGGTATATTTTTGCTTCAAAATATTTCGGTTCAATATTTAACTACCCTGAATGTAGTCGGTTAGCAATCTGACTACCGGAGTTCACAAAAAACGCAAGGAAAATGACAGAGACAGACTGTCGAGGTCCAAAACCGACAATGAAGCTTCTCCTAAGCCAGTCGCTGGTTCAACGGTACTCTGGCACTTTCGCAGCTCCTGATACCAGCTACTTTTGAGTCGCAGGCCTTTACCGAGACGCATTCGGAGTCCGGTATGCCGCAAGATTCGCGAAATATTGAACCCGTGGATGTCTCTCCGTTGGATGTGTCCAGAGCCGCTGAGCAGGCACCGGCTTCTGAGGGTGTTTTCAGGCCTCAACATTTTTATATTAAACCAATGCCATCAACAAAAACAAGGTCAAAAACAACTTCTATGACGCATGAGCCACGTGCTCAGGCCAAATGGCTGAGGATTTAATTACTTTGATCAGGGGTTCCCAAACCCCCCCCCCCGCTAAGAGGCCTAGGCAAGGCACTGATTATGAATCTTAAGATCAGGTTTCCATTTCTTCTGATTCCTCTTTTGATCTGGAATTTTCTATTCCACCTTATGAGGATTCTGATGCAGAGGAATCCATCCCATCTGCATCTCCACCTGAGGATTACTCTTTTGGAGAGACTTTGCATAATTTAAGGGAACATTTTCACTGGGAGAGTCAGGACTTCTCTGAATCAAAAAAGAGGCTTAGGGATTTCCTCCTTCTTCCTCAGCATAGGCCTTTGGCAATACCTCCTGTGTTGATGTGTTCTCGGAATGAAGCATGGCTCGTGATTCCCTGCCTCCAGCTCCTAGTAAGCCAGACAGATATTACAGGGTTCCTGACTCCCACAAATTTCTTTTCAAAAATCCTGCTGCTGATCCTGAGATTATTTCTCAGGGTCCCAAGGGTGTTGAGGCTTCTACAGCCAAAAATCCTACCCCTTCTGATAGTTTCCAGGGTTCTGGATAGATGGGGTAAGAAGGTTTATACTTCTGCAACCTTGACAATGAGGGCTTTAAACTGCCAGTTTCATATGCCTAAATAACAGCATGTTATGGGCTTACTGAAACAGAAAATGATGATTTCTGATTGTGTGGAAAGTAGAGTTACAGGATTTACTGCATTCAGCAGAACAGGTTGGAAAGCATACTTTGCAATGTAGTTTTGATTCTTTGGAGGACTCTTGCAGGGCCGCCGTAACTGGATCTGTGATAAGAAGGCATGTGTCTGGCTCAAGAAGCAAAATTTGCCTGATCATTTTAAAGCTAAACTGTTGGATGCCCATTTAACAGCATGGTAGTCTGGTAATAAGGCAGAAGAGGTTTTAAAGAAAATGGAAGACCAAGCTAAATCTATGCAAACTGTAAAAGATTTCTTGCAAGTGCAGCCACCCAGGTTCAGTAGGCACTGGCCTACTAAGAATTGGTCCTTTCCTTTGTCCAACAGAGCCACTCAGGGCAAACCCAGGCACTCAAAAGGTTCCAGATATCAATCACAGGGATCTTACAGGTCAAAGCAATGGGGTGCCTCCACCTCCAAATCTGGAGGTAAAGCACAACCCTACAGTAAGCAGTCTCAATGACTTTCCTCTACCATCTCCAAGCACTTATATTTTGGCAGCTCCCTTGGGGGTAAAACTAGTACTTCATGCTCAAAATTGGCAGTTAATTACCCAGGACAAGTGGGTATTATACATAGTATCCCAGGGTTACAGATTTAATTTCCATACTTTGCCAATTCCAAACGGATGGCCAGATCTGCCACATAACCAGTGGGCAGAGGCCCAGAAACAAGTCATGTCCCTCATGGATATGGGGGCTATTAAACCGGTACCAGAAGAGGAAAAAGGACAAGGATTTTATTCAAGACCTTTCCTGGTACCCAGAAAAGACAAATCATGGCGTCCAATCTTGGACTTATTGATTCTGAACACGTTCCTGGACATTCCAAAATTCAAAATGCTGACTTTACAACAGCTACTGCCTGTGCTAGGCAAGAATGCCTGGTTAGTAACTCTGGACTTAAGAGACATACCTGCATATCCCAATAAGGGAATCTTGCAGAAGATACCTCCGCTTCAAAGCAGGCTTTCTGCATTACCAATTCTCTGCACTGCCCTTTGGCTTATCTACTGCGCCCAGGGTCTTTACAAAGTGCCTGGCACCAGTAATTGCATTCTGCAGACAAAGAAACATTCAAATGTATCCTTATCTGGACGATTGTCTCATTCAGGCAGAGGACAAGGACACTCTTCAACATCTGGCATTTGTAAAAAGGCTTCTAGCATGCCTAGGGTACACCATAAACTAAACAAAATCACAACTGGTACCCACTCAAATAATTACATTCCTGGGTGCAAGCTTGAATACAACTGCTCAGATGGCTTACCGTATGCCAGACAAACAAATGCAATTGACATACTTCAAACAAATGGCAACAAAAACCCAGTTATCTGCAAGACAAATTCTGCAGGGTTTGGGGTTCATGGCATCCTGCATTCTACTAATTCCATATGCGAGACTGCATATGAGGAAACTTCAGTGGTACCTAAAAAGTTTATGGAGTCAGCATGTCACAGCCTGGAAATAATGATTCCTCATTCCCTGCCTACAACAGGAGTTTCTTTGGTGGGCAGAGACATGTCACCAAAACAAGGGACTGTCATTCACTCTACCCCCTGCCACCCAATCCCTAACTATAGACTCATCAGACTATGCTTGGGGGAGCCCACCTGGCAGGGAGATGCATTCAGGGCAAATGGAGCACAATCAAATGCATCTACATATCAACCAGAAAAATGCTAGCTGTTCAGAATGCTCTGACAGCCTTCAGGGACTTACTTCATCCAGGACAACTACTAATAAAGACGGACAACACCACAGATGTTCGTGTTACACTGTTGCAGTCATTACACTTGGGTTATCCTGCCGTCAGGCAGTTCCCCAGTCGGCCTGAGTTCCAAAGTCTTGGTCCGGCATCGGTTGCTGTCGCCTCCTCCCTGGCGTCTGTGCGACAGGGGTATATAAGATGCAGCCACCGCCATTTTCTTTAGTCTTTCTTGCCATGCGGTGCCCGAAGCAAAAGCAGTTCGCAAGTGCCGGTCGGCCGACTCCTGAGATTTTCATTCCGAATCCAGAACCGAAGTCTTCTACAAAGCTAAGTATCCCGTTGGGGAAACTTTTTCTTGCCTCAGACTGATGTCAGTAAAAGTTAATAACTATATTTCTTGTGGGAAGCAAATACCTCATAAGGATTTCCATTCCTATTGTATCCCATGCCTAGGCCCAGACCACAACGTCACTGGTTGTCGGTTTTGTGCTAGATTTAACAAGCGCACTATTAACCGTCGGTTTGATTTTTCCCGACATTATTTTGGTAGAAAATTCAATTATACCATGCCGTCGGAACTTCCAACGACCGGAATACACAACAAGTGCAAAGACAAGGATAGGCATCCGAGGCCTAAAACTGACGACGAAGCCTCTTCTAGGCCAGTCGCTGGTTCTCCGGTTTTCAGCGAGGTCCTTCGCAGCCCCTGACGACTGCTTCTGTAGAACCACAGGCCGCCTCTGACTCCCACGTGGAGATGGCTGGGCCTTTGGACGCACAAGTTATTCAGCCTACCAAGACTAATCTTTCAGAGGAATCCGGAGTAGCTGAGCAACCCACAGCTTCAGAGGGTGTCTTCAGACCTACTCAGTTGAGCATTAAACCCTCAGTTAAGTCTAAGCCTCCTTTAAAATCAAAGAAACAAGTACAGCATTCTCCGGGACAGGCCTCCATGCCTAAGAAACAAATGCTCAAAATGGTCGAAGACCTAATCACTCTGATCAGGGGGTCCCATCCCCCTCCTGATAAAAGGCCTAGACAGGATGCAGACTATGACTCATCCGACCAGGTGTCCATCTCTTCTGATTCATCCTCAGACCTAGGATACTCTTTACCCCCTTATGAGGATTCTAATGCTGAGGAATCAATTCCATCAGCCTCACCGCCTGAGGACTACTCCTTTGGGGAAACCGTACATACCATGAGGGAGCATTTCCACTGGGAAGGCCAGGATTACTCAGAATCCAAGGAAAGGCTGAGAGACTTCCTTTTATTACCTCAACACAGACCCCTTGCTATTCCACCAGTGTTAGATATTGTGGATGATGTGTATACTGAATCCAGCTTAAATCCTGATTCCTTACCTCCAGCCCCTGTTAAACCTGACAGATAGTACAGAGTCCCTGACTCGCATATATTTCTGTATAAAAGCCCTGTAGCTGACCCTGAAACTATTTCTCAGGGACCCAAAGGAGTTAAGGCCTCATCAGCCAAGAATCCAGTCCCCTCTGACAGAGATTCCAGAGCATTAGACAGATGGGGAAAGAAAGTATATACGTCTGCAACTTTAGCAATGAGAGCCTTAAATTGCCAGTTTCACATGCTAAAATATCAGCAATTTTTACTGTCTCAGTTAAAACAGAAAATGCTTCCTGAATCACAATCTCCTAATTTTAAAGAAATGCATGGATTTATTGCATGCAGCTGAACAAGTGGGAAAGCATACTTTGCACTGTGGTTATGATTCTCTGGAGGCCTGCTGCAGATCAGCCAGTTACAGGCTCTGTTATTAGAAGACATGCTTGGTTAAAAGAACATACGTTACCAGATCATGTTAAAGCAAAATTATTGGATGCACCTTTGCAGCAGGATGTGTTATTTGGAGTTAAGGCAGAAGAGGTATTAAAGAAAATGGAGGATAAGGCAAACAGTGAAGGATTTCTTACAGGTTCAGCCTCCTAAATTTAGCAGAAACTGGCCAACTAAGAATCTGTCTTTTCCAATGACAGACAGACCCCAAAGGGGAAGATACAGACGTCCAAGAGGTAGAGGTCAAACACAAGGTCTGTGTAGGCCTCGACAATGGGTTGCATCAGGCCAGAAAGAAAGGGAAGACAGGCACCAACCATATAAAAAGCAGCTCCAATGACTTCCCACTACAGCTGCCAAACAAATCCCTCTTGGCAGCCCCCTTGGGAGGGAAACTGGCACTCTTCTACCGCAATTGGCAAATAATCACCAAAGGCAAATGGGTTCTCAACATTGTATTTCAAGGTTACAGGTTCCACTTTCACACTCTGCCAAAGTTAAAAGGAATGCCAAATCTGACACCAAATCAATGGGCAGAGGCTCAAAAACAAATTACAGCACTTGTGGATATGAGAGCTATTCAAAAGGTACCATCACAGGAGTAAGGACAAGGATTTTACTGAAGACTCTTTCCTAGTACCCAGAAAGGACAAAGCCTGGAGGCCCATTCTGGATCTTTCATTTCTAAACACTTACCTGGATGTTCCGAAATTCAAAATGTTGACATTAACAGCAGCTTCTTCCCATGCTGGGCAAGAAAGCTTGGCTCGTGACTTTGGACCTCAAGGAGGCATACCTGCATGTCCCTATCAGACAAAACTGCAGAAGATACCTCACAGTCATAGCTGGTTCAATGCGCTACCAATTCTCTGCACTGCCCTTCGGCTTATCTACTGCGCCCAGGGTCTTCACAAAGTGCCTGGCATCAGTAATTGCATTTTGCAGACAGAAAGAAATTCAAATTTATCCGTACCTGGACGACTGCCTGATTCGAGCAGCGAGCAAGGACATTCTTCTAAAGCATCTGGTGTTTGTAAAAAAGTTACTAAGTTGCCTGGGGTACACAGTAAACGAAAATAAATCAAAACTAGTGCCCTCACAAGAGATTATATTCCTGGGTGCCAGCTTGAACACAACGGCCCAGATGGCTTATCTCACGCCAGACAAGCAAAGACAACTGACTCAATACTTTCAATTGATGGCAACAAAGACCCAGCTCCCTGCAAGAAAAAATCTGCAGGCCTTGGGTTACATGGCATCCTGCATACTACTGATTCCATATGCCAGACTGCATATGAGGAAACTACAATGGTACCTAAAGAATGTATGGTCTCAACACTGTCAAAGTTTGGAAACGGTTATACCACTAATCCCTTGCCTGCAACAGGAGTTTCAATGGTGGGCTCAAGCTTGTCACCTCAACAAGGGACAGCCTTTTACACAACCCACAGCCAGGCAAACACTGACAACAGATACATCGGATTACACCTGGGGAGCACACATGGCAGGCAAATGTATACAGGGCACGTGGCCCGCAGAACAGAGGCATCTTCACATCAATCAAAAAGAGATGCTAGCTGTACAAAATGCCCTTATAGCTTTCAAGGACATGCTGCATCCAGGACAACTACTGCTAAAGACAGACAACACCACAGATGTACATCGTGCATACAGCTGCAGTCGTAACAGATGGGTTCTCCTGCCGTCAGGCGGGTCCTCGGTCGGCCGAATTCCAAAGTCTAGGTCCGGCGTCGGTTGTTGTCGCTTCTTCCCTGACGTCAGTGCGACAGGGGTATAAAGGAACCAGCTGATGCCATTTTCTTCAGTCTTTCTTGCCGCGCGGTGCCCGAAGCAGAAGCAGTTCACAAGTGCCGGTCGGCCAGCTCCTGAAATTACGAAAATGTTGAAACCGAAGTCTTCTTGAAAGCTAAGTACCCCGTTGGGGAAACTTTTCTTGCCTCAGACCGATGTCAGACAAAGTTAATAATTGTATTTCATGTGGGAAGCAAATACCGCATAAGGATTTCCATTCCCTCTGTATACCTTGTTTAGGCCCAGACCATGACGTCTCGGTCTGTCGCTTTTGTGCTACATTCAACAAACGCACCATTAAGCGTCGGGCGGAGTTCGCCCAGCATTATTTTGGAAAAACATTTAACTATATTATGCCGTCGGATACTCTGACTTCAGTTCTGTCTAAAAAAATGCAAAGATAAGGACCGACACACGAGGTCCGTGGCCTCTACCGACACCACGCCAAAGCAGACTACACGTGGTCCGGTTCTCAGCGAGGCGCCTACGCAGCCCCTGACTACCAACGACACTTCATTGGCGGTGTCTCCTGTGCCGGAGGTCGCAGGCTCCTCGGCCCACACCACGACTACAGATACCGAAGCCACTCTTGGCGTTGAACCTCAAAATGTGGACAGGTCTACCTCCACTCAAGGTGTCTTCAGACCTTCCTCTTCTTTTTCCATCAAGGCTTTCACTAAGTCTAAAGCAGCCATGCATTCTAAGAGACAAGCTACACAGGGCCCATCTCCAGGCCCCATGCCTAAAAAACAGATGCTTAAAATGACTGAGGATTTAATTACTCTTATCAGGGGTTCTCAACCCCACGGACAAAGGCCCAGAGAGGAGAAAGAATCCCGCTCCTCTGATCAGGGCTGCATTATTTCAGAGCACTCTGATGATCAGGAACATTCTTACTCCCCTTTTGAAGACTCTGATGCGGAGGAGTCCATTCCTTTTGTATCCCCCCCAGAGGATTACTCATTTGGGGAAACTTTGCATACCTTAAGGGAACAGTTCCACTGGGAAGGCCAAGATTATTCAGATTCCAAGAAAAGGCTTAGGGAATTTCTCTTGCTACCTCAGCACAGGCCTCTGGCTATACCTCCTGTCTTGGACATCCTAGATGATGTTTACTCGGAGGCCTGCCTTAACCCGGACTCTCTGCCTCCAGCCCCAGTCAAGCCTGACAGGTACTACAGGGTTCCTGACTCTCACCAATTTCTATACAAAAGCCATGCTGCTGACCCAGAAACCATCTCACAGGGCCCCAAGGGAATTAAGGCCTCCACTGCTAAAAATCCATTACCTTCGAAAAGAGATTCCAGATCCTTAGAAACATGGGGAAAAAAGGTATATACCTCGGCTACCTTAACCATGAGGGCCTTAAACTGTCAGTTCCATATGCTAAAATACCAACAGTTTTTATCACAATTGAAAAGTAAAATGTCACAACCTGAACAACCAGACTTGGAGTTGCAGGATTTGATGCATAGTGCAGAACAAGTGGGTAAGCATACCTTACAATGTGGTTTTGATGCTCTAGAGGCCTCGTGTAGAGCTGCTGTTACAGGATGAGTCATACGTAGACATGCCTGGCTCAAGGAATAAAGCTTGCCTGATCATGTCAAAGTTAAATTACTAGATGCCCCTCTACAAAAGGATGTATTATTTGGTGCTAATGCTGAGGAGGTATTAAGGAAAATGGAGGAAAAGGCTAAATCAATGCAAACTGTGAAAGATTTTCTACAGGTACAACCCCCACGTTTCAGTAGAAATTGGCCTTCCAAAAATTGGTCCTTTCCAGCCACGGACAGACCCCAAAGAGGCAGATACAGGTGCCCAAGGGGCAGAGGACAATCCCAAGGATCATTTAGAGGCAGACAATGGCAAGCTCCTACACAAAGAGGTGGTGAGGATAACTCGCAATCATTCAGAAAGCAAGCCCAATGGCTTTCCCCTGTGCATGCCAAGCAAGACTCAAATGGCAGCCCCCTTAGGAGGAAAGCTGGCATTATTTTCAAAAAATTGGCATATTGTCACAAAAGACAAATGGATCCTGGACATTATAAACAGAGGCTACAGATTCCATTTTCACACCCTTCCAGAAATGAGAGGCATGCCAAACCTGCCACACAATCAAAGGGCAGAGGCACAAAGGCAAATTACAGATCTCATAGACATGAAAGCTATTCAAGAGGTACCTACACACGAACAAGGTCAAGGTTTTTATTCCAGACTATTCCTGGTACCAACGAAGGGAAAAGATTGGAGACCTATTTTAGACCTATCCATCCTAAACACATTTCTACTCGTACCAAAATTAAAGATGCTCACTCTACAGCAGCTTCTTTCCATGCTGGGCAAGGAGTCTTGGCTTGTAACATTGGACCTCAAGGAGGCATACCTGCATGTCCCAATCAGACAAAATTGCAGAAGATACCTCAGATTTCTTGCAGGTTCAACCCATTATCAATTCTCTGCATTGCCCTTTGGCTTATCTACTGCGCCCAGAGTATTCACGAAATGCCTGGCATCAGTAATTGCCTACTGCAGACTTCAAGGGATACAAATATACCCCTATTTGGACGACTGCCTAATCCAAGCGGACAGCAAGCACATTCTTCTGAAACATCTGGCTTATGTAATAATGTTGTTGAACTCTCTGGGATACACAGTCAACAAAAAGAAATCAAGGCTAATACCCTCGCGGAAGATAATTTTCCTGAGTGCCAACTTGGACATAAACACCCAGATGGCCTACCTCACGCCAGAGATGCAGAGGAAACTAACTCAATACTTCAGAGCACTAGCAAATTGCACCAGGCTGACTGCAAGGAAAATCCTGCAGGCTCTGGGATTCATATCATCTTGCATCTTACTAATCCCATGTGCAAAGCTGCATATGAGGAAACTTCAATGGTACCTGAAAAACCTATGGTCTCAACACAGCCACAGTTTGGAAACAATAATACCACTAATTCCATGTCTACAAAAGGAATTTCTGTGGTGGGCTCAAGCATGCCAAACAAACACAGGTCTTCCAGTCAGCAAGCCTCAAGCAAATCAAGTCATCACAACAGACGCCTCTGACTACGCATGGGGGGCGCACATGACAGATCGGTGCATTCAGGGCAAATGGTCCCAAAAAGAAAAGCACCTTCACATGAATCAAAAGGAAATGCTAGCAGTAATAAATGCTATTATAGCTTTCAAGGGCCTTCTGCAACCAGGTCAACTATTGATAAGAACGGACAACACCACAGTTATGTGGTACATAAACAAACAGGGAGGAACGCATTCATACCCTCTATGCAGACTGGCCATGTCACTTTGGAACATGGCCATGGACTTACAAATGGAACTACAAGCACAGTACTTGCCAGGCAAGGAAAACACGCTGGCAGACAACCTAAGCAGAAATATGACAGATTCACACGAATGGAAGTTGCATCCAAAAGTTTTTACAGAAATTATTTTATTTTATTTTATTTATTTTACATTTGTTGACCGGGATAGTCCGACTGGATACATGTCCATTTTCAGCGGAGTCCCGGGGAGAAAAGCTCCAACAGGGTTAAAATGACATATTATTAAAAAGACATAAAAAACAATTACATAGTTTTAAGAGAGATAAGAATATTACAATAGAAGCTACATTTGGTTACATTACATTATATTCAGGTTAGTTGACACATGGTTGACTAGGACATTAATTGCCCACTTGAATGTAGAGTTGCTCATGGTAATCTTAGTCTGGGTTCATACAATGACAAAGCCAGTGCGATTTATAGTGGATTTTTAGTTCTTTTTTGAATAGAGCTAGTGATGGTAAAGACGTTAGCTTATTTGGAAGAGAAATCCACACCCTGCCAATAACATTGGAGTACAGTGTATCCCCGCCTAGGTTATGGGACTTGCTAGTTTGTATTAGGAGTTTGTCAGATGAGCGAAGAGAACTTAGGTTGGAGTAGGGGGTTAGTATGTTTTTTAGTGCAGGGGTGTTCTCTGGATGTTTCAGGATTTTAAAGGCTTCTATGAGTTGGTTTTTCAGGAGAAGATTAGGGAGTTCTAGCCAGTCAAGTTTTTTCAGGTTAATACAATGGTGTGTTCTATAGGGTAGGGCAGTGATGAATCTAGCAATGTGGTTATAACAAGTGGAGAGATGATTGAGGTCCGATTTGTTGAGGTTCGTAAGGATGGGGGAGGCGTATAGTAGGGTGGATAGGAGGTGTGAGCGGGCAGTAGCTAGTCTAGCGGCTGGAGTTAGGAAGGTTTTTAATCTATATAAATACCCTAGCTTTTTGTTTACCATTTTAATCGTTTGGTTGATGTGGGCGTCAAATCGCAGTTTATTGTCAATGTTTACTCCTAATAGTTTAGCGTTGGTAGTAGGAGAGATAATAGTACCATTGTTGGATTGAATAGTGAATTGTGTGAAAGGTGCAGGGTTGGTTGGGTGGAAGAGAAGTAGATGGGTTTTTTTTGGGTTTAAGATGAGTTTGATGGTCAGTTAGCCAATTTTCAACTATAGTAAAGCAGTGTTGGGTGGTTGTTAGAAGGTTGTCAAGTATGGGATGGGAACAGATGAGAGCTGAGTCGTCTGCATATTGGATGCAGGTGGCTTCGGGGATAACTGAGTGGAGGTCGTTTATGAATATTGAGAAGAGAAGAGGTCCTAATATGGACCCTTGAGGTACGCCTAAGCTGTTCGGTAGTAGGGAGGAGAGCTTGTTCTGCCACATAACTGCCTGTTGTCTGCCTACGAGGTAGGCCTGAAACCAGTTTAGGACTTGGGTGTCTAGATGTAAGGTTTCTAAGGTTTTGCGAAGCTGGTGGTTTACAATGTCGAAGGCTTTCGACATATCTAGAAAGAGAGCAGAGGAAATATTTTTGTTATTCCGGTTACGGTTGATTTTCTCGGTAAAAGAGAGGAGGGCAGTAGTCGTGCTATGATGGGGTCTAAATCCATGCTGACAGTCAGTTAGCTTGTTTTGGATGAGATAGGACATTAGTTGGTTATGCACACACTTTTCCATAATTTTGGCAAGTGGTGATAATATGGCTATTGGTCTATAGTTAGAGAGTTCAGTGGACGTTCCACCTTTATGAAGAGGTATGACGTGAGATATTTTCCATATTGCTGGGATTGTGGACTCAGTAATGGTTCTGTTAATTAAGATTGATATGGGGTAGGCTATGACCTCTGCAGCAATTTGCAGGTATTCTGCTGGTAGAAGATCAGCTGAGAGGGTAGTTGGCTTTAGTTTTTTCAATCGGGATCGAATGTAGGCGGTGGATATGGGTTGTAGGTTGAAGGATAGTGGAGAATTGGGTGTAGTGTTTTTTGGGGTGGTGGAGGGAGCAGGTAGCTGGTTAGCTAGTGACTGAATGGTTTCGGTGAAGAAGGTATTAAAGTTGTTGGCTACTTCTTCTTGGTTCTTGTCAGATAGAGTTTCTGGGGTGGGAGTGGTGGATTTTTCTGGTTGGAGAAGTTTGTTCAATCCTGCCCAGAATTTTTGAGGGTTCTTTTGGTTTTTGTTTTGTAGGTGGTGAAAGTAGTTTTTCTTATCCAGAGCGGTGGCCTTTTTAGTTTCATTTCTTATTTGCTGGAAGATGACCCGATCTAATGGTAACTTGGTGGTACGCCACTTGGTCCATGCTTTGTCTCTGAGAGTTATTTTGGTTTTGGTCTCTGTGGTTAGCCAGGGTGCTATGTGAGTTTTAATTCTAGATACCCTTTTTGGAGCATGAGAGTCCAGTATGGTAAGGAATGTTTCATTAAAATGTGAGACTGCCTCATCTAGGGGAAGGACTTTCAGTCTTGACCAGTTACCGTATTTAAGTTCCATGTTAAATCTTATTGGGTCAAATTTTATTTTGATGTCCTTCAAGAATGCAACTGCAGACATAACATGTGGGTTGTCCTGCCTCAGGCAGCCCTCGGTCAGCCAGATTCCAAAGTCTGGGTCCGACGTCGGCTGATGTCGCATTTCTCTCCCACGTCAGAGCGGCTGGAGTACATAAGCATCAGCCGACGCCATTTTCTTCAGTCTTTCTTGCCGTGCGGTGCCCGAAGCAGAAGCAGTTCGCAAGTGCCGGTCGGTCAGCTCCTGTATTCTACGATACCGAAGTCGTCAAAAAAGCTAAGTACCCCGTTGGGGACCTTTTCTTGCCTCAGCCGATGTCAGAAATTACTGAAAAAGTTAACAATTGTCTTTTTTGTGGTAAACAAATACCTCATAAGGATTTCCATTCTTACTGCCTCCCTTGCCTGGGCCCAGACCACGACGTCTCGGCCTGTGTAGCCTGTGCTCGCTTCAACAAGCGCACTCTCAGGCGCCGGGCGGAGTTCGCTGAAGATTTTTTGGCGATAGATTTGCTTACACCATGCCGTCGGATCTCCCGACATCGCAAACTCCCAAAAAGCTAAAAGACCGGGACCGACTTCCTCGGCCCGCGTCTACCACCGACTCCACGCCAAAACCTAGCGCGAGTGCTCCGGTTCCCTCTGAGACGGTCTCTCCACCGCTCCGAACCGAAGACACCGCATTACCGATGACTCTGATTCCAGACATTACTCCGCCAGTTATAGATTTTCCTCCGGATACCGAAACCGAGGAAATGCCCAAGACCATTGCTGTAGACAAGGTCACTCCTGCACGTGGAGCTGCCAGGCCTCCTATGGCAATGTCTATTAAAGCCTACACTAGGGCTAAGGCAGCCAGCAAAACAAAGCATATTACTTCTAAATCCTTACCTCAGCTGACTCCGGAGACACAAATTATGTCCATGGCTGCTGATTTAATTTCCATGATTAGAGGTTCACAGGCCCATCCTGAGAGAGCTTCCCAGCCTCCTCCTGATAAAAGGCCCCGGGTTGAACCCTCTGACCCTACTCCTTCAGATGAAGACTCTGAGGGCTCTGTCCACTCTGATAGCCAGGAAGAGCTCTACCAGACCTATGAGGACTCGGATGCAGAAGATTCCATCCCTTTGGCCTCCCCTCCTGAGGATATTTCTTTTGGGGAAGTTCTGCACACCATGAGGGAACATTTCAAGTGGCAAGGTCAGGAATATTCTGATTCTAGGAAACGTCTTAGGACTTTCCTTAAGAAGCCTCAGCACAGGCCCTTAGCTATTCCTCCTGTACTTGATGTTCTGGATGATTTGTATTCTGACTCTAGTGCTACCCCTGATTCTCTTCCTCCTGCTCCAGCCAAGCCAGACAGGTATTACAGGGTCCCAGAAACTCATTCCCATTTATTCAGGGCCCATACTGCTGATTTGGAAACTATTTCACAGGGGCCTAAAGGAGTTTCAGCCTCCACCTCTAAAAATCCTTTGCCCTCCAACAGGGAAGCGAGGTCATTAGAGAGATGGGGCAAAAAGGTTTACACATCCACTGTCTTATCTATGAGAGCTTTAAATTGCCTTTTTCATATGTTACAATATCAGGATTATCTCTTGGAAGATTTACAAAAAACATTAGCTTCTCCTGATCCTTTAGACAGGAAGACTTTGCAGGAAGCTGTACATAACACTCAGCAAGTAAGCAATCACTTCCTGCAGTGTGGATATGATGCACTGGAAGCTTCATGTAGAGCAGCTATGACAGGGGCAGTGATTCGTAGACATGCTTGGTTAAAAGATCAACCTCTACCAGATCATGTAAAAGCAAAACTTCTGGATGCACCTTTGGAAAAGAACAAGCTTTTTGGTGCAAATGCTAAGGATGTGTTAAAGACCATCAAAGAAAAGCAAAATCAGTTCAGACTGTGAAAGATTTCCTCCAGGTTCAACTCCCCAGATTCAGTAGGAATTGGCCTTCAAAAAACTGGTCCTTTCCTAATCCAGAAAAGTTTCAAAGGGGTAAGAACAGACGTGGCCGAGGAAGAGGCCAATACAGAGGCCCTTACAGGGGACGACAATGGCAGCCAGGAAACCAAAGAAGTGACGCAGGGGTTTCACCTGCCCAACAACCACAAACTCTCAATGGCTTTCCTCTACTACCGCCTACCAGGGAACAACTAGAAGCTCCCTTGGGCGGGAAATTATCTCTGTTTGCAGAAAACTGGCACAGACTGACAAAGGACAAATGGATTTTGGACATTATAGACCGAGGGTACAGGTTTTCTTTTCATACCTTACCAAGAAAACAAGGCATGCCAAACCTACCACAAAATCAAAGGGCAGAGGCTATCAAGCAAATCACTCTGCTGACTCAGATGAAAGCAATAGAAAGAGTTCCACAACAAGAACAAGACCAGGGGTTTTACTCAAGACTGTTCCTTGTTCCAAGAAAAGAATCTCAATGGAGACCAATACTGGACTTGTCCGCATTAAACACCTTTCTCATAGTACCAAAGTTCAAAATGCTGACTCTACAGCAACTCCTTCCCATGCTGGGCAAGGAGTCGTAGCTGATTACTCTGGACCTCAAGGAGGCATACCTGCATGTCCCTATCAGACACAGCTGCAGAAGATACCTCAGATTTCTTGCAGGGCCAGAGCATTATCAATTCTCAGCATTGCCATTTGGCTTATCTACTGCCCAGAGTATTTACAAAATGCCTGGCTTCAGTAATTGCTCATTGCAGGCTCCAGGGTATACAAATTTACCCGTACCTGGACGACTGCCTCATACAAGCGGACGACAAATTGATGTTGACAAAAACCTGGATTATGTCATACGATTACTTCAAGCTCTGGGATACACAGTCAACTTCCAAAAGTCAAGACTGCGGCCATCCCAGCAAATAATCTTCTTAGGAGCCAAACTAGACACAGCCTCTCAGATGGCTTACCTGACAGAAGACAAGCAAGAGAAGTTAACTCATTACTTCAAAGGTTTAGCAAAACTCACCCAGATGACTGCAAGGAGATTCCTACAGGCCCTGGGTTACATGGCATCCTGCATTCTACTGGTTCCATTGGCAAAACTACACATGAGAAAGCTTCAATGGTACCTAAAAAGCATTTGGTCTCAACACAGCAACAACTTGGAGACAATCATACCACTCATTCCATGCCTACAAAAGGAATTCCTATGGTGGGCCTCGGTGAGCCAGGAAAACACAGGTATGTCATTCAAAAAACCACAGATAACACAGACCATGACTACAGACACCTCAGACCTTGGATGGGGGGTGCACATTGAAGGCAGGTGTATACAAGGACAATGGTCTCCAAACGAAACACATCTGCATATAAACCAAAAGGAAATGCTGGCAGTTATGCATGCCATCGAGGCTTTTCAACACCAACTCCAGCAAGGCCATTTAATGATACGGACAGACAACACCACTGTGATGTGGTACATAAACAAGCAGGGGGCACCCACTCTTACCCCCTTTGCAGACTGACAATGCAGCTTTGGGAGAAATCACTGAGCCTAAACATCCAGTTACAATCCCAGTTTGTTCCAGGAAAAGAAAATGTGTTGGCGGACAGCCTAAGCAGGAATTTCACAGATCCACATGAGTGGAGGTTACATCCGAAGGCCTTCAGACAACTCACTTCGACATGGGGCAAGCCAGAAGTGGACCTATTTGCCTCTCACCTCAACCATCTTCTACCAAAATTTTGCACAAGGACATACCATCCAAAAGCTTGGAAAATAGATGCCCTCTCATTCAACTGGAACTCTCTAGCAATCTATGCATTCCCACCTCTGCCACTGATGACCTCAGTATTACTAAAGATCAAAGCAGAGAAGCCCAAGGGAATCATAATAGCTCTGGATTGGCCAAGACAACACTGGTACCCACTACTACGGAGCATATGTCACACCAGGAGGTGGGCCCTCCCTCAGTGGCCTCTACTTTTGACTCAACACAATTTCGAAACACTGCATCCAAATCTTCAGACACTGCAGCTAACAGCCTGGGAGATCCCATAAATAACTTCAGCTTATCTCTCTCCAAGGAAGTTCAGCGGATACTAACAGAGGCTCAAGACCATCCACCAGAAAGGTTTACTTAGCAAAGTGGAAAAGATTCAGCAATTGGAATACCAGCAAGGGACATGATGCATCATTGTTGAACATCCCACTCATCTTGGAATATTTGGCAGATATGTTAAAGAACGGCCTCTCATATTCTTCCATAAAGATACATGCATCTGCTATTTCAGCTAGATACAACACTGATCCTCCTGTTTTCTCTCACCCCTTACTAAGACAATTCCTCAGGGGAATCAAAAACATTAAGCCACCAAGAAAGGCCCCAGTACCAGCCTGGGACCTCAATTTTGATTTGGAAAAACTGACTCTACCTCCTTTTGAGCCAGCAGCTTCAGTTGACTTGCAATTTCTCTCATGGAAGACCGCTTTCCTGTTGGCAATTACCTCAGCAAGAAGGGTTTCGGAGCTACAGGCCCTAATGGCAATACCACCCTTTATTATTTTCCACAGAGACAGGGTTTCATTAAGGACCAACCCTACTTTTATGCCAAAGGGTGGTATCTAGGGTTTCTCTAAATCAAGCCATTCATCTGCCTGCTTTCTTCCCCAATCCTGGGAATAAGGGGGAAAGACTTTTGCATACCTTGGACATTCACAGACAACTTCGATACTACCTGGACAGAACCAAGGCCAGTAGGAAGTCTGAACAACTTTTTGTAGCTTACGCCCCTGCAGTCCAAGGAAAAGCAATTTCAAAACAGACTATCTCTAAATGGATTGGACATTGCATCAGATTCTGTTATTCCTTTCATGGAAAGACTGTTCCAGCCAATGTCAGACCACATTCCACCAGAGCTACAGCCACCTCTACAGCATTCTTAAGAGGGGTGCCTACCAAGGACATTCTAGAAGCTGCTACATGGAGCTCCGTGCATACATTCTCCAAACACTACAATCTCCCTCTATATTCCAGATCCAGAGCAGGCTTTGCTTCGGCAGTCCTGCAGGGTTTGATTGCCACACCATCTCTTTCCTAGAGCATACCTCCTCCCCCAGCTAAGCTATGGTATTCTACCCACATGTTATGACTGCAGTTGCATTCTTGAAGGACATAGTACAGTTTTGTACCTACCATAAATGTAGATGTCCGATAGACATGCAACTGCAGTCGGATTTTCCCTCCCTCCATACCCCTCTATTCCTAGGGTCCACTCCTATCCCTATTACTCTTAGCTGGGGATATCTGTTATGGTGTATTTGTTTTATTGCTCATTTATCTGTTTGGAATCCTGTTTTTGTCTTCCAATTTGATTACAGCCTTCCTTGGAGGGCACCTGGCATCTGGGGCAAGAAACACTGAAGAAAATGGCGTCGGCTGATGCTTATGTACTCCAGCCGCTCTGACGTGGGAGAGAAATGCGACATCAGCCGACGTCGGACCCAGACTTTGGAATCCGGCCGACCGAGGGCTGCCTGAGGCAGGACAACCCACATGTTATGACTGCAGTTGCATGTCTATCGGACATCTACATTTATGGTAGGTACAAAACTGTACTTTTATGATCGTTCTATACACTGGCATGCTAGCATTGGTTATATTATCTTTCAAAATGTATGTAAGCATATGATCACTGAGATCATTGGGGAGAGTCCCCGGAGTATATTTTTGGGGGTGCTCCTTGACGAGCATCAAGTCAAGTATGCTTTCTGTTTGCTTATTATTGCCTAGTCTGGTGGTAGTGGTTATAATCTGAGTGAAACCATGGAGATTTAAAGAAGTAGGATTGGACTGTGTGGAGCATTGTTTCTAATCAATGTTAACATCTCCCAGGACTATAGTTTCTTGTGGATAGTTGTTATCTATCCAATTTAGAATGGCTTCTAAAGTTTTGATATTGTTCCCTGGGGGTATATAGATAACTATTAGGTTTACACTTTTTAGTTTATTTAGTTGTATTTTTAGAGCTAATATTTCAGCATTAGCAACCTGCGGTGGTTGTTTGGGGTTAGTTAGGATGCTTAGCGTATTTTTATAAAGGACAGCTATCCCACCTCCCCTTTTCTTTATACGGTCAGCTCTGATTATGTTAAACCCAGGTGACATTATCTGATTGTCTTTGGTTGATGGTTTAAGCCATGTTTCAGTTAGACACATGATGTCAGGTAGGTTTCTAGCATGGCATGAAGGTTGTGTACCTTATTGTTCAGACTTCTTATGTTTAAGTGACAGATGAGTAGAGAGTTAGCCGGTCTAAGGGAGAGTGGATGTTTCATGGGCTCTGTAGAGCTGGTAGGGCCTGGGTTGGGATGGATGTCTCCGTCTTTGGTGATGTTTTTCCTTAGGTATGCTATTAGTTTTAGGACTTTGATTAGTAGTTTTTGACCATGTTTTGTTTTTGTGGTTATTTGGTGTTGTTTATTAAGGTAAGGATCTCTGAGATTTTTTGTTTTGACGGTTGTATGGTTGGGGAAGAACTCGACTATTGGTGGGGATTTGTGTGATAATTTGGATAGTGGAAGCCTGATAATGATAGGTGTTCATAGCTTGTTAAGAGGTAGAGTATCACAATGAGTGGTAGGATAAATACGATAATTATCCCTGTTGGCCTGGGCATAGTGATAGGGTGCAGGGGGGTGGTGTGGGTAGGAGAGGAAGTATAGTGGGTGGGAGAGGAAGTTTAGTGGGTGGGAGAGGAAGTAGGAGTGGCCAGGTGGCTATAAATCTAGAGGCAGTGGGGGCGGTTGGGATAAGGGGGCAGGGTGGGGAGCGAGCCCGAGCGAGGGCGAAGCGGAGCGGGGCAAACCCAATCCCGGAGTTAGCAGACTTCAGGTGGATAAGTCCTTGTTTGTTTTGTAGCAGTTATACGAGTCTGCTTGTTTATTTTGTAGCAGTTATACGAGTCTGGACTGTTTTCAGGCTCTGCCTACTACAATTTTGGAGAGATATTACCAGGTTTAAGGTAAAACTAAAGATAGTATTGGGTTAGCTGCTGTGTTTGAACCCTATAGTTGGCTCGGCTACAGTTAAGTTTCTTAGGTAACAGTTTTTATTAACCTTGCTCTGATTTTGAGCTGGCGATGGGGCTGAGGCTTTATCCGTGCGTTCGCACTCGGTCAGGTTGTCTTGCCTTGGGCAGTAGAATTTCTACCAGATAATGGAGTTCTGGGCAGTACCTGAATGAAGAATATGATGTATTAAGTTAGCAGCGTTTCAATTAGAATATTTCCAAGTAATGCGTTAAAACATTTCCTACTTAAAAGCAAATGTATAATACAGCTAGTTAACATGTCATTGGAGCATGGGGAAGGCCAGACATAGATCTCTTTGCCTCCCACAAAAATCACCAATTGACAAAATTCTGCTCAAGGATTTTCCATCCAAAGGCCTGGAGAGTGGACACTCTCTCCTTCAGTTGGACATCAATGACAGTTTATGCCTTTCCACCTCTTCCTCTGCTGCCCAAAGTTCTATTGAAAACCAGAGCAGACAGACCTAAGATGATTCTCATTGCTCCAGACTGGCCAAGACAACACTGGTACCCACTCCTGAGGAGCATGATGCATTCCCCACCATGGACCCTGCCTCTAATGCCTCTTCTCCTGACTCAGCACAGCTTCAAAACTCTTCACAGCCAGCTAAAAACACTCAATCTAGCCGCATGGAAGATTCCTTAGCATCACAACAGACCCTACTCTCCAAGGAGGTGCAGGATGTCATTTTGGAGGCCAGAAGGCCATCAACTAGAAAAGCTTACTCCGCAAAATGGAAACTGTTTTGTGTCTGGAATGATAAAAAGGGCCAGGATCCTGGAAAACTGAATTTACCTCAAATACTACAGTATCTAGCTGAGCTGCTAAGCAGTGGACTTTCATTCTCCTCCATCAAAATCCATGCCTCAGCCATTTCTGCAGAATACAACACTAATCCACCCTTATTCTCTCGCCCTCTCGTAAGACAGTTCCTCAGAGGGGCTAAGAATCTAAGACCCGCAAGGAAACAACCAATACCTGCTTGGGATCTCAATTTAATTCTGGAAAAACTGACCTTGCCTCCCTTTGAGCCAGCTGCCTGATCAGATTTACAATATTTGTCCTGGAAAACAGCTTTCCTTCTGGCTATTACCTCAGCTCATAGAGTTTCAGAACTACAAGCTCTCATGGCTGTCCAGCCTTTTATCATCTTCTATCAGGACAGAGTTTCCTTACGAACCAACCCGTCCTTTATGCCTAAAGTGGTATCCAGGGTAGCTTTGAATCAGGCCATACACTTACCTACCTTTTATCCTAATCCTCAAAACAAAGGGGAGAGATTACTACATTCCTTGGACATCCACAGACAACTGCGTTATTATTTGGACAGAACAAAGTCTTTCAGAAAATCAGAACAGATCTTTGTGTCCTTTGCCGTAGGAGCTCAAGGAAAGACAATTTCCAAACAGACAATCTCAAAATGGATAGCCCACTGCATACGCTTTTGCTATTCTTTTCATGGCAAAACTGTACCTACAGGCATCAGATCTCACTCCACAAGGGCCACAGCTACCTCTGCAGCTTTCCTCAGAGGAGTTCCTACCAAAGATATTTGGAAGCAGCCACTTAGAGTTCTGTGCATACCTTCTCCAAGCACTACCACCTACCATTATACTCCAAAACTAGAGCAGGCTTTGCCACTGCAGTCTCGCAGGGCATCCTGGCTCCTCCTAGTTCCACCTAGTGGCTACCACCCCTTTTTTAGCTTTGGGATTCTACCCATCTGTTATGACTGCAGCTGTATGCACGATGAACATAGTACAGTTTTGTACCTACCATAAATGTAGATGTCCGAGTGCTAATACAGCTGCAGTCCAGGTTTCCCTCCCTCCTTCCCCTCTTGGGACAGGCCTATAGGCTAACACATCCTCATACAACCTGATTGGGGTATTCATTTATGGTGTATTTGCTTGCAACTACTGTATTTTGATTATATTGCATTGCTTTATTGCACAAATTTATGTATTGCCTTCCTTCTGGGGGCATCTGACATCTAGGGCAAGAAAAACTGAAGAAAATGGCGTCGGCTAGTTCCTTTATACCCCTGTCACACTGACGTCAGGGAAGAAGCGACGACAACCGACGATGGACCTAGACTTTGGAATTCGGCCGACCGAGGACCCGCCTGATGGCAGGAGAACCCATCTGTTATGACTGCAGCTGTATTAGCACTCGAACATCTACATTTATGATAGGTACAAAACTGTACTTTATGTGGTACATAAACAAGCAAGGGGGCACTCACTCCTACCCCATATGCGACAAGCCATGACCTTGTGGAACACAGCTATAAACCTTCAAGTTCATCTGCAAGCACAATTCCTGCCAGGAGAGAAAAACACACTGGCAGACGACATAAGCAGAAACATTATGGATCCCCACGAATGGCAATTGAATCCACAAATATTCAGAATGATAACACAGAAATGGTGAAGCCCGGACATAGATCTGTTTGCATCCCCAGTAAACTGCCAGCTACAGAAATTCTGCACAAGGAGTTACTATCCGCAAGTATGGAAAGTGGATGCCCTCTCATTCAGCTGGGAGAACCTACAAGTATACACTTTCCCACCACTACCTCTCCTGCCAGAGGTACTCATAAAAGCCAGGCAAGAAGAACCATAGATGATCCTGATTGCACCAGACTGACCACGCCAGCACTGTTACCCAATCTTAAGGAGCTTAGCACAAGAACCACCCTGGATTTTGCCTCAAATCCCACATCTGCTGACTCAGCACAACAATCAAATACTACACGGCCAGCTAAAGACCTTAAACCTAGCTGCATGGAAAATTCCTTAGTCAAGCAAGCAATGCCTCTCTCCAAAGTTGTTATGGATGTCATTCTGGAGGCCAGAAGGCCAAGTACCAGGAAAGCCTATTCGGATAAATGGAATTGATTCTGTGCCTGGAACCAAGCTCACAGCCTTGACCCTCTTGTCCCAAACATTCCTCAGATACTACAATACTTAACTGAGATGCTGGACAAAAGCCTCCTCTTCTCATCCATCAAGATCCACGCCTCTGCCATCTCTGCTCATTACAGCACGGATCCACCAATTTTCTCTAATCCTCTGTTAAAACAGTACCTAAAAACATAAGACCACCCCATAGAGCATGTACTCCAACTTGGGACCTCAACTTTATTTTGGAAAAACCTAATTTTACCTCCTTTTGAGCCAGCTAACACAGTAGAATTAAAATATGTCTCTTGGAAAACTGCTCTACTCCTGGCAATAACATCAGCATGAAGATGTTCAGAATTACAGGCATTAATGGCAGTGGGACCTTTCCTCATTTTCCACCAGGACAGGGTGTTTTTAAGAACTAACCCTGCGTTTATGCCAAAGGTGGAATCCAGTGTGGCTCTAAACCAAACTACTCACCTGCCAACTTTTTATCCTAAACCACAGAATAAAGGGGAGAGACTACTGCACTCTTTGGACATTCACAGGCAGTTAAGCTTCTACTTGGACAAAACCAAAGCTTTCAGAAAATCTGAGCAATTATTGGTAGCATATGCTGCAGTAGCACAGGGAAAAGCCATTTCAAAACAGACTATTTCAAAATGGATAGGACATTGTATACATTTCTGCTACACATACCATGGAAAACCTGTACCTAGCAGCATTAGATCTCACTCCACCAGGGCAACAGCCACTTCAACTGCCTACCTCAGGGTAGTACCTACCAAGGATATTTTGGAAGCAGCAACTTGGAGTTCTGTACATACCTTCACCAAGCATTACCATCTGCCTCTATACTCTAAATCCAGAGCTGGCTTCGCCACTGCAGTGCTGCAGGGCCTTACAGACGACCATAATGCCTTAGAACCAACTACCCTACCTCAGCTTTGGGATTCTACCCAAGTGTAATGACTGCAGCAGTGTAACACGATGAACATAGTACAAATGTTCATCGTGCATACAGCTGCAGTCATAACAGATGGGTTCTTCTGCCGTCAGGCGGGTCCTCGGTAGGCCGAATTCCAAAATCTAGGTCCGGCGTCGGTTGTCGTCGCTTCTTCCCTGACGTCAGTGCAACAGGGGTATAAAGGAACCAGCCAACGCCATTTTCTTCAGTTTTTCTTGCCGAGCGGTGCCCGAAGCAGAAGCAGTTCGCAAGTGCCGGTCGGCCAGCTCCTGAAATTATGAAATTTGGAAACCGAAGTCTACTTAAAAGCTAAGTACCCCGTTGGGGAAACTTTTCTTGCCTCAGACCGATGTCAGACAAAGTTAATAATTGTATTTCTTGTGGGAAGCAAATACCGCATAAGGATTTCCATTCCCTCTGTATACCTTGTTTAGGCCCAGACCACGACATCTCGGTCTGTCGCTTTTGTGCTACATTCAACAAACGCACTATTAAGCATCAGGCGGAGTTCGCCCATCAATATTTTGGGAAAGCATTTAACTATACTATGTCATCGGATACTTTGACTCCGGTTTTGTCTAAATACCGCAAAGACAAGGACCAACTAGTGCCTACCACCCCTTTGTTATCTTTGGGATTCTACCCATCTGTTATGACTGCAGCTGTATGCATGATGAACATAGTGCAGTTTTGTACCTACCATAAATGTAGATGTTCGAGTGCTAATACAGCTGCAGTCCAGGTTTCCCTCCCTCCTTCCCCTCTTGGGACAGGCCTATAGGCTAACACACCCTCATACAACCTGATTGGGGTTTTCATTTATGATGTATTTGCTTGCAACTACTGTATTTTGATTATATAGCACTGCATTATCACACTAATTTATTATTGCCTTCCTTCTGCGGGCACCTGACATCTGGGGCAAGAAAAACTGTAGAAAATGGCGTTGGCTGGTTCCTTTATACCCCTTTCGCACTGACATCAGGGAAGAAGCGACGACAACCGACGCCGGACCTAGACTTTGGAATTCGGCCGACTGAGGACCCGCCTGACGGCAGGAGAACCCATCTGTTATGACTGCAGCTGTATTAGCACTCGAACATCTACATTTATGGTAGGTACAAAACTGTACTTTTTGTACCTACCATAAATGTAGATGTTAGAGTGTATACACTACTGCAGTCCAGGTTACCCTCCCTCCTTCCCCTCTTACTGGCTGGTACGTACCTATGTCTTCTATCCTTACTACCTATGGGGAGTATTTGCTAGTAGCTGTAAGTTGTTTTTTGCTTTTCTTATGTATGTTTTA
Source organism: Protopterus annectens (assembly GCF_019279795.1). Taxonomy (NCBI): domain Eukaryota; kingdom Metazoa; phylum Chordata; order Ceratodontiformes; family Protopteridae; genus Protopterus; species Protopterus annectens. The sequence continues at coordinate 1,147,613,620 of NC_056728.1, read as the reverse complement.
TTAGCAATTGGAATTGTTTACCTATTTGGAGGCACTTGACATCTGGGGCGAGAAAAACTGAAGAAAATGGCGTTGGCTGCATCTTATATACCCCTGTTACACTGACGTCTGGGAGGAGGTGACGGCAACCGATGCTGGACCAAGACTTTGGAACTCAGGCCGACTGGGGAACCGCCTGACAGCAGGATAACCCAAGTGTAATGACTGCAGTAGTGTATACACTCTAACATCTACATTTATGGTAGGTACAAAACTGTACTTTATGTGGTACATAAACAAGCAGTGGGGTACCCATTTCTACCCCCTTTGCAGACTAGCCATGGCCTTGTGGAACACAGCCTTTCCTTACCAAATACATCTTCAAGCTCAAGTCCTGCCAGGAAAGCAAAATACTCTGGCAGACGACCTAAGCAGAAATGTTATGTACCCGCACAAATGGAAACTGGATCCACAAATCTTCAGCATGTTAATACAGAAATGGGGAAGCCCAGACATTTGCCTCTCCCCAAAACTGTCAGTTGGACAAATTCTGCAGAAGAACTCATCACAAAAAAGCATGGAAAGTGGATGCTCTATCCTTCAGCTGTAAAAACCTATCAGTCTATGCCTTTCCCCCTCTGCCTCTACTCTTGAAGGTCTTACTAAAAGTCAGACAGGAAAAACTAAAAATGATTCTAATTGCTCCGAACTAGCCTCGCCAACATTGGTACCCGCTTCTAAGGAATATGTCACACCTTCCTCTGTGGTACTTGCCTCAAGCACCTCATCTATTGTCTCAGCAGAACTGTCAAATTCTGCACATTCAGCTCCAAACTGAATCTTGCAGCATGGCTAATCAACTAATTATTCAAACCACATCACTCGGCAAACCTGTGATGGATGTCATTTCGGAAGCCAGAAGGCCTAGTACTAGAAAATCTTATGCTGATAAATGGAAGAGATTCTATGCTTGGAACCAAGCACAAGGAAATAGACACAGCAAAGCCCAATATTCCTCAGATTTTACAATACATAGCTGAGATGCTTGACAAGGGCCTATCTTTTTCTTCAATAAAAATGCATGCCTCTGCCATCTCTGCTCATTATAACACAGTGCCTCCCCTCTTTTCTCATCCACTTCTAAAACAGTATCCTAGAGGGGCCAACAATTTAAGGCCTCCCAGGAGAGCGCCAACTCCTGCATAGGACATCAATTTTGTGCTGGAAAAACTCACCCTGCCTCTTTTTGAACCAGCAGCTACTGCGGATATAAAATTTCTTTCTTGGAAGACAGCTTTTCTTTTTGCAGTCACTTCAGCTGGAAGGGTTTCAGAACTACAGGCTCTCATGGCAGTGGAGCCTTTCATTATTTTTTACCCGGACAGGGTGGCCCTCAGGACCAATCCTTCTTTTATGCCTAAGGTGGTATCCAGTGTGGCTCTTAACCAGACCATTCACTTGCCAACTTTTTTCCCAAATCCACAGAACAAGGGGCAGCGGATTTTGCATTCACAGACAACTAAGATTCTACTTAAACAGGACAAAATCTCTACGAAAGTCTGAGCAACTACTGGTAGCATTTGCTGCAGGATCAGAGGGGAAGGCTATATCAAAGCAGACTATTTCTAAACGGATAAGCCATTGCATTCGTTTCTGCTTCTTGCACCATGGTAAATCTGTGCCCAAGGGGATCGGATCCCATTCCACCAGGGCTGCCTCTACTTCAGCAGCTTTTCTCAGAGGGGTCCCAACCAGAGACATTCTAGAAGCTGCTACTTGGAGCTCAGTTCATACGTTCACAAAGCATTATTATTTACCTCTCTTCTCTAAATCCTGGGCAGGCTTTGCCACTGCAGTCCTGCAGGGCCTTATAGCTGCTCTTAATGATGTTTAGTTCCATCCTGCCATCCATAGCTTTGGAATTCTACCCAAATGTAATGACTGCAACAATGAAACACGAAGCACATAGTACAGTTGTGTACACTTACCATAAATGTAGATGTTCGAGTGTATTCACTGTTGCAGTCCAGGTTACCCACCTGCCAGCCCCCTTTCTATATCTTTTCTTTCCTTCGCTATACTCAAAAGCTTTTGTGGTATATTTGCTTTTAGTTGAAGGTAAAGTTTAGGTTTCTAAGGTGCATTTATATATTTACAGTTTATATATATTTGCTCCCCATTTGGGGGGCACCTGACATCTGGGACAAGAAAAACTGATTAAAATGGCATCGGCTTCATGTTTTATACTCCTGACCACCTGACGTCATGGAAGAGGAGACAGCAACCGACGCCGGACCCAAGACTTTGTTATTCAGGCCGACTGAGGGCAACCTGCCAGCAGATTACCCAAATGTATTGACTGCAACAATAAATACACTCTAGCATCTACATCTATGGTAAGTGTACACAGTTGTACTTTTTGTGCCTTGTTCAATGCCCGAACTATTTGTCGTCTGGGTATTTTTTTAGCTAAATTCTTTCGCTCTCTGTACTCGGAAATGTCTTCACTAAGCCATCCGCCTACCAATCTTCCGAAAAAACGAAAGGATAAAGGCAGAGACAGACCGCATAGGTCCAAAAGGCAGAGACAGACCACATAGGTCCAACGCTGCCGACGCTACCGTTAAGCTAGTCGCCAGTCTGCATGTACACAGGCGCTTTCGTATCCCCTGATACCCGCTTCTACAGATTTGCTGGCCTCTGCTGAGACCCATTCGGAGTCTGGTATGCCACGAGATGCTTCTTTGACTATCGATCCTGTGGATGTCTCTACCTTGGATGGGTCCGGAGCCGCTCTGCAGGCACTGGCTTCTGAGGGTGTTTTCAGGCCTTCCGATATTCATATTAAACGGACTTCCTTTCAAACCAAAAATACCGAATTTCTCAGGCCTAAAGTTCACACTACGCCTAGGAAACCGACGACCAAAGCGCATTCTAAGGGCCACATGCCACAAAAATAAATGATTAGAATGGTTGAGGATCTCATTACTTTAATGAGGGGAAGTCAGCGTTCCCCCTCAAAAAGACCCAGAACTGATTTTCCTTCTGATTCTTCTGATCAGGAATCTGATTACTCTGATCCTTCTGATTTCCAAGATATACTGTTATCTACCTATGAGGATGCAGATGCAGAGGATTCCATTCCCTCTTCTTCCCTCTAGAGGACTTTTCCTTTGGTGAAACCCTGCACACCCTTAGAGAACATTTCCGCTGAGAGAGCCAGGACTACTCCCAGGACAAAAAGAGACTCTGGGAATTTTTAAGCTTGCCTCGCACAGGCCTCTAGCTATCCGTCGTGTTCTGGAAATTGTAGATGATGTTTTCCTGGAATCCAGCCTTACCCCTGATTCCTTGCCCCCAGCTCCCAGGAAACCTGACAGGTACTATAGAGTTCCTTGACTCCCACAAATTACTTTTTAGGAATCCTACTGCGGATCCAGAGACCATTTCCCAGGGACCTAAAGGCAATTAAGGCTAAAACTGCCAAAAATCGTACCCCTTCGGACAGGGTTTCCAGGGCATTAGATAGATGGGGGAAAAAAGGTATACACCTCTACTACGCTTGCCATTAGGGCTTTAAATTGCTAGTTTCATATGTTAAAGTATGAGCAGCTTGTTATGGAGTTGACCAAAAAATGTTGTTGATTCCTGATTGTGCAGAACACAAAGATTTACAAGAGTTGATGGCATTCTACTGATCAAGTTGGCAAACATGCTTTGCAATGTGAGTTTGATGGTTTAGAAGCATCTTGCCAGGGCTGCTGTCACAGGGTCTGTTCTTAGAAGACATGCTTGGCTTAAGGAACAAAACTTGCCAGATCATGTCTTAGCAAAATTACTGGATGCACCATTGAATCAAGAGCATCTATTTGGTAATAAAGCAGAAGTCCTCAAAAGAATGGAGGAGAAAGCTAAATCTATGCAAACTGTTAAGATTCAGTAGGCATTGGCCTTCAGAAAAAGCTGGTCTTTTCCAGTTCCTTCCAGGCCTTCTCAGTCCAAACCCAGGGGCAGCAGACAACCAAGACTTCAGTCTCAGGTATGCACAGATCTAAGCAATGGAGTGCTCCCATGTCCAAAACAGGGAGTAGTAAGTTTCCATCTGTTGGTAAAATTGCACAGGGACATCCTTAACTCTTCCAAGCCTTGCCCAAGTACTTGCATTTTTAGTAGGAAAACTTGCACTGCATGCCAGAAATTGGCAATACATTAACCATGACAAATGGGTCTTAAACATTGTTTCCCCGGGATACAGATTCCAATTCCACTCACTCCCATCCATAATCGGATGGCCAGACCTACCACCGAACCAGTAGGCAGAGGCCCAAAAGCAAGTACTTTCTCTTTTCAGTATCAAGGCTATTCAACCTGTCCCAGCAGAACAAAGGGGACAAGGTTTTTACTCCAGACTATTTCTGGTCCCCAGAAAATAAAACTATTGGTGTCCTATCCTGGATCTGTCTATTCTCAACACCTTTTTGGTGGTTCCAAAATTCAAACTGTTAACTCTTCAACAGCTGCTTCCTATGCTAGCGAAGGACTCCTGGCTATCAACCCTAGATTTAAAAGAAGCTTATCTGCACATTCCCAAAAGGGAATCTTGCAGAAAATACCTACGCTTTAGAGCAGGCTCTATGCAGCATCAGTTTTCTGCACTTCTTTTTGGCTTATCTACTGTGCCCAGGGTATTCACAAAATGCCAAGCTCCAGCCATTGCATGTTGCAGGCAGAGAGGAATTCAAATTTACCCATACTTGGATGATTGCCTAATTCAGGCGGACTGTCAGGAATTGCTACTACAGCACCTGGCATTTGTATAAAGACTTATCACTTCACTGGGGTACACTATCAACAAAAATAAATTACAACTGGTACCCAGCCAACAGATTGTATTCCTGGGAGCAAGCTTGAACACAACTTCCCAAATGGCATTCTTCACTCCAGAGAAACAAATTTATTTGGCAAACTATTTCAATGTACTGGCTGCCAAAGTCCGGCTATCTGCAAGAAAAATACTGCAAGCCCTAGAGTTCACGGCCTCTTGCATTCTACTAATTCCATATACAAGACTGCATATGAGGAAACTTCAATGGTACCTAAAAAGTCTCTGATGTCAACATTCTCAGGACCTGGAAACGATGATTCCTATCATTCCTTGCCTAAGGACAGAGTTCCTTTGGTGGGCAGAGGCCTGCAACCACAGCAAGGGGCTCCCTTTCATTTTACCTCCTGCCGCCCAAATCCTAACAGACGCATCAGACTATGCATGGGGGGGCTCACATGGCAGGGCAGTGCATTCAGGGCAAATGGAACCCAAAGCAAATGCACCTGCATATCAATCAAAAAGAAATGTTAGCTGTACAGAATGCTCTGACAGCCTTCAAGGGCCTTATTCTTCCAGGACAACTTTTGGTAAAGACAGACAACACCACAGTTATGTTTTACATAAACAAGCATGGGGGAACCAATTCCTACCCACTCTGCAGACTAGGCATGGGTCTGTGGAACACAGCCTTGAGCAACCAAGTGCACTTATAAGCTTAATTCCTGCCAGGCAAACTAAGTTCACTGGCAGTTAACTTGAGCAGTAATCTCATGGATCCACATGAGTGGAAACTGGAACCCAAAATATTCATGCTTTTGAAGAACAGGTGGGGGACACCAGAGGTGGACCTTTTAGCTTCCCCTCAGAACTATCAATTGAGCAAATATTGCACCAGAACTCCCCACAGCCAAACTTGGAAAGTGGATGCCCTGTCCTTCACCTGGGAAAGCCTCTCAGTCTCTGCTTTCCCCCCTCTGCCACTCCTTGCGAAGGTTCTACTAAAAATCAAACGGGACAAGCCAAGGACAATCCTGATTGCGCCAGACTGGCCACGCCATTACTGGTACCCTCTTTTGCACAGTATGACAGTGCTACAACCATGGCACCTGTCTCAGACTCCTTCCCTACAGTCCCAGCAGGCAGGCCAGATTCTGCACCCTCCGCTACAGACCCTGAACATTGCAGCCTGGCTAATACCCTGAATTCAACACCAGCAAACAGCAGTAAGCAGGTGCTGGATGTCATTCTCGAGGCAAGTAGGCCTAGTACTAGAAAATCCTATTTGGAAAAATGGAAGAGATACTGTTGCTGGAGCCAGTCTCAGGGAATGGGCACAACTGTGCCCAGCTTACCTCATATACTAGATTACTTAACAGAAATGCTCCACAAAGGCCTATCCTTCTCTTCAGTTAAGATCCATGCCTCTGCCATCTCAGCTCGTTATAATACTGAGCCACCCCACTTCTCTCATCCTCTGGTAAAACAGTTCCTGAGAGGAGCCAAAAATTTAAAACCCCTCAGGAGAGCTCCCACTCTAGCCTCTGACCTTAACTTTTGTATTAGAAAAGCTTACACTTCTGCCCTTTGAACCTGCGGCCACAGCTGAGTCAAATTCCTCTCATGGAAAGCAGCTTTACTTCTAGCCATCACTTCAGCAAGAAGTGTCTGAATCGCAGGCCCTTATGGCAGTGGAACCCTTCATATCTTCCATGCAGACAGGATTTCCCTCAGGACTAACCCATCCTTTATGCCCAAGGTGGTGTCTAGTGTAGCTTTAAACCAGTCCATTCACTTGCCAACCTTTTTTCCTAATCCTCAGAATAAAGGGGAAAGGATCCTGCATTCCCTGAACGTGCATGGGCAGCTTAGGTTCTATCTGGACAGGACTAAACCTCTAAGAAAATCTGACCAGCTGCTAGTCAGGTTTGCTGCAGGGGGCAGTGGGCAAGGTCATTTTAAAGCAAACCATTTCTAAATGGATAGCACACTTTATCCATTTCTGTTCCAAGCACCATGTGAACCCCACCCCACAGGAGATCAGAACTCATTCCACTAAGGCTACATCTACTTCTATAGCATTTTTCAGGGGAGTCCTTACCAGGGACATCCTGGAAGCTGAAACCTGGAGCTCTGTACACACTTTCACCAAGCACTACTACTTGCCTATATTTTCTAAATCCAGAGCTGGATTTGCCACAGCAGCCTTACAGGGCCTGATTGCCAGCCCTAATGCTTCGTAACTACCTCCACCCTTCCTTAGCTTTGGGAATCAACCCAAATGTGATGACTGCAACAGTGAAACACGAAGAACATGGTACAGTTGTGTACATTTACCATACATGTAGATGTTCGAGTGTATTCACTGTTGCAATCCTGGTTACCCTCCCTCCAGCCCCCTGACTTCTCTTGATTTCTTTCCTATCCTTTTTGTCTGGCATGTCTTATATCATTGGAATTTGTTTTTTTTTTTTTCCCTGGGGGTATTAAATACCATGTAATTGCTTCCTATTTTGGGGGCAACTGACATCTGGGGGAAGAAAAACTGATTAAATGGCATCAGCTGCATGTTTTATACCTCTGACGACCTGACATCATGGAAGAAGCGACAGCATTTGGTGCAGAAATCCCAAGACTCTGGTATTCAGGCTGACTGAGGGCTACTGCCAGATAATCCAAATGTGATGACTGCAACAGTGAATGCACTCTTACCATCTACATTTATGGTAAGTGTACACAACTGTACTTTCCCACCTCCTTTGCAGGCTAGCTGGGGCTTTTTGGGACATGATCTTGCTGCACAAAATTACAATGGTCCTGCCAGCTTAACTACTTCATAGGTTCAGTCAGAGCTCATGGCACCATGGGCACAGACACAACTATGGCCTTCCTTAACAGGGCTAGTACCCAAGTACCTAAGCCATACTGGAAGCAACTGTTTGGACATCTGCTTACACCTTAAAAATTAGATTTGATACTGATTCTAGGGCTAGAACAGCTTTGCTATGGCTATTCTAAATGGCACACTGGAATTTTGTTTCATTTAAACATCCCACTGTAATTCTGAAGCTGTGTGAGTCATTCCAGCAGTTAATATCTACTGCAGTATTGAGTTGGTGAAGAATATAGTACAGTTGTTGAGGAACTTGGCATTACAATATATGTTCAAGTGTATCACTGTTGCAGTACCACGTCCCTCTCCCCATCCCCTCTGGTTTGTTTACATTCCCATTCCTTTTCGATTGTAGGCATCCTGTGCAAGGTGGGGTATCTCTTCCCTATATTCTTTCCCTGCACCCTTTGTCTAGGGCCTTGGCTGTACTCTGGCTTAGATAGTTGGCTGAATAGGCTTGTAACGTCTCTCCTCCAGAGCGGATTGGAGCCTTATTCATCATAGTCACTAGCTGTAGTCCACCCTTGACTTTACTGTGTTTTGTAAGGGCTTCTCTTTCTCCTCCCTGGCAAGAAACGTTTAACATAGAATGGGCAGATGCTGGCTTTATATTGAAAGCATTTTGACATCCGGGGTGGTGTTCCTGTGCATTTAAGGGGCATGGTTGTAAACTCTGGAAATTGATCCAGATAAATGGGAATGCCTGTGGCAGCTTCCCAGTAGTTATGACTAATGCACCAGTGGCCTACTTGAACATTTACTTTTATGATAAACGTCCTACACAGTTGTGATGTCTTTAAGGAAAGTTCAGTGTAACTGTAACGTTTTCCTCCTTCCATATGGAGAATTTTGTATGCTATCACTGGTTACTTTTTATTTCATAGTATTAATAGTTTATAGACATCTGTGTTATAAAATATGATTCCACAGTGAATATTCATCCACTGCGAGTACACTTCCCTGTCGGGTATAACTCTCGAGTGTCCAGATTTTCACAGAATGTCCAGAGTTTTGACTCCTGTTTTTGGTCTGTTCCTCATAACATTTTTTTTTTGGCAAATCACAATGATGATCTCAGGGTTAAATTTACTAAATAATGACATACATTTGAGTTTCAGAGTGCATATCCTTCAGAAAATGTATGCTAAAGAAACCCTGTTACTCTAGCAACTTTCTAAGATTTTAAAAGCAATATTTAAAATGTATCCCTATTTGTGAGCCTTTGTCCCCCCATTTTGTTGGGGTTTGTCCAGATTTTTTGCACTAAGTGGTTGAGAGGTATGGAGCTTTAATGCTCAAAGAACTGTAGAGAGCACATGGGAGTGCTGAGTTGTACCACTTTACATAGGTTACTTTGAATAGAAAAAGGGGCATCTTGTTAAGTCTGGCTGCACCATTAGAACCTGAAGGTGGGTGATCCCAAGTGTTTACAGTTACAGCAATCTTTCCTTGAAGATTTACTGTTCTACGTATTTTAAACAAGTGTCCTTTCCTGGTTATTGCCATTGTGTTTAAAACAAAGCTGTTATTTTCAGTGGGATCTCTGTGAGCTCATTTCATGAGAGGAAAGAAACGTCAAGAGAAATGAGAAGTGATGTTGCAGCTGAGAGAGAGGAAAAAGACAACTGTGGTGATGTCCTTCATGGATGCATCTGCAGTCATCACATATGGGTTGTCCTGCCTCAGGCAGCCCTTCGGTCGGCCGGATTCCAAAGTCTGGGTCTGGCCTCGGCTGATGTCGCACTTTCCCCGACGTCAGAGCGTCTAGGGTATAAAAGCATCAGCCGACGCCATTTTCCTCAGTCTTTCTTGCCGCGTGGTGCCCGAAGCAGAAGCTCTTCGCAAGTGCCGGTCGGCCAGCTCCTGTGATTCAGCTACCGAAGACTTCGAAAAAGCTAAGTACCCCATTGGGGACTCTTTCTTGCCTCAGCCGATGTCAGATAAAGTTAATAATTGTTTAACTTGTGGGAAACAAATACCTCATAAGGATTTCCACTCTTACTGCCTCCCCTGCCTAGACCCAGACCACGACGTCTCGGCCTGTTCAGCCTGTGCTTCCTTCAACCGATGAGCTCTTAGACATCGGTCGGAGTTTGCAGAGGAATTCTTTGGGGCTAGTTTTGCTTACAAGATGCCGTCGGAGACTCCGACTTCGCATTTAGTTAAGAAACAGAAGGGCAAGGACCGACACACGCGGGCCGCGGTTTCGGCTGAAACCACGGTCAGGCCTACCGTGAGTGTCTCTGTCTCGGCTGAAACCGAGTCCTTGGTACTTCCGATTACCGAAACCGCGCAACCGACTACCTCGGCCCCGGCCGAGTCGGTTATTGAATTACCTACTGAAACTGGTGTCCAGGAACCTTCCGACACCATTCCTTTAGACAAATCTACTCCTGCACGTGGTGCAGCCAGACCTCCTGCATCCATGTCCATTAAGGCTTTCTCTAGGGCTAAAGCTGCTAAAATTTCTAAAGCTTTGCCTCCCAAGGTTACTTCTCAAAGACCCTCTACTGACTCACAGATTCTTAGCTTAGCAGAGGATCTTATCTCCTTAATTAGAGGTTCTCAACCTCATCCGGACAGGGGCTCGCAACCACCTCCAGGCAAAAGGCCCAGGGTTGAGCCCTCTGACCCCCACTCCTCAGATGAGTCCTCTGATGACTCTACTCTGTAAGACCACCAGGAGGAGGCTTATTCGGCCTACGAGGATTCTGATGCTGAAGAATCTATTCCCTCGGCCTCCCCTCCTGAAGAGTTTTCCTTTGGAGAGACATTACACTCTATGAGAGAACATTTTCAATGGCAGGGTCAGGAATTCTCTGATTCTAGAAAGAGATTAAGGACCTTTTTACATTTACCTCAGCATAGGCCTTTAGCTGTACCTCCTGTTTTGAATGTCATTGATGATGTGTACTCTGATGCTAGTACAACCCCTGACTCTCTCCCTCCGGCTCCTGCCAAACCTGTTAGGTACTACAGGGTCCCGGACTCACATCTTCACCTGTACAAGGCCCACTCTGCTGATCCAGAAACTATTTCCCAGGGCCCAAAAGGGGTTGCAGCTGCCACTGCTAGAAATCCTCTACCCTCTGAAAGGGAGTCCAGAGCTTTAGAGAGATGGGGTAAAAAAGTGTATACTTCTGCAACTCTTTCCATGAGGGCATTAAATTGTCAATTTCATATGATACAGTACCAAGAGTATTTGTTAGATGAATTGCATAAGAAACTGTCTTCATCTGAACCCCTGGATCGCAAATCCCTTCAGGATCTGGTACATAACTCCCAGCAGGTTAGTAACCATTTCTTGCAGTGTGGCTATGATGCATTGGAAGCTTCATGTAGGTCAGCTATGACAGGTGCAGTCATACGTAGGCATGCCTGGCTGAAGGAACAATCTCTGCCAGACCATGTTAAAGCTAAGCTTTTGGATGCTCCTATGGAAAAGCAAAAATTATTTGGTTCCACGGCTCAAGAGGTCTTAAAGAAATTTGAAGAAAAGGCAAAATCTGTGCAAACAGTCAAAGACTTTCTGCAAGTCCAACCACCGAGATTCAGCAGAAATTGGCCTACTAAGAATTGGTCCTTTCCGGACTCAGACAGATCTCAGAGAGGCAGGAATAGGCATGCCAGAGGTAGAGGGTAAGCTAGAGGCTCCTACAGAGGCCGTCAATGGCAGCCTCCCAACCAGAGAGGTAGTACAGGAACTACAACTGCTACACCAGGACAGACTCAATGACTTTGTTTTGACTCCACGACCAGGGCTCAATTAGAAGCACCTTTGGGCGGAAAGCTTTCTTTATTTTCAAAAAATTGGCACAGCATTACAAGGGACACATGGACACTGCAAATAATAGACAAAGGATAAAGGTTCCATTTCCACACATTGCCAAAAAGAAAAGGCATGCCAGACCTGCCACCAAATCAGAGGGCAGAGGCTTTGAAACAAATTTCCAACTTAATACAAATGAAAGCTATAGAAAAGGTTCCTCTTTCAGAACAAGGCCAAGGATTTTACTCCAGATTATTCCTTGTTCCAAGAAAAGAAAATCAATGGAGGCCTATTCTCGACTTGTCCGCACTGAATACTTATCTCATTGTGCCAAAATTCAAAATGCTGACTCTACAGCAACTCCTTCCCATGCTGGGCAAGGGGTCTTGGCTGGTGACTCTAGACCTCAAGGAGGCATACCTGCATGTCCCTATCAGACAAGGTTGTAGAAGACACCTCAGATTTCTTGCAGGGTCAGAGCATTATCAATTCTCAGCATTGCCCTTTGGCTTATCTACTGCACCGTGGTGTTTTGCATGTTAAGTAAAAAAAAAATTCTATATAAAGGATAGGAAAAATGTAATGTGCAAACTATTGATAACCATTTTGCATGCTTTTTCTAAAATTATTTTGTTGCTGCATTTTACTTTAGAAGACATATGATCAAAAAGAATGTCACTGCTAGCAAAACTTTGTTTACATTTGAGTTCTTAGTTAATGATGCAGTGACTGTTTCCTCATTATGGCTTGTAGTAATGAAGTAAGTTAAAATGCTTTTTGTAAACATGTAGTTACTAATGAATAATTTTACAGGCTAGAAAAACTGTCTTAGTACAAAATATTTGGTCTTCCATTCAACTAACATGTTCAATACAGAATAATTCTGCAGGTAATGAAAACATTTTGTCAGCAAAAAGAAAAAAAATAGGGCAGGGATGATGTTTTGAAGAAAATACTGAAGTGATTTTATATTCATTGGCATAACAAATTTCTGTAATTGTGACACTTCTGAATATATTTATTTAATAGCTGCCTTTCTTTTTTAATTTTAGTTTGTTCCGATGTACTTTGACAAATATTCCTCAGACGCAAGGGTTGCTAAATAAAGCCAAGCTTCCTTTAGGTTTGCTACTTCATCCATTCAGAGACTTAACGGTAAGACATTTGTGACTTAATGTTGCTGTAGTTCATATGGATATTGCAGAAATGCAAATTAAGAGTTGTTTATATAGGAGAACTTCCTTATTAATGTGCTATTAGGTTGTGCTGTATTTTTTTCTAATGTAGAAAGTGGTAGTCTCCTGCAGATGTTTTCAAGAGTCAATTGTACTGTTCAAATTTTTGCAACCTTAACAATGAAATGACTAAGAGTTGCAAAATCATGGCATGCGGTTAGGTAACAGCTAAAAGATATGCTGTAGAATCTTGATTGGTAGACAAGTCAAATCTTGTGGTCAGGATCTCAGTAAGCCTAACAGTGTGTCATTGGTCACAGAACTGTCGGAATAGTCACATGCCAAAGTGCCACAAATCATTAAAGCAAAAAGAAAAGATTTTGAAAGACAGCAAGAAATGGTTTGTGGTGTGCAAGCCATATTTTACCACAGTAAATCCTGATTGGATGTAGATTACCATTTTATTGTCTAGGGGGATCCCCCTTTCACTCTGTTTAATATGCCAGTTGCAGTCTTGAGGAAGAGATGCAACTTTGATCACACACCCTTTTTTCTTGCCCCTGAAATTAACTGCAGTGAATTGACTATTCCTGGACCTTGGCCTTGCTTTCTTTATAGGTTCATAGGTAGGTACTAGGCTATCGGCCCAAGGGCCTACGTAAGCCTAGCCAGCAAGGTTCCATAGCTTACGCCACCCAAGAAAGTTATTTTCCTGTGCTACTGTCCAGCAGAGAGACAGAAGTGATCCCTCGGGTGTATTTCCTATTTCCCATCCACTCATCAAGATTGCTAATGAAAAACTTTGCTTGACATTGATGGGTAGCTTGTTCCAGAGTATAGGAAGTCTCTGGGACAGGAATCTATCCCTCTAGTGTGTCCTGTTTATTGTGGTGACAAGGTTTAGGTACCTAGAGCGTGTAGTTCGGAGGGATTGGGATTTCTTTAGGTGTAGCGTGTCCAACAGCTCTGAGTTTGACATAGCTTTATATGTTAGGCAGAGATCACCTCGGAGTAGGCGATATGCTATGGAGTAAAGCTGGAGTTTTTTGAGGCGGTCAGTGTAGGGCATTTGTTTGAGGCCAGTAATCCTTTGTGAGGTACTTCTGTGGCCTTTCCAGCTACTGCAGATGTCTTGTGAGGTACTTCCCAAAAGGGGCATTGTACTCTATAATGGGTCTTATGAGTGATGAGTAGAGGGGAACAATGACCTCTTTTTTTTCTGGATGAGAAACCTTTTATGATGAGGTGTGCCACGTAGAAGGACTTCCTGACTACTGTGGCGATGTGACTATCAAAGGAGAGACTACTGTCCGCCTGGGTCCAAAGGTCTCTTATCACGCATTCGGTGTTAAGTAGATTGCTGCCTATGTGGTAGCTCATGGGTACAGAGTTTTTACCAAAGGGGATGACACTGCACATTTTGGCATTGAGCTTGAGGCCATGGCTCTGACACCAGGCATCTGTCTCAGTGAGGCCCTTCTGTAGGATGTTCACATCATTTGGGGACTTGACTATGGCTCCAAGTTTGCAGTCATCTGCGAACTTCGTTAGTCAGAGGCCTTCTGTGTTAGCATGTACTTCAGAGAAGTAGATACCAAACAGGAGAGGTCCCAGGACGGAACCCTGTGGTACTCCACTTGTCACTGCTTTGAGGTCAGATTTGGAGTCTGCAACTTTTACAGTGTGGGTTCTGTCAGTGAGCCAGTTGGCAACCCATCTTGTGACATAGGGATTTATACCTAGTTTAGTGAGTTTAGCTATAATTCCAGAATGGGGGATGGTGTCGAAAGCCTTGGCGAGGTCAAGATAGGCTGTGTTAACCACCTTACCCTCATCCACAGCTTTGGTGACTGCCTCAAAGAAGTTGATCAGTTTCAGGAGGCATGATCTGCCTTTCACAAACCCGAACTGGGTGGGATCCAGAGTTTGGATGTTACCAATGTCGTTGTTTGAGTTACATGATGACACGTTCCATGGCCTTGCAGACCAGGCTTGTCAGGCTAATAGGTCGATAGTTCCCGGGATCAGTGGTGGCTCCCCCTTTGTGGAGTGGGATAACTGTTGCTGTGCGCCATTCAGTGGGTGTCAGATCCCTTGGTAAGACACAAACATTTATCCACTGGGTTTTAATAGTAGAATAAAACTTTCTGAGGGTCATGGTTGTAATCAGTTTGTGAAAATGATGTTACATCTGTTGTGTTACAATGGAGGGGGCTGCCTTACTTCTGCAACAGTGATCTACATGTTGAAGGTATGAACTTGTTTAGGCTGTTTTGGTCTTACCCCAGTGATTGGCCATATTTCTAAACTTAAAGGCCCCTTCTGCACACACTGTCAGGAGCTTGATGGGAGCTCCAATATATATGCCAGTCAGAGCACAAAGAAATTCAGAGCCTTTTTTTCTGCCAAAAGGCACCATCTTTAGTGGGCTCAATGGAATTGCTAATGATCCTTAAGGGATGGGAAGGTAAGGCCTCTGTTGGGGAAACCTTATACTAATACTAGTTTTCTGTGGAAAACTTGTATTTTCCTAACTATTGTGTTAAATGTCCTTGCATTTGTAATGGAGTTTGTGTGATAATGCTTATGTGAACTTATTGTATTGCAAAAAAAAAAAATCTGCAGAAGGTTTGTCCGTGTGTGTATTTGGGTACGAATACCGCACTTTTTTTGTGTGCTGGGGTGGGGGTGGGGGGCTGTCATTGGCTTACTTAACTCACTACCATTTGTTCTTTACCTTCGCTCTGTGTCCAGGTTCTGACATCTGCGGTTGAAGTCTCACTCTCAGCTAACCTATGAAACAACTACCGGTCTTTCTGGTTTTATCATCTCAGTATTGAAAAAAGAAGAAAGTTGTTGGAGACTCTTTGGTTGTCAGGTCTGCTCCTGTTGTGCCTCAGCCACTAGTGAGTGGGAGTGTTGTGGCTACTTTTGGATGTCCTTCAATGATGCATCTGCAGTCTTAACATATGGGTTGCCCTGCCTCAGGCAGCCCTGCGGTCGGCCGGATTCCCAAGTCTGGGTCTGGCCTCGGCTGATGTTGCACTTTCCCCGACGTCAGAGCTTCTGGGTTATAAAGGCATCAGCCGACGCCATTTTCCTAAGTCTTTCTTGCCACGCGGTGCCCGAAGCAGAAGCTGTTCGCAAGTGCCGGTCGGTCAGATCCAGAGATTTCAGCTACCGAAGACTTCTAAAAAGCTAAGTACCCCGTTGGGGACTCTTTCTTGCCTCAGCCGATGTCAGACAAAGTAAATAATTGTTTAACTTGTGGGAAATAAATACCTCATAAGGATTTCCATTCTTACTGCCTTCCTTGCTTAGGCCCAGACCACGACGTATCAGCTTGTTTAGCTTGTGCCTCCTTCAACCGACGGACTCTTAGACGTCGGTCGGAGTTTGCAGAAGAGTTTTTTGGATCCGCTTTTGCATATAAAATGCCGTCTGAGACTCCGACTACACATTTAGCCAAAAAACGCAAGGAAAAGGACCGACACTCGCAGCCAGCGGTTTCGGCTGAAACCACGGTTAGGCCTACCGCGAGTGTCTCGGTTTCGGCTGAAACAGAGTCCTCGGTTCTTACTTCTGCCGAAATCATACCTCCGACAACCGAGGCCAGAGAGGCCCCGGCTGAGTCGGCTACAGAAATCCTTACCGAAGAAGCAAGCGCAGAAGAATTGTCCGACACCATCCCATTGGATATTTCTACTCCTGCACGTGGGGCAGCTAGGCCCCCTGCTTCTATGTCTATTAAGGCCTTCTCCAGGGCTAAAGCAGCTAAAATTTCAAAGGCTTTACCAGCAAAATCTTCCTCTCAGAGACCTTCCTCTAGTTCTCAGATTCTCAGCCTTGCTGAGGACCTTATATCTCTGATTAGGGGTTCCCAACCTCACCCAGACAGGGCCTCTCAACCACCTCCTGACAAAAGGCCTAGGACTGAACCCCCCTGAGCCTCTCTCCTCTGATTATTCCTCGGATGGATCTGATTTATCAGACCATCAGGAAGGGCCATACTCACCTTATGAGGATTCAGATGCAGAAGACTCTATTCCTTCTGCCTCCCCTCCAGAAGAATTTTCCTTTGGGGAGACTTTACACTCAATGAGGGAACACTTTCAATGGCAGGGTCAGGATTTCTCTGATTTTAGAAAAAGACTAAGGACCTTTTTACCACAGCATAGGCCTTTAGCCATACCACCTGTGCTGACAGTAGTTGACGATGCATATAATGATATCAGTTCTGCCCCTGATTCTCTTCCCCCGGCCCCTGCCAAACCTGACAAGATATTACAGGGTCCCAGATTCTCACTTTCATTTGTATAAAGCCCATGCTGCAGACCCAGAAACTATCTCTCAGGGCCCAAAAGGTGTTGCAGCTGCCACTGCCAAAAACCCCCTACCCTCTGAAAGGGAGTCAAGAGCATTAGAGAGATGGGGAAAAAAGGTTTATACATCTGCTACACTTTCTGCCAGGGCTTTAAACTGTCAATTCCATATGATACAGTATCAGGAATATTTGTTAGATCAGCTGAATAAAAAGCTTTCTTCTCCTGAATCTCTAGACCGCAAGTCCCTTCAGGATTTGGTACACAACTCTCAGCAGGTCAGTAATCATTTCTTAAAATGTGGCTATGATGCACTGGAGGCTTCATTTAGATCAGCTATGCCTGGAGCAGTAATTCGAAGGCATGCCTGGCTAAAAGAGCAATCCTTGCCAGACCATGTCAAGGCTAAACTCCTAGATGCTCCAATGGAGAAACAAAGTTTATTTGGCTCCCCTGCACATGAGGTTCTAAAGAAAGTGGAAGAAAAAGCAAAATCTGTGCAAACAGTAAAGGATTTTCTGCAGGTCCAACCTCCAAGGTTCAGCAGAAACTGGCCTTCAAAGAATTGGTCCTTTCCAGACACCTCCAGAGCACAGAGGGGCAGGAATAGACGCCCAAGAGGCAGAGGTCAATCAAAGGGTGCCTACAGAGGTCGTCAGTGGCAACCTGCCAACCAGAGGAGTACTGCCACAGCTACAACTACAACCACTTCCACAGGACAGACACAATGACTTGGCTCTGATTCCGCCTACCAGGGAACAAGTGGAAGCACCCTTGGGTGGAAAGTTGGCTTTAGTCTCGAAAAACTGGCATTGCATTACAAAAGACAAATGGACATTGCAAACAATAGACAAAGGATACAGGTTTCAATTCCCCACTTTACCAAAAAAGAGCGGAATGCCAAACCTCCCACCAAACCAGAAGCCAGAGGCTCTAAGGCAAATCAACAGTTTACTTCAGATGAAAGCAATAGAAAGGGTACCACCTATGGAACAAGGCCAAGGATTTTACTCCAGACTATTCCTTGTACCAAGAAAAGAAAACCAATGGAGGCCTATTCTCAACTTGTCCGCACTAAACACATATCTCATTGTGCCAAAATTCAAAATGCTGACCCTACAGCAACTTCTTCCCATGTTGGGCAAGGAGTCTTGGCTGGTGACTCTAGATCTCAAGGAGGCATACCTGCACGTCCCTATACGACCAGATTGCAGAAGACACCTCAGATTTCTTGCAGGATCAGAGCATTATCAATTCTCAGCATTGCCTTTTGGCTTATCTACTGCGCCCAGAGTATTCACGAAATGCCTGGCATCAGTAATTGCACATTGCAGGCTTCAGGGAATTCAAATCTACCCATACCTGGATGACTGCCTAATACAAGCGGGCAACAAGACAAAACTAATAAAGGATTTGGCCTATGTCATTCACCTGTTACAGGCCTTGGGATACACAGTCAACATCCAGAAGTCAAGACTAGTGCCATCCCAAAGGATAACATTTTTCGGTGCGGATCTGGACACAAAAACTCAGATGGCTTTTCTCACAGAAGAAAAACAAGAGCAACTACCACTCTACTTCATGGCTTTGACAAGACAAACTCAGCTTACTGCAAGGAAAGTCCTGCAGGCCCTGGGTTACATGGCATCCTGCACAATCTTGATCCCGCATGCCAGGCTGCATATGAGGAAATTACAATGGTACCTAAGGAATGTATGGTCTCAACACAGAAACAGTCTAGAAACCATGATACCAATCATTCCATGCCTGAAAAAGGAATTCCTGTGGTGGGCTCAGGCCTGCCAGACCAACAGAGGGTTGCCTTTCAACAAACCACAACCAAGGCAGACCATCACCACGGACGCCTCAGACCTAGGATGGGGAGCACACATGGAAGGCAAGTGTATCCAAGGCCTATGGTCTCAAGACCAGCTGAATTTGCACATAAACCTAAAGGAGATGCTGGCAGTGAAGCATGCAATCGAGGCATTCAAATCATTCCTCCAGCAAGGACATCTGCTGATAAGGACAGACAATACCACAGTCTTGTGGTACATAAACAAACAGGGAGGCACGCATTCCTACCCTCTATGTCGGATGGCAATGGATCTGTGGAACCTAGGCCTGAATCTCAACATCCAACTGCAGGCCATATTCGTACCAGGAAAAGAGAATTCACTAGCAGACAGCTTAAGCAGAACTACCACGGATGCTCACAAATGTATGCTGCATCCACACATCTTCAAAATCATAACAAACAAATGGGGAATGCCAGAGATAGACCTGTTCGCCTCCCCACTCAACCACCAACTGAACAAATTCTGCTCAAGAGTATACCACCCACAAGCCTGGAGGGTGGACTCCCTCTCTTTCAGCTGGAAGGCCCTAACAGTGTATGCTTTTCCACCTCTCCCATTGATGTACAAAGTTCTACTGAAGATCAGTGAGGAACAGCCAAAGGTGATTCTGATAGCTCCAGACGGGCCAAGGCAGCATTGGTATCTGCTACTGAGAAGCATGTCTCGGACGAACCCATGGCCTCTACCCCTATGGCCTTTACTTCTAACACAGCACAACTACAAGATCCTGCATCTAAACTTGAAAACACTGCAGCTAACTGCCTGGAAAATTGCTTAAAACAAAACCAAACTGTTTTATCTCAGAGATTCAAGGACATTATCCTGGAGGCTCACAGGCCCTCCACAAGAAAAACATACTCAGCAAAATGGAAAAGATTCCTCATTTGGAGTGCATCAAAGGGTACAAATGTCACACTGGCAAACCTAGCACACATCCTAGAATACTTAGCAGAACTGTTCCACAATGGCCTGTCCTATTCTTCCATTAAGATTCATGCTTCAGCAATTTCAGCAGAGTACAACATGGATCCTCCTATCTTCTCTCACCCTCTCCTTAGACAATTTTTAAGAGGGATCAAAAATGTAAAACCTCCAAGGAAACCTCCTCTGCCTACATGGGATCTCAACTTTGTGCTGGAAAAATTAAGACTACCCCCTTTTGAACCAGCAGCATCAGCAGACTTACAGTTCTTATCTTGGAAAACTGCTTTCCTTCTAGCAATCACTTCAGCAAGAAGAGTATCCGAGTTACAGGCACTAATGGCAGTGCAGCCTTTCATTATTTTCCTCCAGGATAAAGTGTCTCTGAGAACCAATCCTACTTTTATGCCAAAGGTGGTATCCAGGGTATCCTTGAACCAAGCTATTCATTTGCCTACGTTCTTCCCTAACCCACAGAACAGGGGGGAAAAACTATTGCACACCCTGGATGTGCACAGACAACTACGCTACTATCTGGACAGAACTAAAACCAGCAGAAAAACTGAACAACTTTTTGTAGCTTATGCAACTGGAGTGCAAGGAAAAGCAATATCCAAACAGTCAATTTCAAAATGGATAGGAAATTGCATTCGATTCTGCTACTCTTTTCATGGAAAGACAACTCCTGAAAATATCAGGCCTCACTCCACAAGAGCCATGGCCACCACTACAGCTTTCCTACGAGGGGTGGCTACCAAGGACATTTTAGAAGCTGCTACTTGGAGCTCCGTGCATACATTTGCCAAGCATTACAATCTACCTTTATACTCCAGATCCCGAGCAGGTTTTGCAACTGCAGTTTTACAAGGGATCTTAACTACACCATCATTATCTTAGTACCTCCTCCCCCAGTTTGGCTATGGTATTCTACCCATATGTTATGACTGCAGATGCATCCTTGAAGGGCATAGTACAGTTTTGTACCTACCATAAATGTAGATGTCCGATAGGTATGCATCTGCAGTCAGGATTACCCACCCTCCTTCCCCTCTGTGGTACTCCTAGGGTGCTTACCCCTCTTTCAGCTAGCTGGGGGAATCTATTATGGTGTATTTGTTTTGTATGTATATATGTATATATATTTTGTTTGCTACTGTTTGGAATTTTCAACATTTATCCAAATTTAGCCTTCCTAGAGGGCACCTGGCATCTGGGGCAAGAAACACTGAGGAAAATGGCGTCGGCTGATGCCTTTATTACCCCAGAAGCTCTGACGTCGGGGAAAGTGCGACATCAGCTGAGGCCAGACCCAGACTTTGGAATCCGGCCGACCGCAGGGCTGCCTGAGGCAGGACAACCCATATGATGTCCTTCAAGGATGCATCTGCAGTCCTAACATATGGGTTGTCCTGCCTCAGGCAGCCCTTCGGTCGGCCGGATTCCAAAGTCTGGGTCTGGCCTCGGCTGATGTCGCACTTCACCCGACGTCATAGCTGCTGTGAATTGGGTATAAAGGCATCAGCCGACGCCATTTTCCTCAGTCTTTCTTGCCGCCGGTGCCGAAGCAGAAGCTGTTCGCAAGTGCCGGTCGGTCAGATCCAGAGATTTCTACTCAAGACTTCTAAAAGCTAAGTACCCGTTGGGGACTCTTTCTTGCCTCAGCCGATGTCAGAAAAGTAAATAATTGTTTAACTTGTGGGAAACAAATACCTCATAAGGATTTCCACTCTTACTGCCTTCCTTGCTTAGGCCCAGACCACGACGTATCAGCTTGTCTAGCCTGTGCTTCCTTCAACCGACGGACACTTAGACATCAGTCGGAGTTTGCAGAGGAGTTTTTTGGTCCCGCTTTTGCTTACAAAATGCCGTCGGAGACTCCGACTTCACAATTAGCTAAAAAGCGTAAGGAAAAGGACCGACACTCGCAGCCCGCGGTTTCGGGCGAAACCACGGTTAAGCCAACCGCGAGTGTCTCTGTTTCGGCTGAAACCGAGTCCTCGGTTCTTCCTTCAGCCGAAAGCATGCCTCCGATAGCCGAGGCCTCACACAGCATGGCTGAATCTGCTACTGAAATAACCCCTGCTGTAGCAGCCACCCAGGATTTATCAGATGCTATTCCTTTAGACATGTCTACTCCTGCACGTGGAGCTGCTAGGCCCCCTGCATCTATGTCTATCAAGGCTTTTTCTAGGGCTAAAGCAGCTAAATCTTCTAAGGCCTTGCCTGCTAAAATCCCCTCACACAGGCCTACCTCTAGTTCCCAAATGTTCAGCCTGGCTGAGGATCTCATTTCTTTGATCAGGGGATCCCAACCTCACCCAGACAGGGCCTCTCAACCCCCTCCAGAGAAGAGGCCTAGAGCAGAGGCCCCGGATCCTGTTTCTACAGACTATTCCTCGGATGATTCAGAAAACTCAGATCCTCCAGAAGGCCCATATTCTCCTTATGAGGATTCTGATGCAGAAGACTCCATTCCTTCTGCCTCTCCTCCTGAGGAATTTTCTTTTGGGGAAACCTTACATGATATGAGAGAGCAATTTCAATGGCAGGGCCAGGATTTTTCAGATTCAAGGAAAAGGCTAAGGACCTTTTTACATTTACCACAGCATAGGCCTTTAGCCATTCTGCTAGTACTTACAGTTGTTGATGATGCATATAATGATGCTTGTACTGCCCCTGACTCTCTTCCCCCGGCCCCTGTCAAGCCCGACAGATATTACAGGGTCCCGGACACCCACTTTCACTTGTATAAGGCTCCTATTGCAGATCCTGAAACCATTTCGCAGGGCCCCAAAGCTGTAGCAGCTGCCTCTGCCAAAAACCCCCTCCCCTCTGAAAGAGGATCTAGAGCATTAGAGAGATGGGGTAAAAAAGTTTATACTTCTGCTACTCTTTCGGCTAGGGCCTTAAACTGTCAATTCCACATGATTCAGTATCAGGAATTTTTTTAGACCAGCTAAATAAAAACTGTCCTCTCCTGAACCTATAGACCGTAAGTCCCTTCAGGATTTGGTACATAACACTCAGCAGGTCAGTAATCATTCCTTAAAATGCGGCTGTGATGCACTGGAGGCTTCCTTTAGATCAGCTATGACTGGAACAGTGATTAGAAGGCATGCATGGTTAAAAGAGCAATCCTTACCAGACCATGTAAAGTCAAAGCTTCTAGATGCTCCCATGGAGAAACAAAGTTTGCTTGGCTCCCCTGCACAGTAAGTGCTAAAGAAGGTGGAAGAAAAAGCAAAATCGGTCCAAACAGTCAAGGATTTCTTACAGGTCCAGCCTCCGAGGTTTAGTAGAAATTGGCCTTCGAAGAATTGGTCCTTTCCAGACACCTCCAGAGCACAGAGAGGCAGAAATAAGCGCCCAAGAGGCAGAGGTCAATCCAGAGGTGCCTACAGGGGACGTCAGTGGCAGCCTAACAACCAGAGAAGTACTGCCACAGATCCAGCTACGACCACTTCCACAGGACAGGCACAATGACTTGACTCTGATACCGCCTACCAGGGAACAACTGGAAGCACCCTTAGGTGGAAAGCTAGCCTTATTTTCCGTAAACTGGCATTACATTACAGGAGACAAATGGATTTTACAGACAATAGACAAAGGCTACAGGTTTCACTTCCACACTCTAACAAAAAAGCGAGGAAAGCCAAACCTACCACCAAACCAAAAAAACAAATGCTCTAGAACAAATCAACCATCTACTAAGGATGAGAGCTATAGAAAAGGTACCTCCTATGGAACAAGGGCAAGGATTTTACTCCAGACTTTTCCTGGTACCAAGAAAAGAAAACCAATGGAGGCCTATTCTCGACCTGTCCGCTCTGAACACATATCTCATTGTTCCAAAATTCAAAATGCTGACCCTACAGCAACTTCTTCCCATGCTGGGCAAGGAGTCTTGGCTGGTGACTCTAGATCTCAAGGAGGCATACCTGCACGTCCCTATACGACCAGATTGCAGAAGATACCTCAGATTTCTTGCAGGATCAGAGCATTATCAATTCTCAGCATTGCCCTTTGGCTTATCTACTGCGCCCAGAGTATTCATGAAATGCCTGGCTTCAGTAATTGCTCATTGCAGGCTTCAGGGAATTCAGATTTATCCTTACCTGGACGACTGCCTAATACAAGCGGACAACAAGACCAAATTAACAGAAGATTTGGAAAAGGTTATACAACTACTGCAAGCCCTGGGATACACAGTCAACATGAAAAAGTCAGGGCTGGTACCATCCCAAAGGATAACATTCTTGGGTGCAGAACTGGACACATCAAATCAGATGGCATTTCTCACAGCAGAAAAACAAAAGCAACTACCACTCTATTTCATGGCATTAACAACACAGAACCAGCTTACAGCAAGGAAAGTCCTGCAAGCCCTGGGTTACATGGCATCCTGCATAATATTGATTCCACATGCCAGGCTGCATATGAGGAAGTTGCAATGGTACCTAAGGAATGTATGGTCTCAACACAAGCACAGTCTAGAAGCCCAGATTCCAATAATACCATGCCTGAAACAAGAATTCCTGTGGTGGGCTCAGGCCTGTCAGTTGAACAGAGGACTGCCTTTCCACAAACCTCACCTAAGCCAGACTATCACCACGGACGCCTCAGACCTAGGCTGGGGGGAACACATGGTGGGCAAGTGTATACAGGGCCTATGGGCACAAGACCAGCTGAACCTACACATAAATCAAAAAGAGATGCTGGCAGTGAAACAGGCACTTCAGACATTCAGACCTTTTCTTCAACAGGGTCATTTGCTGATAAGGACGGACAACACCACAGTCATGTGGTGTATCAACAAACAGGGAGGCACGCACTCATACCCTCTATGCCGGATGGCAATGGACCTGTGGAATGTGGCCCTGAACCTCAACATTCAACTCCAGGCCAAATTTGTGCCAGGAAAAGAAAATATACTAGCAGACACCTTAAGCAGAACTACCACGGATGCCCACGAATGGATGCTGCATCCGGACATCTTCAAAACCATTACAAAGAAATGGGGACTACCAGAAATAGACCTGTTCGCATCCCCACACAACCACCAATTGAGGAAATTCTGCACAAGGACATACCACCCACTTGCTTGGAAGGTGGACTCCCTATCCTTCAGTTGAGAAAACCTGACAGCATATGCATTCCCACCTCTTCCTTTGATGCACAAAGTGCTACTGAAGATCAAAGAAGATCACCCAAGGATCATCCTGATAGCTCCAGACTGGTCGAGGCAGCATTGGTACCCGCTACTGAGGAGCATGTCTCAGACACACGCATGGCCTCTACCTCTAGTTCCTTTACTGCTAACACAGAACAACTACACGATCCTACATCCAAACTTGAAAACACTACAGCTAGCTGCTTGGAATATTACATAAAGCAAAATAACCCAGATTTATCTCAGAGGGTTAAAGACATTATCCTGGAGGCTCGCAGACCCTCCACAAGGAAGACTTATTCAGCCAAATGGAAACGATACCTCATTTGGAGTGCAGCAAAAGGAGAAAATGTATCATTAGCAAACATAGCTAACATCCTGGAATACTTAGCAGAACTTTTCCACAATGGCCTGTCTTACTCCTCCATTAAGATTCATGCATCAGCAATTTCAGCAGAATACAACATGGATCCTCCAGTCTTCTCTCATCCTCTACTCAGGCAGTTTCTGAGAGGAATTAAAATGTAAAGCCTCCAAGGAAGCCACCTTTGCCTACATGGGACCTTAACTTTGTGTTGGAAAAGTTAACACTTCCCCTTCGAACCAGCAGCAACAGCAGAATTACAATTCTTATCTTGGAAAACTGCTTTCCTGCTTGCAATCACTTCAGCAAGAAGGGTTTCTGAATTACAGGCATTAATGGCAGTGCAGCCCTTCCTTATCTTCCATCAGGATAGAGTGTCCTTGAGAACTAACCCTACTTTTATGCCAAAAGTGGTCTCCAGGGTATCATTGAACCAAGCAATCCATCTACCAACATTCTTCCCCAACCCACAGAACAGGGGGGAAAGACTACTACATACCTTGGATGTGCACAGGCAATTGCGCTACTATCTGGACAGAACCAAGACCAACAGAAAAACTGACCAGCTTCTGGTAGCATATGCAACAGGAATGGAAGGAAGAGCAATTTCAAAACAGACAATCTCAAAATGGATAGGAAATTGCATTAGACTTTGTTACTCTTTTCATGGAAAGACATCTCCAGAAAACATCAGACCTCACTCCACAAGGGCTACAGCCACTACTACTGCTTTCCTACGAGGAGTGGCTACCAAAGACATTTTAGAAGCTGCTACTTGGAGCTCCATGCATACATTTGCCAAGCATTATAATCTACCTTTATACTCCAGATCCCGAGCAGGTTTTGCAACTGCTGTTTTGCAAGGGATCTTAGCTACACCATAATCATCTTAGTGCCTCCTCCCCCAGTTTGGCTATAGTATTCTACCCATATGTTAGGACTGCAGATGCATCCTTGAAGGACATAGTACAGTTTTGTACCTACCATAAATGTAGATGTCCGAGAGGTATGCATCTGCAGTCAGGATTACCCACCCTCCTTCCCCTCTGTGGTACTCTTAGGGTATTTGCCCATCTTGTAGCTAGCTGGGGGAATCTATTATGGTGTATTTGTTTGTATATATGTATATACATGTTTATATTGTTTGCTCTCTACTGTTTGGAATCATTTGCATTTATCCAAATTTAGCCTTCCTAGAGGGCACCTGGCATCTGGGGCAAGAAACACTGAGGAAAATGGCGTCGGCTGATGCCTTTATACCCAATTCACAGCAGCTATGACGGGTGAAGTGCGACATCAGCCGAGGCCAGACCCAGACTTTGGAATCCGACCGACCGAAGGGCTGCCTGAGTCAGGACAACCCATATGTTAGGACTGCAGATGCATACCTCTCGGACATCTACATTTATGGTAGGTACAAAACTGTACTTTATGACTGCAGATGCATACCTATCGGACATCTACATTTATGGTAGGTACAAAACTGTACTTTCCTCAGGCTGCAAACCCTTTCACCTGATCTCTGTTGTGCCACCTACAGCTACCAAGGGCTAGAGGGATAACCACGCTCTCTGTGTCTATAGGGATATCTCTGGATCGACAAGGGAGAACCATTTTTGTTGATCTCAGTGGAATGGGCAGGTGAAGGTTCTTTAATTTGCTGGGATTGGAAACTCGAATATGGGATGAATATGCCTATTAAGGGGGTGGTCATTTTCTAGGGAGTTTCCCAGGAAAACTGAACATGGTGAGAAAATCCTGGCATCTCATGTTTCTATTTCTGTGGATAGTAAAATACAAAATGAAAACTCCAGCAAAGCTAGAACTTCCATTGGGTGACCTCCCACACCTCTCATATCAGAGGCACATGGGATATATGCAAATGATCCATATGAACATCAGGCGTTTCAGCTCATTAGTGATTGTGAATGCCCATGACTTGTTTCGTCATTTTACTGTACAATTTCAGACCAATAAAGCCAAACCCCACTAGCTGTGGATATGCATATTCCGGCCTTGTTATGACCTCGTCAGCACAGCACAAGCAGTTTTGGCTTTGTTATGACCTCGTCAGCTTTTGGCCTTGTTAATGGACATCAGCTGGGTATAACAGCCCTGTGTTTCTAATGCTTATTCAAACACTCTGCTTGTGCTGTGCTGATGAGGTCATAAGGCCAAAATATACATATCCACAGCTAGTGGGGTTTGGCTTTATTGGACTGGAATTATCCAGTAAAATGATGAAACAAGTCATGGGCATTCAGAATCGCCAGTCAGCTGAAACACCTGATGTTCATAAGGATCGTTTGCATATATCCGATGTTTCTCTGATACAAGAGGTTTGGGAGGTCACTCAGTGGAAATTCTAGCTTTGCTGGAGTTTTCATTTTGTTTTTACTGATTGGTTTTTCAGTGGCCTTCTTACTCATTGTTTTATTTCTGTGGACAGGAAATTATTTGTTGTGATATGCTACTTGCCTTCTACTTCAGGCAAGAAAAGGAAAATAATTCTCAATTTTAAAGTCAGAAGAGCATCCATTGCAGGTGGATAGCTATCCTTCAGGAATTCCATCTCTTTATGAACATTTTGATTCTGAGTAAAGTATTGTTTTGGATTTCCCTATTGAAGATTATTTTTTTTCTTTTTCTGATACTTGTATCTATGATGAAAGAGGTTTTTCAGCTGGAGCAGAAATAATTTCCTGTGGCACAGAAAATGTGTCTAAATCTGCATATGTACACCTTGTTTTGCTGGCATTAGAGTGTGTTTTTCTCACTGCTTCTAGTTTGCCTAACAGTTGACCACCTGCCCCAGGAAGTCTGTTAGGCTGTACAGGGTGCTTTAAGACTCATATATATTTGTTATTCGGGTAGACACGGCAGTAATTTCTCTATCCAAAACTACTTCTGCTAAACAAATTACTGCTACTATCCCCCAGTCCCTCTGACAAGGGTGGGAAAGTCTTTTGAAGATTTGGGAAAGAAAATGCATTCTTCAAGATTTTAAACTGCCAAGCTCATGTTAATGTATTTACTTTTATTTTTTCAGACCATGAAAACGTACAGTGTTGTAGAACGGGACCAAAATTAAACACTTCTCAGCGGAGAAGAACCAGCAGTAATGTCGTTATCAAGCAAATGTTTTATTTCACCACAAGCAGAAAAGTGATACAAGCGCTTTCGCTCGGAAACTTCCGAGCTTTTTCAAGTAAAAACAGACCCCTAGTAACCACAGTTACTTAAATAACATGATGTTAATTAATTAATTGATTTTTACCTTGATTTTTAAATAGACAATGCCATTTAAAATCAAGTGATGTAAATACAATAAAAAAACAAATGAACATCACATCTAAAACTTGATATTGCTCTTTAAAAATGCATTCATAAATTTACCCTAATAAAATTAATACTATTATAATTTCTTAGTTACAATTTTCAAACAATTAATTAAAAATATTAAATGAATTAAATAATTTGATTCTAAAAATACCATTTAGTAACCTTATGGATGAGTTATGTGGAAAACCAGTGCTTTTAAAACTTTAATAAATATTTTAAAATGATATGATGAACAAACAAAAAGATGGAATAGTGTAACAGTGGGAAAGTAATAGGTAGTAAAAGGGGAATACTAGATGGTAAAAAACTTTGTAATAGGGGAGGTAGTTAATAAAATAGAAATGACTATATATAATCAATAAACAGTCATAACCTTGCCCTTCTTAACCTTAACACTGAACTAATACTTATAGTTTCATTAAGTCCGGGTGGTTTTGCTGCATCTAACCGTAGCTGCCAGATGAGCTCCCTGTATTCCAGGGTTGCCTCCCAGTCACCTCCCCTGCTATCTCGGGTGACCTACCTACTTTCAGAGATTAAAATAAAAAAGTATACTTGAATGCCTCTTTCTCATGAGCTTCTCATGTTACTAATCACATTTTAAAGTATGCTTATGACACTACTGATTCTTCCTCCAGAACCACTGCTTCAGTGTCAGTCATTTAGACGATTGACTTGGCTCTGTCCTCCAAACCTTCCTGTAGAGGATAAAGCTCAAGCTGTAAATTCTCCTTTAGACAAGGAAGTTTTGTTTGGCCCTTTTTCATCTGAGGTGCTCAAGAAGTGTGATTAAAGGTGGAAGTTTATTCAAGGATTTACTCATTTTTCAACCTCCTTGTTTAAAACAGCTAAAGATATGTTCAGCAAACACTGCGTTACTGTCATTTGGGTTGTGCCCTACTACCCTGAGTTTGACAGTCTCTCAAAGCTGCGCTCTGCATTTCTGTGGGTGTGAAGGAAAGCAGGATAGTCCTTCACAGCCATAGACAGAAGCATTCATTTTTTTTCCTAGTGCCACTTGAGAAGAACCCTTAAGATTACCTTTTTTCTAGCAGTTTTTGATCTCCAGAGCTCGGATAAAAAAAAAAAAAAAAAACTTTTGAGATGTTCTTCGTGTTTCACTGTTGCAGTCATTACATTTGGGTTATCTGCCTGCAGGTAGTCCTCAGCCGGCCAGAATACCAGAGTCTTGGGATTTCTGTCTGTGTCGGATGCTGTCGCTTCTTCCATGACATCAGGTCGTCAGGGGTATAAAACATGCAGCTGACGCCATTACATCAGTCTTTCTTGCCATGCGGTGCCCGAAGCAGAAGCAGTTCGCAAGTGCCGGTCAGCCGACTCCTCCTGAAATTTTCATTTTTGAGTTTCAGAACCGAAGTCTTCGAAAAAAGCTAAGCACCCTATTGGGGATCCTTTTTCTTACTCTTAACCAATGTCAGTAAAAGTTAACAATTGTCTTGCCTGTGGAAAGCAAATACCTCATAAGGATTTTCATTTGTACTGCATTCCTTGCTTAGGCCCAGACCACGACGTTCCTCGCTGTTGGTTTTGTGCCTTATTCAACCCCCAAACTATCCATAGTTTGTCTATTTTCGCTGCAAATTATTTTGGTACTCTGTTTAACTATCCAGAAATGGCTTTGGTACACCATCCGACTA
The DNA here is from genome assembly GCF_019279795.1 of Protopterus annectens. Classification (NCBI taxonomy): domain Eukaryota; kingdom Metazoa; phylum Chordata; order Ceratodontiformes; family Protopteridae; genus Protopterus; species Protopterus annectens. The sequence continues at coordinate 1,147,583,346 of NC_056728.1, read as the reverse complement.
CCGATATTCCAAAAAAAGTAAAGATAAACAGAGACAGACCCCATAGGTCCAAAACTGCCAACGACGCTTCCGTTAAGCTAGTCGCCAGTTCGCCGGTACTCATTAAGGTGCTTTCACAGCCCCTGATACCCACTACTTCAGATTCACAGGCCTCTACTGAGACCCATTCGGAGTCTGGTATTCCGCGAGATGCTTCTTTGACTATGGAACCTGCGGATGTCTCTACCTTTGATAGGTCCGGAGCCGCTGTGCAGGCACTGGCTTCTGAGAGTGTATTCAGGCCTACAGGTTTGCATTCTAAACCAACGCCATCTTCTTCATCAAGGCCTAAAACTCGACCCATGCCTAGAAAACAGACGTTCAAACCGCATGGTCAGGCCCATATGCCTAAAAAACAAATGCTTAGAATTGCTGAAGACCTCTAAGAGACCTAGAACTGATTTTCCTTATCAGGAATCTGAAATATCTGATGTTCATCGTGTTTCACTGTTACAGTCATTACACTTGGGTTGTCCTGCTGGCAGGCTACCCGCAGTCCGCCTGAATTCCAAAGTCCTGGTCTGGCGTCGGTTGCTGTCGCCTCTTCCCTGACGTCAGTGCGCCAGGGGTATAAAAGATGCAGCTGACGCTATTTTCTTCAATCTTTCTTGCCGCGCGGTGCCCGAAGCAAAAGCAGTTGGCAAGTGCCGGTCGGCCGACTCCTGAGATTTTCAAAACCGAATTTCAGAACCAAAGTTTTCATTAAAGCTAAGTGCCAAGTTGTGGAAACTTTTTTCTTGCTCCAGACCGATGTCAGAAAAAGTTAATAATTGTATTTCGTGTGGGAAGCAAATACGTCATAAGGATTTTCATTCTTACTGTATTCCTTGCCTGAGCCCTGATCACGACGTTGCTAGCAGTCGGTTTTGTGCTAGATTTAGCCAATGCATTAAGCGTCTGTTCGATTTCGCCTTTCATTACTCTGACAGAAGATTTAATTATATAATGCCGTCTGAACAGCCGACGACCGGAGTTTATAAAAAGCGCAAGGAAAAGGACAGGCATCCAAGGTCCAAAACCGATGACGAGGCCTCCGCTAGGCCAGTCGTCGGTTCTCAGTGAGGCGCTTTCGCAGCTCCTGACGCCCCTCAGAGCCACAGGCCGCTTCCGTCTCCCACGGGGAGCCAACTAGGCCTCTGGATACTCACGGTATTGGACATTCGGAAACTATTCCCTCAGATGGGTCCGGAGCCGCTGAGCAGGCGTCGGCTTCTGAGGGTGTTTTCAGACCTACACAGTTGTATGTTAAGCCAACCTCGGCAGCAAAGGCAAAGACTAAAGCAGCTCTAAAGACAAAGAAACAAGTACAGCATTCTTCTGCACAGACTTCCATGCCTAAAAAACAGATGCTTAAAATGGCCGAAGACCTAATTACTTTGATCAGGATTTCCCATCCCCCTCCAGATAAGAGGCCTATGCAAGAGACAGAATATGAATCTTCAGATCAGGTTAACATTTACTCTGATTCCTCTTCTGAACAGGGATACTCCCTTCCTCCCTATGAGGATTCTTATGCTGAAGAGTCTATTCCTTTAGCCTCTCCTCCTGAGGATTATTCTTTTGGGAAACCCTTCACGCCATGAGGGAGCACTTTCACTGGAAGAGCCAAGAATACTCAGAATGTAAGAAAAGGCTCTGAGACTTTCTTTTACTACCTCAGCACAGACCTCTTGCTATTCCACCTGTTCTAGACATAATAGATGATGTATTTTCAGAGTCCAGCCTGTCTCCTGACTCTTTACCCCTTTCATTACTCTGACAGAAGATTTAATTATATAATGCCGTCTGAACAGCCGACGACCGGAGTTAAGCCAGACAGATACTACAGGGTTCCAGATTCCCACAACTTTCTATATAAAAACCTTGCTGCTGACCCAGAAACTATATCTCAGGGTCCCAAAGGGGTCAAGGCTTCCACTGGAAAAAATCCTGTCCCCTCTGATAGGGATTCTAGAGCACTGGACAGATGGGGGAAAAAAGTTTGCACTTCTGCTGCCTTGGCTGTAAGGGCTTTAAATTGTCAGTTTCATATGCTTAAATATCAGCAATATTTAATGTCACTGCTAAAACAGAAAATGTTGACAAATTCTGAATGTGCAGATAACAACGAAATGCAGGATTTATTGCATGCAGCTGAAAAAGTGGGAAAACATACTTTGCAATGTGGTTTTGATTCATTGGAGGCCTCTTGCAGGGCCGCTGTTACGGGTACTGTCATCAGAAGGCATGCTTGGTTGTTAAGACAGAAGAGGTGTTGAAGAAAATGGAGGATAAAGCGAAATCTATGCAGACAGTTAAGGATTTCTTACTGGTGCAACCACTCAGATTTAGCAGGAATTGGCCTTCAAAGAATTGGTCATTTCCAGTGTCAGACAGGCCACAAAGAGGCAGATACAGACGCCCTAGAGGCAGATGCCAGCCCCAAGGCTCATATAGGCCTAAACAATGGGGTGCTTCTACCTCCAAAAGCGGATAAGACAAATCACAGGCATATAGAAAACAGTCCCAATGACTTTCCTCTGCCAATACCAAGCACTTATCTTTTGACAGCTCCCTTAGGAGGAAAACTAGCACTTTTTTCACAAAATTGACATATAATCACCCAGGAAAAATGGGTCTTAAATATATTGTCCCAGGGCTACAGGTTCCACTTTCACACCCTGCCAAAGGCAAAAGCTATGCCAGACCTGCCACAAAATCAATGGGCAGAGGCACAAAAGCAAGTTACATCCCTCATGGACATGAGGGCCATTCAACGAGTACCACAGCAAGAGCAGGGACAAGGATTTTACTCAAGACTCTTCCTGGTACCCAGAAAGGACAAAGCCTGGAGACCAATACTGGACCTGTCTATTCTAAACACTTTTCTGGACGTTTCAAAATGTTGACTCTGCAGCAGCTTCTGCCCATGCTGGGCATGAAGGCTTGGCTTGTAACTTTGGACCTAAAAGAGGCATACCTGCATGTCCCAATCAGACAAAATTGCAGACGATACCTCAGATTCATAGCTGGATCAATGCACTACCAATTCTCTGCCCTGCCCTTTGGCTTATCTACTGCGCTCAGGTTCTTCACAAAATGCCTGGCACGAGTAATTGCTTTCTGCAGACAAAGAGGAATTCAAATATACCCTTACTTGGACGACTGCCTTATTCAAGCAGAGAACAAAGACATTCTACTGAAGCATCTGGCGTTTGTAAAAAGATTACTAATTTGCCTAGGGTACACAGTAAACAAAAAAGAAATCAAAACTAGTACCCTCATAAGAGATACCATTCCTGGGAGCAAGCTTAAATACAACTGCAAAGATGGCTTATCTCACGCCAGACAAACAAAGGCAACTGACTTCTTACTTCGAAATGTTGGCAACAAAGACCCAATTATCTGCAAGAAAAATTCTGCAGGCTTTGGGCTTCATGGCTTCCTGCATTCTACTAATTCCATATGCAAGACTGCATATAAGGAAACTTCAATGGTATCTAAAAAGTGTTTGGACTCAACATTGCCACAGTCTGGAAACATTAACTACCCTCATTCCCTGCCTGCAACAGGAGTTTCGATAGTGGGCACAGGCCTGTCACCACAACAAGGGACAGCCATTCACTCTACCCACAGCCAGGCAAACACTAACAAGAGATGCATCAGATTATGCCTGGGGGGCCCACATGGCAGGACAATGTATTCAGGGAGCATGGCCAGCAAGCCAAATGCATCTTCATATCAATCAAAAAGAGATGCTAGCTGTTCAGAATGCCCTGACAGCCTTCAAGGATCTACTTCATCCAGGACAACTGCTTGTAAAGACGGACAATACCACAATCGTGGTACATAAGCAGGGAGGCACACATTCCTCCCCCCTCTGCAGACAAGCCATTTCTTTATGGAACACAGCATTGACTCATCAAGTACACCTGCAAGCACAATTCCTGCCAGGAAAGACAAATACTCTGGCAGACGAACTAAGCAGAAATCTCAAGGATCCTCACGAGTGGAAACTAGATCCACAAATCTTCAGCATAACAAGGAAGTGGGGATGCCCAGACATAGATCTATTTGCCTGCCCGCACAACTGCCAACTACAGAGATTGTGCATAAGGACTTATCACAAACAAGCATGGAAAGTGGATGCCCTATCATTCAGCTGGAAAACCCTTACAGTATATGCTTTTCCTCCACTGCCTCTCCTCCCCAAGGTACTCCTAAAGGTCAGACGAGAAGTCAAACGTGATATCGATTGCCCCAGACTGGCCACGCCAGCACTGGTACCTAATCCTAAAGAGCTTGTCTCAAGGCTCATCCTGGGCATTACCCCAAATTCCTCATTTGCTGACCCAACAAAACAACCAGATCCTGCACAGCCAACTCAGAACCCTAAATCTGGCTGCATGGCTGATAATTTAACCATTCAGAACACACCTCTCTCTAAAGCAGTTGTGGATGTTATTTTAGAGGCCAGGAGGCCCAGCACCAGAAAATCTTGTACAGAAAAATGGAAGAGATTCTGTGCTTGGAACCAGGCACAAGGAATGGACACGCTTGTACCAAATATTCTTCAGATTTTACAGTATCTAACTGAGATGCTGGACAAAGGCCTGTCCTTCTCATCAATTAAGATCCATGCCTCTGCCATTTCAGCTCATTACAATACGGATTCACCTATTTTTTCACATCCACTGCTAAGGCAGTACCTCAGAGGGGCCAAAAATATAAGACCTCCAAGGAGAGCTCCAATACCTACATGGGACCTCAATTTTGTCTTGGAAAAGCTCACACTGCCTCCTTTTGAGCCAACCTATACAACTGAGATAAAGTACTTATCATGGAAAACAGCTCTGCTCCTAGCAATAACCTCAGCAAGAAGAGTCTCAGAGTTACAGGCACTAATGGCTGTGGAACCTTTTATTATTTTCCATCCGGACAGGGTTTCTCTAAGGATAAACCCAACATTTATGCCTAAGGTAGTGTCCAGTGTGGCTCTTAACCAAACCATTCATTTGCCTACCTTTTATCCAAACCCACAGAATAAGGGGGAGAGACTTCTCTATTCTTTGGACGTACACAGACAGCTACGCTTCTACTTGGACAGAACTAAAGCCTTCAGAAAGACTGAGCAACTCTTAGTAGCATATGCTGCAGGATCGCAAGGAAAAGCTGTTTCAAAGCAGACTATTTCAAAATGGATAGGCCACTGCATTCATTTCTGCT